>NC_038256.2:3092231-3403423 GCF_000004515.6 Glycine max | reverse complement strand
TTGGATATATATTCTGACATGTAGGGGATGCTGATAGTATCATTAGTTTTTCAATTAAATTTCATTTTTTTTTTATTGCATTGAGTATTATTATTTTTGAACATCTTGAAAAGATAAAACTGGAATCGGTGATTCCATACTTAATTTCCCAATATGGAAACTTGAATTAATTAAATGCTTTTCTAGGTTCTGTTAGAATTCTTATACTACCTAGTACCTATATGCCTGCTTGAAAAGATTTTTCCCAACGTTTAACGCCTAGTCGCCTACTATGTATGAATTTGTAAGCTGAGATTTCTTTTAACTATAAAATTTGATTAAACTTTTTAAGATAAGAGTGTCTAAATATTTTCAATAGCCCCCTCCCCCCTCTCCCCATCTCCCAATTTCCTTCTTTTCAAGGACCAACCCTGAAAAGGGTGTTAGTTAGTCAGTGATAGTTCATGCTTTACGATTCTGGGAGGTCCATGTGACAATGGGAAGGACATAAGAAATTTGTGAGAGCTTAATGGGGAGAAAGGGGTCACGTGAGCTTTTTTAGTGAATTACTAAGAGTCGTTAGATCAAATTAAAATGAATGATTGAGATTTGGTGTTATACAGTAATTTGACACATTGATATCATTTTGATGCCATGGCATATATGTCCTCTCAAATAATAATACTGATGAATTAAGGAAAATATATATTAACTAATGTGTTAAGAATATTGAAAAAGTAAAATAAAAAATATTTTTATTGGAATGAGTAAAAGTGCTCCCTATAACTTTAAATAAAAAATTTTATCTTTTTATTTCCTTAATTATCACCCTAGACTAAGAAGTAGTATTTCGTTCACATTAGAGGAACTAATTGTAATATCTCTGTTTCTTTTTTTTAATCAAAAGGTGACAATTGCCAGCTAAACAAGGAGAAGACATTCCAACCCCTTGTCTTAAACCCAAAACCAACACAACCCGAAATTTACATTAAAGGTATATTATTGACAGTCATGTGGCTTTCCAAAAGTGGGAACAAATTTTAAAAACAGAGGTATCCAACATAGACATGGCAAGAAAATTCGTATCCGTGAGTATCTGTCCGAATCGGTCCCGACTTTGATGGATAATATCCGAGTTGACCGGGTATGGGTTCGGGTTTGGGTTTTCTCCAATAATCAAAAGTAGGGTACGGGTACGGGTATGTGATTACTACATCTGTCCCGACCCTGAATCCGGACCCGCCCCGTCACTTAAATTTTTTAGAATTTTTTGCATAATTTAATCAAAAGGCCTAGAATTTTAATTACTAGTTAATTTTATTTTAAATTTTTGAAATAATTTAATATTCTTTTCTTAACGATTTTTGTAAACACATGCACTATGATAAATTTATTGATATATAAGTAGTTAAAAATATATGTTTAACAATCAATTTATTTTTTCTAAAATCAAATTTTTAATATTTTTTTTACAAAAAAAAATATTTTTCTAATTTGAATCGGATACAGGACAATGTCAGAGATACCCAATACCCCTAACGGGTTCAGAGATGCGATAATAAATTTTAACCCGTTGACTATCGAGCATGGGGATATGTTGGGGGAGTTGGGGTCGAAGATTGGGGAGACAATACCCGTTCCCGCTCTGCCCCATTGCCATGTCTAATCTAACATAGTGAAAATATTATAAGATACCCTCTCACTCTCATATAAGTTACCTTCTTCTCATATGATATATCATATATTTAATTAACGTTAATATTAAATATTGACTAAAAAACATTAATATTAAATAGTGTAATTAATTATTTCTAAAAAAATATTACTTTTGGCCATTGAATAATACCCATTATAACATAAAGTAAAAAAAAAATAGTTGTTTTATTTTTTATTTAATAAAAAATATTAATTAGTCAGACATTTTAATAGAAAGTAGGTTTGGAATGCACAAATATTATTAGTTACGGGAAGAAGGATAACGAGTTTTAGTGGTCTTATTAATGGATATTTGACTTCATGCATTCATTTATGATACTATATAAAATAATATTTTTTTAATACTAAATACAAATTGATTTTGGCTTAACATTTATAAAATAAAAAAGTAGTAACATATTTTTGATTGACGAATTATTGTTGGACCAAAGCTTAAAACCTTGAAGATATGTCTTTAGGTCTTAGTTTTGGTTTAATAATTTTACAATGTCAAACAAGTTTAATAGATGTGACATTTGTATTGATTGTTTTAGACTGGCATGATGATTGTTCTAGGTTAAGTCTTCTTTTTTACATTATTAATATGATTCTAAGGTGTTAAACAAATTGATTCATCTCTAAGTTTCTTAAGAGCAATGAGTTCAACATATATAGTGTAATTGATTATAATGTTTTGAAATCAATTACAAAATGTTACAACAAGCAACATACCTCTCTTCTACTTGAAATTTGGCAAGCTTTGATCAATTAACCAATTATTAGTTTCAGTAATCGATTATAGAACACAATTTTAGAAGGAGGGAGGCTTTATAGCTTGAGATAATTGATTAACATGTACTATAATCCATTAGATTACTTTTGGAAACTTAAGGTGCTCCTTGTGTGATGAATAATCAATACCACAATTGCTAATCAATTATTCCAAAAAGCATGAGAAACTCTTTATCTAAAAGAGATAATGGATTACAAATTTTTTGAAAAGGTAGAACAAATAGGATTTTGGAGAATTATTTGATTACCATATTTGACAATTGATTAAATCTGTTTTACCGGTGAAAATTATAAATATTTGTTAACTCGTTGGCAAGTGTATCAAATTTTGTCACAAGTAATAAAGTACTTGGAAGTCCGAGTGTCGAATCCACGGGGACTTTGTTTGTACTTAGATTAAAGCAAATCAAATTTACAAGCAAGAGATAAGAAATTTAAAATAAAAGATGCAGAAAGATAAAGATTTAAAAGGAAAGATAAGAGATAAAAGATAGAGAAGATAAAATATTTAAATTAAAAGATAATAAAGATAAAAAAATAGAAGATAAAAAAATAAGATAAGAAAAGAAAAATAAAAGATAAGAAAGATAAGAAAAAAATAAGATGAATAAAAGATAAGTTCTCATGAATGTGATGATGTTGGGACCTAGCCTGCTTTATCTGCCTAGGATGTATAATTTTATGATTTTTCTTTATCAATATAGGTGAATTTATCCTACTCACATCTGTTCATTTACTTGTCCCTGATTCCTCACGATGATTAGTCTATTCTATTTATCTATCTTCCAAATTCCTTTGGAAAGATTCAATGAATAAAATGCATGAAGTATGAATTCTAGATGTTTGCAAAAATGCATCGGCATGAAATTATCATTATATGTCTAGCAATGACTTTCTTTTATGAAATCTTTTCTTTTTGTTCTATTAGAAGTTGTCATCTTCCAAGTGTCTAACCCCTAAAACTAATGCATGCATATTTTCTTTAAATTTTATTTAGAAGTTACCATCTCTCGAGCATCTAACCCTTAACAAAATATAAAAGATGAATAATGCATGAAAAGATAATAGAAAAGAAAAGAAAACACCTGGTATTGCATTGATAAATAGTGAGTACATCATACATCGATTTGGCTTTTAGGTCTGTCAGACCCTATCTAATAATTTAACCTCTCATGTCATGAGAGACTTTTACACTTTAGGAGGTTGAGGTGGATGGAAGAAAGTGTGTCTCCTCGATCTTTGGCTTAACTCCCTTTGGAGTAGACTTGGACCTAATCCTAAAAATCTTCCTTATTGATATTTTTTATATTTCTTCGATCTTTTTCTCTTTTAATCCCTCGTTTTTATATCTGCACACCATAATTAAGAAAAATATCAAATCTTAATATTTAAGCCAAAAATAACTGCTAAATAAAATATTTTTAAAGATATTTTCAATATATTTTTATTATCAAAATAGCTCATATTTAGTAGTTATCAATATCTTTTTATGTTCTTTTCATTTGTGACTCTTAATACACTTTTAACTTTGAGAAAAATACTTAAAGAGAGTCAAGGGAATTTCATTATATTTCTTCTGAAGATTCAATGCAAGCTGATCAAGATTCATTCATTAATGTTCATCATGATTTGATCATTCTTAGAAGAAGAACTTGAAAATGTTGTGATCTACACATCAAGGTGTATTCGTTTTTATTCAGAAATTCATTTTTTTTTATCTTGGTTAGGTTTATATACCAAGAGTTTTGTGAGTTGATAGGATTTGAACTCTCATTCTTTCTCTTATAGGATTTAAGGAAATAGTAAAATCTAGGGAATTATATTTGCATAGTATTTATACCTAATTCTCTATAAGTGAAAGTTCTAAGAGATTTTAAAACAAGGTCCCTTAAGAATTGAACCATTATAAATTTTATGTATAATTCTCATTCTCTTTGACTCTTAGCTTTGTTGTTAAATTTTGGAAATGAAATTGGTGTTAAAGGGCCATCAAATTTTGTTTTTCATATGATCTTGTTGTGATAATCTTTTCAGAAAACATTGATTAATGAAAATGGGTTGTTTTGATTGAATTAACAAATAAAGCGGTAAAAGTTCAATCCCCTCCCTTTTTAGATTCCCGGAGAACCCCACAATTATAGTTTTTTTAAACTAAAAATAAAATAATACTTTTTAGCCAATTCAAAAAGAAGTCACTTTAAATAATTACATATTTATATGAATATATATTATTTTAAAAAATTATTTATGCGATTTCCAATAATGATATTTGTTTTAACTGCATCAATGACATTTAATTATAGAATTCATTTTAAAAATATCTAAAAAATATAGTAAAATATAAATTGTTATTATAAAATACATCCAACACAGAAAAAATTATAAAGAGATTAAAGAACAGTTCCATTAGCATCAACATAATTTGGTAAAAAATTACCCATGACACTTAACATTGCAATTAATTCTTGGTCAAAATATGCTATACTATTTGACTCATTAATAATAATATCTTTAAATGCTCAAAGACAAACTCATTTCTAGGAGTATCTCAATATTGTAGTTATTTTTGTGTAAAGCGTTGTTGTATTTTCTTAATATATATCGTTTACTTTCCACTTTATACTTTATAACTGATGATAGATTCTACACGCAATCCTATATTTTAAGGTTAAAAGAGTAAGAAAACATAAGTGCACTTTATTTTTAATTTAAATTTCCAACTTCTTTAATTTTTTAGGCTTTTATGATCATATTCTAAGGAAGATTCTGTTGAACTTGAAGCGCCTCTCTCAATAATTATTATCGCCGTACATATTCAAATAAAAACATTAATACTATAAAATCAAGTTTGGTGAGCTGAAAAGGAAATAAAATATTTAGTTGAATAGAGAATAAAAGTATCCAATGAGCTGAAAAGGATACCAATTGTCGAAAAAAATAGTCAATAAAAGTTAAAAGGGTTAACTGAGTTCTTAGTAATTAAACTTTTTTGAAATTTAATTTTTTAGTCTCTAACCAAATGTTTGATTTCTCAAGATCCCTCATTTTTTTTCCATTAAGATTTGTGGTCCCAAAACTTTTGTTTGACGACTAGTTGAGATCCTATACTTTTAGAAAATTCAGTTTTTTTTTTCCTAAATAAAAGCTTGAACCCATAATTTTTATTTATTTATTGTGATTTTAGGAACTAAAAATTGAATTTTTTTTTTTAATTTTAGTGACTAAAAACTTTAACAAATAAAAGTTGACGGACATTGATCAATTAACTTTTTGCTTAGGAACTAAAAGCTAAATTTCTTAAAAAATTAGTTTAGGGATCTTAACCCAACAAACTTTTGTTTAAGGACTAAAAATTGAATTTTAGAAAAGGTTAGGGGTTAAAAACTTTACTAATACAAGATAAAATTTGAGAACGATTGAAAACTTACCCTCCTCTGCATGTGCAGTTCTACATGTCCCCCTACGCCTGCACCTGATTGATGCTCCGCGAGCTCAAACGGTGTTTCTTGAAGAAGAGTATCATTGGCGTGAGGGGAGAGTTGCGAGTTCGACAATGAGATTTTTTGGAACTTTCAAGTGGAAGAAATGATGAATGTTATAAATGAAAATATATGAACGTCTTGGAAGGTTCTTATATCAAGAAAAAAATTCTAATTTTTCACCTTTTAGAAGGAAATTAAAATTTTATTTTTTAGTTGTTTAAATTTCTATTTTGAAATTCCAAAATTTAAAGGAGTCAAAATACACCCCCTATCTACATATAGGTCCGCCACTCCGTTTCATCCTAGCTAAATCACTGTTGAGCATCATAACCAAATTAAACAAACTAGTATAGATGTATAAATTCTGTTGGTTCGTCCAACCTTAATTATCACACTACACAGAAAATGCCTGAACAAACAATTTTCAATAACATTCATTCAAATAGACTTCATTTTCATACAATAATGTCGCTCATTATCCTTTTATATCTGGACAGTTTGTTAATGACACTTTTTTTTTTCTCTCTAGTCAAACAGGAAATAATGAGTACCTAGAGCAAAATCCTAATAATGGCCCTTGCCACATTCGCCACATCACGCATACCATTATTCACATGGGTGAGTGGTGATTTCCCATTGAAGCGATTCTCGCAAATATCAGCCTCAACAGCACAATCACTAACCGCATCATCTGCAAATTTGGGGTCTCCCCTCACAGCCCTAGTGGCTTCTGGTATATCAAGTATCAAAATCCTTTTGTAATCGACAGCACATTCACTTAAGGCTTTCTTATTACCACCCTGCTTTAGAAGTTGCTTGATTGTTTTCTCGGCTTCATTTGCTTTGGCTTGGATCACATCGACCAAAATCAATGCAAGGCCTGCAATATCAGCGCTAGGGGCACGGGGGTCACCTTTTAGGAGTTGAAGACAAAGATTAGGTTTTGGGGTTCTCTTGCAAGTTTCCTCAATGAGTTTCAAATCATTTGGTTGCAAAACTCTGCAATGACATGCTGACATTGAAATGATAGCCACAACAAGAATGCTGCAAATTATAGAGGTTCTTCAAGTTCAGCATCTTTGTTAGAATACGATAGATGATATATACAAGGCTCAAGAATTGAAGTTGGGGAATAGAAATTGAAATCAAGTGCACTGTGGTTGTGGAGCTTCCTGTTCTTTCAGCCTTAAATATAGAATTGCTTCGAGAGATACTCATCAATTACAAGAATTTTAATGTGACAAGTAAATGATATTATTAATAAAATAAATAACGGTCAGAAACTGAGTATAACATTAATTATTATTAAATACTAATACTAATAAATGAGATTTTTCTAATAAATGGGTCAAAGATATTATTGATGAATCAAATAGTATAATTTGACAATAATCAAATTACTGATGACAAGTGTCAAGTTAGTTTAAAAAAAATAGTTTTTAGTGGCATTATGCTCATAATTTCTAAGTATGTTTTTTGGCTTGAGCTTTCACTACCTGATCTTTAAGAATATTTTTTGGTCTAACACTAAGTAAAAATATTACTAACTTGTTTTTGGTAATAATTAGAAAATATCATCAAATATCAATAAATATTAATGATATGTTTTCGTAACTTTGGAAGATCAAAGAGCTACTCCAAATTGTACTTGAGATAAGAATGTGATTAAACAGCACTGAGAATAAGATTATGTAATTTGCTTTCTTAGATGTCTTGGAGAAGCTTATGGAACTGCTAGAACTCAGATTTTGCTTATGGAATCCTTGCCTTCAATTAGCAAGGTCTTATCTCTTGTTATTCAACTAGAAGAACCACTACTAGAAAATATAATTTTCACACTGATTATTAAGGTCTTACAACATTGTTTATTAACCGATATTGAAACTACTCATGTTAAAAGTCTCTGTGTTAACATCGGTTTTTCAAAATTGATGTAAACTAAATTACACAACATCGATTTTCTACAAAATCGATGTCATGCATAAAAAAATAACAAAAAACATAAAATATGTAGGAAATCGCATCAATTTTTTTTATGAATATTGATGTTGTTGTTGAATATGAATTGTTCACTAATTCTTTTCCTTCTCCAATTTTTTCAACATTGTAAGCCTGTTCTGTATTTTTGCTTTAATGTTTATTTATTTAATAAATCATGATTGACTACATTATTTTGTACTATTTTACATTAACCTTTTTCTTGAAATAATTTTGTTTTTCAGTTAATTATAGTTACAATCATTTTTCCCTTCAAATTTAACTCAGTTTTCAACTTGGTTCCTTTTGTAGTATTCCACATCCCTATAAGCTGTAACTATTAAGTTTATATAAAAAAATTTCTCCCACAGGGCATGGTAATATTCAAGGAAAAGTTTGATGCTCAAATCTTAGTAATATGTTATGCTTTGCATGACTTCTGGTAATTAGACCAAGAGACAATTGGATATGTGAAATCTGAAATTTCCATCATGAGGCATGGGAATGACGATCACTTGAAACTCCAAAGCATGGATTTTTTGTTTTCCCAATCTATATATTAATTCCTGGGTTCTTTCTTTGGTGGTTTCCCAATCAATTCCATACTTAAGCCTTGAGTTTTTGTACATGCAGGAGAGTCTATGAACTCAGAGGCAATTCTAATTGTTTAGACCCAAGTAAAGGGCCTCCATGCACTGGGTAACTGTTACTTTCCTTGGATCTGATTGTGTTGTGTATTTTTTCAAGATGTTGTTCATTCTGGGTCTCATTCAAGTGGTGTCATAAAATATGATAAAGTAAGACTTTGTGATTTTCTTGTCATAAAATATGATCTTCCAATGCTTATCATTTGATATTCTTCTCTTAATTTTCTGTTTTGCATATCCATGCATGAATGGACTGTATGTAGAATGTTAGCCTCGTAGAATTCCTTTTTAAAACATTTTGGAAATTGCTAATGCATTTGAAATTTTAGAATGAATTGTTAAGCTCTAGCTGATTGATATTGCTGTTATCTTGTTCTAGTGAGTAAAATAAAATTGGATTGTTTGACTATTTTAACTAACATATAGGGAGTATGATAGGGTGTGACCCCCTATTGAAAAGGTCTATGAAAGAATAAATAAGGAAATAGAGCTGCTTGAGTTAGTTACATAAGTCAGCAGAGTAGTTAGGATCGAGAGATGTTTGTACAAAAAGGGGAGGAAGGCTTAGGAAGAGATATTCAGAAAAATTGGAAATTCATTGTGAGGATTCTGGTCCCTCAAAGAACCAGAGCTATTCTTTCTGTGGTTCAATTCATTATTGGGGAATAACCCCGTTCTGTTCTTTTCTTTTTTCGGTATTCTATTACTGTTATATGCGGATCCAGTTTCTGAGTGTATCATGAACATATAGTGAAAATTGTACTAGATATTTGTCATCTATTACATAAATGCTGGAATAATTTCTGGTGTTTGTATTTTGTAGAAATTAACTAAGAGGTGAAAAGATTTTCCTGTGAAAATAAGGATTCCACTGTAATTTCTAACAGAGAGGAGCAATGACCCTTAGGAGATTAAGGATTCAAATGTAATTCTAAAGTTGTTTTAAACAGATTATGACATTGACACCTTGGAAGTTTTTGAAACCTAAAACGTGCCCTCTGGTTCTTATATTGCGTTGGCCTCCATTGGTATTGTTATTTCATGATTTTCATCTGTATATAATTGTGTAAAATTTTTTGTAAAAACTCTCAATGCCTGCACAAAATTTGAACATGGCAAGTCTCTTAAGAAAATTAAAAATAGTAGGGAAGTGTAATTTTCTGTATTATCATCTATATGCCTTTGGTGCATGTTTTATTTGTGGAAGTTTTCGATTATCGTATTGTTGACTTTGTAATGAATATAATAAAAGAGTTTCAGCGTGTAACTTCTCTCTGTGCCTTGATCCTTCCAAAGGGAAAATTCACATGACAATTTGATTTTTTTTATGGACAAATGTTACTTGTTATCTTTCCTATCCTTTTGACTTGATAATATTTCTGTGCCATACATGAACCGCACAAGGTTTCAATTCTATCCACTTAGCTCATTTAGTGATCTGTGGGCAAGATTAATATCCTTCCTCAGCTGAGTCCAATGAATGCCAAGTTATGCCTTTCCTACACTCCTTGCTTTTTCTCAAAAAAAAAAAAGAAAAAAAAATTACGGAAGAACTCAATCTATAGGGGACAAAGCTCATTTATTCAATTATTTTGACATATAAATTTTAGGTAACCTGTTTGGCCGGTAATTTTGTTTACTATTAACCTGTTGGGTGCTTATAATCCATAATTACTGATTAGAGAAAACTAGTTTTTTGTTTTGTTATTCTCAATCAATTTTTACAATTATATCTTTTTTTTAACGGATTACTTATTAGATTCCATTCCAAGAAAATGTATGTCTTTCCCTCTAGTTTTTTTTATACTCATTGGTAAATATAATTTACTTATTAGATTCCAATTCAAGAAAATATAAATTACAACTTTTAAGTTCTAAATATAAATTACTTCTAAGTTCTTTGCAAATACACTTAATAAATAAAAGTTGAGATACCTTGATCAGTCAAGTTCTTGTTTAAGAACTAAAATCCAAATTTAAAAAAAAAATAATGATTTAGAGATCATAACCCAGCAAACTTTTATTTAATGACTAAAAATTAAATTTTGAAAAGGTTAGGAATTAAAAACTTAACTAACCCAAGATAAAATTTGACAAAGATTGAAAACTTAAGAACAGGGGTTTAAAATTATAAAATTAAGAGTGCACAAACAAACAACAATAAATATATATTTGTATTTCCTTAAAAGTTACTGAGTGCAATTACACCCCCTTAACTGTAAGATGAAGAGGTTCACTCAAGGAAGAGGAAATCACATAGTGAAGCAATGTACCTTTTGTGAGAATGAGAAACAATGTCAGGAAATCTCATATTGTCTGCTTTATTTCTCGGGGTGCAACTTATATATTTGTTGAATAACTTTAATTAGTGCTAATTGGTTTTAAGCTAAAATCTAAGAATCCATGTTGCTACAAACATGGTTTCCCACTCAGAAGACTTTGTTTCCTCAATTCACTCCTGAGCAAATTCAAGAGCTGCTAACTATTCTGCAGCGCAACAAAATCCAGCCTCACACTGTTAATCAAGTCAGTTCATTTGTTGGCGAGTCATCCACTCATCACAACTTCTCAAATGACCAATTAGCACGCAAACAATCTACACATTCATCAATTGAAAGTATTTGGTGATTCTGATTGGTTGACCTATAATATTGTGTTTTTTACAAAGTGCATGGATCCCTCCCCATTTGTGAATGGACTGTCATATTAACTGTATCTAGACAAATGAACAGAGAACCTAAATAAAACTACATGTGACCTATGAAGCACGGACACGCCGCTGATGTGCTGCGTCCCACGTTGGAGGCGTACCGGACACGCAAACGGGTACAACTCCGGTATGACGCGGTGTCTGTTGCCTCCGCCTGTCACTGGACACGGTTGGACACAAGAAGCGCGCGATTGGACGCGGTCCACCAAGTAGTGGACATGCGCGACGATGCGCAGGTTAATAATCGTGCACACTCCTCATCCGATAAGGACTCACCGGATACAAAATCACAGGCTGCGAATATCAAAAGAAGAGAAGGTAGGAAAGAAAAAGGACAAAAGAATCGGTTGATGTTTGAGGAATCGCGTTAGAGCGAAATTTCAATGAAGGAGCAGCGGCGGCAGAGAGATACACCAAGCATGGCGGCGACGGCAGGTTGTAGCTTCCAATTTAGAGAGTAAAACGATGAAGCGATTTGGATTAAACGATGATGATGTTCAGATGAAAAGGGGGAAAGAGTTTTTGTTTGCACTTTTTATTTTCCTCTAGAGAGAGACACACCGAGAAAATGATATATTAATAAGGTGAGGAAAAAAAGTTTTTTTTTTTTCATTTGAGAAACGTTTTTATTTACACTCTTTTTTTAATTTTTGTTGCCTTATGAGTCATGGTGGCATTGGCTCTTGAGTGTAACCAACTATACGAGTCCACATGGCGATGATGTTGCGTGGTCCTTCAACTGAACGGTTAAGGTAAATCTGTATTTATTTCTTAATAATTCTACATTTTCTTATAGCTATTTATTATTAATTTACTAATTTTTTATACTAAATATTAATTGTATTTAATATTTACAAGAGATTAAATATAATTTTATTTTTTATTTAACATTTTCTTTGTAAAATATTAATGTTTAAATTTTAATTAGCAACCTATCCCATTTGTGACTATTATCATAGGAAAAGTTTTTTTAAGATGATGATGAATATATAAATCTTGATTTTCAATTTAGATCTTTTATGCATATAGCTCATATTTAACTTTGTGTAATTTATTTTATTTAATTATATATATATATATATATATATAGTTGTGTGTGTCGTATATTTTGGACATGACAGATGTTCACGTGTCCGTATTTGTATTCGTGTCGTGTCCGGTTTCCGTGTTGGTGTCGGTGCTTCATAGCATGTGACACATATATCGTAGGTCAACCAAAGACAATGCAAGAAATAGATAAATCACATTATGTCAAATTTAAGTATTTCAAATTGAGAGATATGAACAGCAGAGAAGATTGAACGAAGAAAACGATTCTCATTGCATAAAGGTATTCATAAAGAAAGAAAAGTATGTCACTGTTTACATGCGTAACTAACCAACAGCAATTAAAAACTAATTAATGATATGTCTGAGTTCCATCCACCCTGGCATAAGTACCAGTAACCACCTAACTAACTTGGACTTCAATTGCTTCAGGCTGATCATTTTATATCAGTTGATATCATGCTCCAAGCTTTGAGGTTTTGCACTACGATTGGTTCAGTACCATTGTTGAACACAAACAAGTGCGCTTGGTTCATCACTGCTAGCTCAGGATAGACTCGGGACAAAATGTTTGTCTTCCCTCCTGCTCCAAAACTCTCCACAACTGAGTGATCAATCTTCCATTCATTTGAAAACACAAAGAATATTAAATACTTATACAATAGTATTTTGGAGTTCATAAATGCTATATATAAGTACCAAGTGGAATTGAATTTGCACATACCAAACTCCTAAGAGAAATCTTCTTATCCACGGTCAAATCCACATCTACAAACACAGCAAATTGTGGTTTGTACAGATCACTCTTCAAAGATGAACTATTTAGAAATACCAAAAACAAAAATAACCAATTCGAAGGAAATACAAAAAAAGAAAATATCATATAATTAAAATAACCTAACCCCATCCAATGCAATTCTCCAACCACTTAATTTGATCTCTTTAGGTCTAAAACCCATCCTATCATGAAGATAGAAAGAAAACTAGAAGTTCTCATCCCAATTTGGAATAGACTAACCTTCTCGCATCAGAGCATAAGAGAACAATATGCTTATTTGGACTTTTGAAAACTCTGAAAAACACAGGAGTGAACTCTTCGAGATTTTGAGTAGCCAAAGTCAGAAGTCCAAACGGTCCAACCCCACCCTGTAGTTTTGAACCCCACCTCTGCCTTGTCCAAGCTTGAAAAGGAGAACGTAACTTCAACATCTGCCTGCAGTTATATAATATCATTAGTTTTATATCATTATATGTATTTAGTTGTATGAGCATACATTCATTAATGCATAATTAAGAATTAGACCTGGGCAGCAGTGATTCCTTTTACTTCACTATAATCTCTCTTCTCAAGCCTTTGATTGTCTATGTTAACTTCTTTGCCTCTGAGACTGTTTAACTCTTCAACAGGTCATTGCACTAATTGTCTCCCAGTAAAATCGAGCCACACAGTTCGTGGAATCGCCTAATTATTTTACCAGACACAGACACGCATATTACAATTCCTTTAATTTGTATAAGGATGAAAGGGAGTTAGAGATTCAGAATCAAGCAAAGATTGAATAAATCTAGAATTATCTCTCTCAATCCTAGAAAAAAAATATTGAAAACATATGTAAGATTGGGCAGTGAAGAGAATAAAAGGGGTAGAAAGAAAAAGAAAGACGAGCAAGATGGAGCCAAAATTTAATTTCTTACTAAGAAATTTTTTTATTTTACATTTAAACTCAATAATTTTAGGTTTTTATTTTACATTTAAACTGAATAATTTTAGGTCAAAGAGTATTTAACAATGTCAAAATATATTGTCTCCGGATTAGATTGAACAATTTAAGAGAAGTTACTGCACCCTGGCCTGTAGCTGCATTTATTGAAACTGATAAAAACTCTGTAATCGGGAGAGTGAAATTCTTATCGAAATAAGAAGATAACTGTCTTTTTAAATAGCCCTACACTAGTCACTACTACCACCACTCTTGGAATATCAAATTCTATCAAGACCAGCCAGAAAATAAGGAGTGCAACTATAGTCAATCTATCAAACTCCTATTACATAGGACTTATAAGCAAAAGATAAAATCATATGAAATATAAATAAGAGAATAAAACTCTATTTTATTTTAACCTTGTGTTGAAGGAAATGCATACATATAAATTCAGTACCCGAATTCCTGCCCATCCTTTCCGAAAATTGTCTATCGGTTTACACACTCGTTTGCCCAACCTCATAAGATCCTCCGGTTCTTGCCGGGGTCAAAAAATGATTTGGAAGCATAGATGTTGCCATAATTGTGGAAGCAAAGTTTCATGATGAATCAACAATGATTCAAAGGTGTTTTGATTATAACAATGATGACAACAAAAGATGATGACAAAGGTGATGAACAAAAAGCTCAAAAGATCAAAGAACAACTCAAGTGAATCAAAGAACATCTCAAGTAAATCAAGAACAAGTCAAGAGTTCAAGAATCAAGGAGAATTCAAGACTCAAGAAGAAAGCCTAGAATCAAGAATCAAGACTCAAGATCTCAAGAATCAAGATCAAGATTCAAGACTCAAGATTCAAGAATGAAGAAAAGACTCAATCAAGATAAGTATTAAAAAGTTTTTTCAAAACTTTGAATAGCACATGAGTTTTTGACAAAACCTTTACCAAAGAGTTTTTACTCTCTGGTAATCGATTACCATATTGTTGTAATCGATTACCAGTAGCAAAATGAGTTTGAAAAAGTTTTCAAACTGAATTTACAACGTTCCAAATATTTTCATAAGGCTGTAATCGATTACAATTTTTTGGTAATCGATTACCAGTGTCCTTGAACGTTGAAATTCAAATTTAAATGTGAAGAGTCACATTGTTTCACTCAAAAGCTTTGTGTAATCGATTACACTTATTTGGTAATTGATTACCAGTGTTTGTTTCTGAAAAATCTAAAGATGTAACTCTTCAAAAAGGTTTTGACTTTTTCAAATGGGTTTTAAGTTTTTCTAAAAGTTATAACTCTTCTGAATGGCCTTCTTGACCAGACATGGAGAGTCTATAAAAGCAAGGCTTTGTTTTGCATTTCAACAATCTTGAATACTTTTCCAATCATTTCAATACAATCCTTTACAAGCCTTGAATCTCTTTGAACTTCTTCTTCTTCTTTGTACCAAAAGCTTTCTAAAGTTTTATGGTTTTCTAAACCTTGAAAACTTGTGCTATTCATCCTTTTTATTCTCTTCTCCCTTTGCCAAAAAGAATTCGCCAAGGACTAACCGCCTGAATTCTTTTTGTGTCTCTCTTCTCTCTTTTCCAAAAGAACAAGGGACTAACCGCCTGAATTCTTTTGTGTCTCCCTTCTCCCTTGTCAAAGAATTCAAAACGACACAGCCTGAGAATTCTTTTGATTCTTCCCATTCCCTAATACAAAAGCATTCAAAGGTTTAACCGCCTGATAATTCTTTTGTTTCCCCATTCACAAAGTATCAAAGGTGTAACAGCCTAAGATCTTTGTCTTAACACATTGGAGGGTACATCCTTTGTGGTACAAGTAGAGGGTACATCTACTTGGGTTTGACTAAGAACAAGAGAGGGTACATCTCTTGTGGATCAGTTCTAGCGGAGGGTACATCCACTAGGGTTTCAAAGAGAACAAGAGAGGGTACATCCCTTGTGGATCTTTGCTTGTAAAAGGATTTTTACAAGGTTGAAAGAAACCTCAAGGACCGCAGGTCGCTTGGGGACTGGAGGTAGGCACGGGTTGTTGCCGAACCAGTATAAAAATTCTTGTGTGTTTGTTTCCTTCTTCCCTACTCTTTTACTTTCCGCTGTGCATTTAATTTCCGCTTTTACTTTCTGTTAAGTTTCTCTTCTACTCCTCATTCTCTTAAAAAATTAGTAAAAGCCTTAAAAGAGTAATTTTTTAATTAGTAAAGGTTTAGGAATAATGAATTCAACCCCCCCCCCCCTTCTTAATTATTCTAAGGCCACTCGATCCAACAATAATCATACCTAAGTCCACCCCAACCATCCACTGAAGTGTTGTCAGGCACATACCTATCCTTATCCTCCATATAGGTCCCCACATTGTAGTAATCGAACTTAGTATCATCAAGGTTGTTCTTCAACACATATTTCACTATATTCACCACTACATTTCCTATAACTGAAACTGGGTAAAAGTTGGGGCACTCCCACATACCCGTACCACCCTTGGAATGGATAGGGTGTTTGGCCCGAACCCATGTCATGAAGTCCTTGCTTCCGTATAGATAAGCTATTCCTCTGCGCTTCCTTACACTGCCCACCAGCATCCTCCAGTGACCGTCCTTGCCCCACCAAGCTGCTGTGGGGTCACGAAATTCAGTGTTGTTAACATCTTTATCTACCACAACTGGGTTGAGCTTGTCTGGTTTCACCCAGAAGTGGGTCATTTGGGTCTTTTGGTTCGGCATAGCATTGCGCTTGAGTGTTATTTTCGTCTATAACTCCAGGGTAGAGGATCATGGGCCCCTTACCAGGGATTATGGTAGCAGACCCTGACCAGCAGCCAAATTTGTCAAAGGTCTTTTATGGATAAATAGCATGTTCAATGCCATTCCAGTTTATCAGATCCTTGGACACTGAGTACGCCCAGACTATGTTACCCCACACTGTGCCTTTGGGATTGTACTGGTAGAACTGTTGAAATTGCTACAAATTTCTAAAATATTCTTAAATATAATATGTATGAAAATGATAAAATATCCTAGAACTATAGTATGAATATGGTAGAACAATCTAGAACTATAAGTGTATGTATAAGATAAAAGAATCTAGAACTATCATGATACTAATCTATCATGAAAACTCTAGAAAGACTTAAAGTAATGTAGAAACATTCACCACCATTGAGAGGTTGGTGACTTGAGCCTATAAATAGGCAATTGGTATGTTGTAATTGATAATCCAAGAAATCAATGACATAGCCTTCTTTCTAAAACAATTCTCTAAAACTATCAACTATCAACTATCAACTATCATCTAATCAACTATCAACAGTGGCATCAGAACTACGTTCGGTCATACATTGGGCGTAGTTATATTACCTACCTACCATTCCAAAATCCTCCTAACTACTTCAAAAATTTCCTTTGTACTATTAACCCACTCCAATAATATTTTTTCTAAGCTATGGATAACACTACTCAATCGTCAACTATTTTTGTCCCTATCTTCAATGGTGAAAATTATGATTTATGGCGTATTAAAATGGAAACATATTTTTCATCTCGAGATTTATGGGACATAGTAGAAGAAAGCTTCACTATTCCCGTGGATACTTCAACTCTTAATGCATCTCAAGAAAAAGAGTTGAAGAAAAATAAACAGAAAAATTCAAAGGCGTTGTTCACCTTGCAACAAGCGGTGACTCATCCAATTTTCCCAAGAATTATGGGAGCTAAGACTGTAGAAGCAAAGCTTCATGATGAATCTAGAGTGATTCAAAGATGTTTTGATGATAACAAAGATGATAACAAAAGATGATGACAAAGGTGATGACAAAAAACTCAAAGGTCAATCAAAGAATGAGTTCAAGACATTCAAGATAGAATCAAGAACACTTCAAGATTCAAGAGGAAATTTGATTTCAAGAATCAAGAATCAAGATTCAAGAGATCAAGATTTCAAGAGATCGAGATTCAAGACTCAAGATTCAAGAATCAAGAGAAGGCTTAATCAAGATGAGTATGAAAAGGTTTTTCTCAAAAATTGAGTAGCACATGGATTTTTCTCAAAACATGTTTACCAAAGAGTTTTTACTCTTTGGTAATCGATTACCAGATTGTTGTAATCGATTACCAGTAGCAACATAGATTTGAAAAAGTTTTCAACTGAATTTACAACGTTCCAATTGATTTCAAAAAGTTGTAATCGATTACAATGTTTTGGTAATCGATTACCAGTGTGCCTGAACGTTGAAATTCAAATTCAAAAGTGAAGAGTCACGTCCTTTCACATAAAAGCTTTGTGTAATCGATTACACTGATTTGGTAATCGATTACCAGTGATTGTTTCTGAATAAATCAAAAGATGTAACTCTTCAAATGGTTTTTTGACTTTTTCAAATTGGTTTTAAGTTTTTCTAAAAGTTATAACTCTTCTAAATGGTCCTCTTGGCCAGACATGAAGAGTCTATAAAAGCAAGGCTTTGATTTGCTTTTCAATACACTTTTACACTTTTCCAATCAATCTTATACAATCCTTTACAAGCCTTGAATCTCTTTGAACTTCTTCTTCTTCTTTGTGCCAAAAGCTTTCCAAAGTTTTCTGGTTTTTCTAAACCTTGAAAACTTGTGCTATTCATTCTTTTCATCTCTTCTCCCTTTGCCAAAAATAATTCGCCAAGGACTAACCGCCTGAATTCTTTTTGTGTCTCTCTTCTCCCTTTTCCAAAAGAACGAAGGACTAACCGCCTGAATTCTTTTGTGTCTCCCTTCTCCCTTGTCAAAGAATTCAAAATGACACAGTTTGAGAATTCTTTTGATTCTTCCCATTCCCTTATACAAAAGTGTTCAAAGGACTAACCGTCTGAGAATTCTTTTGTATCCCCATTCACAAAGTATCAAAGGTTTAACCGCCTGAGATCTTTGTCTTAACACATTGGAGGGTACATCCTTTGTGGTACAAGTAGATGGTACATCTACTTGGATTGTTGACTGAAAACAAGAGAGGGTACATCTCTTGTGGAGGGTACATCCACTAGGTTCAAAGAGAACAAGGGAGGGTACATCCCTTGTAGATCTTTGCTTGTAAAAGGATTTTTACAAGGTTGAAAGAAATATCAAGGACCGCAGGTCGCTTGGGGACTGGATGTAGGCACGGGTTGTTGCCGAACCAGTATAAAAACTCTTGTGTGTTCGTCTCCTTCTTCCCTACTCTTTTACTTTCCGTTGTGCATTTTAATTTCCGCTTTTACTTTTGGTTAAGTTTCTTTTCTGTTCTTCATTTACTTAACAACATAGTAAAAGCCTTAGAAGAGTAAATTTTTAATTAGTAAAGGTTTAGGAATAATTAATTCAACCCCCCCTTCTTAATTATTCTGAGGCCACTCGATCCAACAAAGACTGCCAAAGAAGCATGGAACACATTGTAGGAGGAGTTTCAAGGAAGTGTTAAGGTACGTTCCGTTAAACTTCAATCTCCAAGAAGAGATTTTGAACTATTGAAGATAAAGAAGTCTGAGACAGTTAAAGATTACTATTCTAAAGTTAAAGAAATAGTTAATCAAATGAGAGCTTTTGGGGAAGATATTCTTGACAAGAAAATTGTTGAGAAAATTATAAATACTATGCCCCAAAAGTTTGACCCAATTGTGACAACGATTGAGGAAACCAAAGATCTATCCACTCTATCAGAGACAGAACTTGTGGGCTCTCTTGAAGCATATGAGCAAAGACTGTATAGGCATAAAGAAGATACACTTGAAAATGCCTTCCAATCAAAGTTTAAATTTCAGCCCCAAAACAAAAAAAAATGGAGGAAAGTAAAATTATGGAGAAACTTTTAGAAGAAGAGAAGGTTCTAGGAATTTCCTTAATAACAAAACAGATAAAAATCCTCCATGCAATATATGCAAAAGGCAAGGCCACGCAGAGAAAAATTGTTGGTTCCGTAATATGCCACAATGCAACCATTGCAAGAAGTTCGAGCACGTAGAGAAAAATTGTCGCAACAAAAATAGGCATCAAACCAATATCATAGAGGAGCTAGGGCCTTCTCTTGCATCTCTGGCCCAATCTTCTTGGAGTCTTCTATCCAATGCCCTTGGGGGGTAGGATTGCATCATTCCCTCCCCCCCTTGAAAAGGATTTGACCTCAAATCCATAGGTTCTTGAAACTCAGGGATTCTTTCCTCAACACCTAGATGAACATGCTCTTGATACCACATGATGTAAGTTCCATTGGAGCTTGTAGGCCTAGGATCTTCTTCATCAATGGAAAATGAAGGGCCAGTATTGTACCCGAGAAGATAAGATAAGAGAGAGAAAAAACATAACAATTCAAAGACGGGTTTTTAAAATAACCATCCTTGAACTTATAATCTAAAGATTCTATGCCATTTTTCTGCCGACCGTCCTTGTTGGTACGTTGTAGTAAATAACTTTTGTAGTAGTGAAACCTTAGTTGAGTTGCAACATATGAACTGTCCACCTTCTTTAAGTAATCCTTTGATGCATTCCTTGAACAAACCTGCAATGGTGTTAGTGAGATAACACCAAATATATACCATCTTTTACTGCTTAGGAATATAAAAAAGATGAAACATTACAATGTTGGCATCAAATACAAACCATCTTTTTTACTCCTATTTCTACAATCTTTACCGTGAGGTCTAGAATCAATTCCATTCGAGTCTTCATTCAAACTTGTAAAAGTATGGCCTTTGATGGTAAAATTTGTATTAATTTTGTGCCTCTATACACTCTTTCGAACATCCTGGACATTTGTCATGTTAAATTAATTTTGTAAAAAAATGGTGGCTTTTTTTCTACATCTCATCTCACGGAAGCCTTAAATTGGCTAACCAATTTGCCAAGCATTCCTTCCTAGTGTCCAATACAGATAATTTTATTCTCAATAATTTTCTTGCACCTCCTAGTTGTGGCTTCACTACAAAGAAAACATGATTTAGCAAACAAAATATTCGGTCACCAAATCCCTAAATTCGGTCGCTAAAACTCTTAGCCACCGAAATAGTGACCGAATCATGTACGTTGCAAAAACCTAAGTCGCTAAACCCTCAGCGACCGAATTTCTATTCGGTTATTATTTCGCCACCGAACTACTGAGTCGCAAGCACACAAATTTCAGTCGCTAGATATTTGGTTGCTATTTTGCTTGGGACCAAATCAGCAATCGAAGGTGGGGTAGCTAATTCGGTCGCTAACAAGTAATTAAATTTTAAATATAAAATAAATTAAAATAAGAAGCGGTTTCTAATTCGGTTGCTAATAAAAACTAAATTTTAATTATAAAATAAATTAAAATAAAGGTCGGTCGCTAATTCGGTGACTACTAAATAATAAAGTTAAAAAATAATAATAATTTTGGTTGCTAATTCGGTCGCTAATTTTACATTTTAAAATATATTTTAAATATTTTTGGTCTAGTTTAATAAATAATTTTTAAATTTAAAATAAATTAAAAAACAACTAGATTGTTCAAAGAAAATATGCCATTATTTTTATTTTTTCATTTATTAGATTTTAACTTGTACCAATTGTAAATATAATTTTTAATTAAACTATATAATCAAACTTATATATAAAAGTGAACATTCATAATCTTTAAATACATCTAATAACAAAATTCTAATTAAATATTGATAGTGTAAAATGTGAAAGTTTAATATTGTTTAAATTCATAACTAACATGACATAATCAAACTAAAACAATGTTCAACCATTATCTGTTCAAGGGATAAAATTTGTGTTTAGTTGTGGCAATTCCACCTTCCTTTTCAGATGATATACGATAATATGAACATCCATCCTTCTTACTTAAATCATCTCTTGAAAAAAAACCAACTCAGTTGAAAGCTATAACATAGTTCCAGTTGTTGTATATTGAAAACACAATAATTTCCTCTCCAAACAAAAATCGAAAAATCTAAGTTTCAGTTCTAGAACACAAACTACAAAAGGGGGAAAAGGATGGTAGTAATGTAGAATAGGGAGCTTCACAGCCTGTCTGTTCCTCTTCTTCACACCAGACTTAGCAACTCTGAGGCTCCTATTGACAGCGCTCAACCTTGCTAGAGCTGCCTTTTTGAGATCAGGTCTGTAGTAGTTATCGGCTACCTGCAAAGCAGATCACAAGGCAGGAGGAAAAGGTAGGAAAATTAATAGCGTAAATTTAAAGGATTAATAGGCAGTGCAAGATTAAGCAGTAAACATTGAAAGAGCAGAGAAAGAAAATTATGTTTATTCACAACAAAGAAATTTACGAGAATGAGTAAAATATTTGTGGCAGCCAAACAACTAATTTCATATTAAACACCAAATGTAGATTGAGAGGGTATTGTTATGTAATTTGTAGGGCAGGCGGTAGCATTAAGAGAAAATAGTTAATTAGCAAAGGAAAGAGAGGCCAGAATCGTATTAACAAATTATTAAAGCTCAGAAGCCAAGCGTAACATGTAAATTTCATTGAAGTAATCCTATTAGGGATTCCTTCTTACATGTTAGAGGCTCATCACTACTGTTGGAAACTCATTTATGTTGGCAGAGGTTAAAAATGGTTTCCATTTAAAACCTGATATACCAGAACAAGTTTCAAACTGTCACATTTATCAATAAGCCAACTCATTCAATTAAAATATATAAAAAAATGTAAGAATGGAATCAGCCTTTTGAAATTATACACTATTTACTCCATGATATTAACATATAACACAGAAGTCACCCTCCAAAAAAAATTGAATTCATGAAATAACTTCTGAATTTTAAAAGCTTAGAAGCCAATGACACTTTTTGTAAATTAAAGGCTTTATCAAAGACAGTCTCATGAAGAAAACCATAATCGTTTGCGCGTTTAAATTAAGAAAATCACAAAAAAATCAATTAGTTGTCAATATTAAATTTTGTAATTGTTCTCTGTTTGATGAAGAATATTAATTTCGTGCTTCTTAATTTGCAGTGTTTACTATAGCACATGAACTGGGAACTTCAATTTGAAGAGGAAGCTCACAAGTTGTGAAGTTCTCTATAAATTTGACAGTGTTAGCCATAGTCCCTCAAAGGTGGTTCCCATGCTGCCCTGACCGTAGATACCTCACTAACATCATGCCATGACTTAGATCGTACCCTAGCTTGACTGTGTCACCTCGGCGTTGAAGGTTTGTGTCCCCCTCTTCATTTTTTCCCTTTAACTTTGTACCTTCATGGAATGTTCACAAGTTTTTGACTATTAGTATGGCTTGTTTGTTGTAAGTAGTGAGCTTGGTCAATGTTTGCAACCTTGTACTAGCCGAAGGTCCTATATGGTCCACCTTGTTTGTCTTTAAAAGGAAATTGGGAAGTGAGTTCAAAGCACTTGTTTATTTGTTACATGGTTTTGTATTTTGATACTCGGCAGCTAGGTACATCATTGGTAGGTTTTTACCATTTTAAAAGTTTTCAACGTTCATCTAGTTGTAGAAACTTCATTTTTCTATGCTATAAATAGGATTCTATTTTGATTGATAGAGGAAACGACATACATAATACTTATACCAACCATTCCCTAGGTACATAGCGTGAGTGGTTTTCTGCAGTGGTTCAGTTCAAATTGAATTCATAAGCATCACTGTGATAATTGATGCATATTATACCGACAGTAGTCAGTTTGAAGTATTATAAACAAACAAACTTGTCAATGCAAGTGTCCTATTTCTTTTCCAAGTGGTCAAATTTGCAAACATTACAAGTATGCAAGCGACCAAATGATATTGATATTCTTCTCTATGTTAACCCAAGTAAAAAAAGTAAAGAACTTGTTGTGGACAAAATCATTGAAAACACCCATTTTTATAGTTTCAGTATTTTATTTTTCATCGTAAATGGTGTCGTGTAATCCTAAATTAGAGTACACCAAGTTTAGGATGTTATAGAAGTTCATTGCTTCAAAAAGCCTAATCAACATTCAATGACACCAAGTTTAGGATGTTATAGAAGTTCATTGCTTCAAGAAGCCATTATGCAACACAGGCCATGCATGCACCCAAACACACCAACATAGTTTTCTCCCCCCGCCCCCCTTTCACCCTTTTTGAAGACATTACTTACTAAAGCATCCCAAGCATCCATCAAAAGGTAGGTTGCAAGAGATATGAGAAACAAAATCCGTTATCAATAGGCAATGAAGGTTAAAAAGATTAATTGAAATAACAAAATAAAAAATAATAACAGTTAGAAAGGAGAAAAATCACAGGAAAATATAAGGGTATAAAAGGAAAAAACAATGGGCTAAGTCCTAACTTGCTGTTTCTGATTCTGTAGCTTTCTAGATCAGCACCCCCCTTTTGTTGTGATTTGATTTGAACATCTCAACCACTATATGTATCTTTATTCTTGCTTCTTCCTTTGTTCCTCTTTTCCTTGTTGGTTTCTGAGGAAGACACCAAATCAATGCTAAACAATTTTTCTTGCATTAACAATCAATACCTTTCTCATGTGAGTTTCAATTTCACTCCCTGTGTCTCTGGGTGAGATTCATGCTAGAAGTAATCAAGAATATCAATACATAATCTTCACAAAAATAATTGGACCTTAAAAAATTCAGAATTTTGGATATTTGTTAGCCTGGTGGTCCCTTCCCATGACTACTTCCTTCATTATCACTGAATGTGAGTCTTCTTCTCTTTGTCATTGTAGTAGAAGAAGAAAATTGAGAGCTCTCTGTCATGTCAATTGGTGTATGGGTGTCACTTTTGGTATTCTCCTCGTATAATCTTTGAATTAGATTATAGCAGTCAAATACATCTTTCTGCGAAGAAGAAAAAAACAAAAAAGAAAATGCTAAAAATTAATTCACAGTATCATATTAGCTAAAATATGTTTAGGTATAAGTAAAAAAAAAACACACACACACACACAAAGAACTTACAGATTCTAGAAGCCTATGTTGTGGAATTGAACTCATCTTCAACTACACCGCATCTCTCGTCAATTGTTGATCCATTGCCACCAAAGTAGCTGCCACAACAATAACTGATGGTTTAAAAGTATTATACTCAGTTTGAACCAAGTGGAAATTATCAGATAGGTTTACAAGTTTTGTTTAGATTTGTGTGATTTGTAAAGTGAGACTATAAGTTAACAATGGTGAAGAGAATAGTGCAGAAATTCATCCTATCTTTTCATACATGCAACGAGAGAAATGTATAAATGTTGAAGGAGTTAATTCACATTGATTCAAAACTTAACCCCTAATATAATGTTTGACCATTGTAAGAGTTTCCTTTATAATATCATAATATAGTATATATGACACTGTTAACACTGAATTTGAAAGATGCAACTATAGTGCATTTTTAGTCTCTTTGTACTGTTTGCGCATAGTCTAAGAGTGGTAAATGATTTTATTCATATCAACCACAACTTTCTAACATCACTGCCATCCTTGAACCACTGTCTATCTTTGCCAATAGTTAGAATTGTGTAATGTTGCCACCATTATTTTCTGAGTCTTACATGCAATTTAAGTCTATAACATTGTTGTTATGATCATATACTGCATCCCTGAATTCCTTTTTTATAAGTTGGGATGCAAGTGTTTAAATTTGTTCGATTTATGGTAAATTCTAACTAGGACATATGCAAGTGAATGAGCAAGATGTCTTATAGAAAGATTAAATGAGGCGACTTAGGAATTAATTGTTTACAGATTTCCACATTCCAATCATTTATAGTTTGTTGTGGAATAATAGCTTCTCTATGAGTGTTCATTTTTAACATCATTCAGGGACACTTCTACAAGGTTCAAGTTGGTGTACAGTCACTGGAAGGGATTACAAAGGTCCATGGAGTCATAAGAAGGTTCAGTGATTTTCTAAAGTTGTTTCCTTATGTAAGTTTATCCTTTTTAAATGCATCTTGAATTTTTTTCATGTACTTGTACTTCAACCTTGATACTGACAACTGATTTCTCATTTAAGCATCATCATGTCTTTACACACATATTGGTCAATACCTATTTTAGTGTTTAACACTTACTCCAATTTTAGGCATTGGTTTATTTTCATCCATAAGACCATCAAATTTATTATAGTGTGACACTAATAAGGGATTTCCAAGATCTTTATGGAAGAAATATTTTAACTCAGTTGATACTCTTTCAAGGAGGGGGTTTTCTCCATGCAGTGAAAAGAGTGGGAAAATATGTCAACTGTGGTGAAAAAATCCACTGGTTTTATCCATTTCTACGTCCTTTAAAACTTATAAAGGACTAATAACATTATGGTAATGCAAATTGAAAGGTTAACAAGTATCAAGATTCAAGAGTAGTATATTCTATTTGAAGAAGAAGTAGTATAAGGTGTAGTATGGAAGTTTGAAAATAGGAAACTTAGCCATTACAAAACTGTCAGCAAAGTTCTAAATTTGAAACGTTACAAGATCTAAAGGAAATCCGCATTAACTTTTCATGTGGAAAAAAAACATGGATGGGAAGTTTTCAAAATATTATGCCTTTCAATCAATGGACAGCCATGGTGGTCTCACAACAACATGAGAGAAGCCAACCCTTGTTTGCACCGATGGTAGATATGGATGAGAAAAAATTTTCTTCTGGAAACTGGAATTTCTTTCAAGTATTTCTCAATTCTTCAAGAAAGAATAATTTTGGTAATTAGATTAAAATAGAACCAGTGCGTTAAATGTGTTTTAGGACGTATGTTGCCTGGGCTATGTTTGCACTTGTGCGTGTATGATATATATAGATAAATATTTAGCATATGTGTCTACGCTTGTTTAGGTTATTCTGATTTTTAGACTTTTTCCCCATATTGTCTTTGTAGATTAAAAAGGAGTTTCCCAGGAAAAATACCCCTCCAGCAACCCAATGGACTCTTGCAGTTGAAAAGCTAAGCTTTTTTAGAAGAGGTTAGGAATGTCTTAGCTCACTATAGTACCAATTGTTTCATATATGCCATTATTGACCTACATATTGCATCATGCTTGAATTTCTTTATTTTATAAGAACATACTTGGCCTAAATGCTTAGCAACTGTAGATTACTAGCACCTAGAAATTTTGGTAAGGTATTTGATTACTATTGATGAACTCCTTAATACTTGTCATTGTCTTTTAAAAATGAGCCCATTGATGTATTTACCCAAAAACGTGGTAGCATTATGTGCTTTTGGATATCTACTACACCTCATTATATTTCTTTTCACTGAATCCTTTCATTGAATTTGTCTCTAACTTTCTAATTGCTATCTTTTCTCTTCGACCTAAAAGCAACAATAAATGCAACTTTTGTATGTCACTGCAACTAGGTCAAGTTTTCAGTATGAATTTCAATTCAAATAATGATAAAGAACTTTTACAAAGCCAATTTATATTTGAGCAATTATTTGAATTGGATAAGGATACTCGTAGAAATTTTGGGACATAAAAAATGTAGATGAAAATTAGCTCGATATTATCTCTTTATTTATGTAGAGGTAAAGACATTATACATTATTCTGAATTTTCTATAAATACGTGTAGCATGTTTCTTAATATTGACCCATAGGTTGGGTTAACTAACGGTAACTAAATATGTTTCAATAGTTGTTAGTTATATACTACTTTGGACAACTAGACAGTTGGCTCCATCTAATTTTGTGACCCCTACTTACAAATTTCACATCACAATTAGATTGAGCTATCTCTACAGTTGTGGACAATTGTTAATGCAAGAGTTGAAATGGTGGCTGTAAATGTTAACACATAATTTTGCTATAGAGATGGTGCTCTTTGGAGGAGTGGATCACCAAACTATTGTTTGACATTGATATATCATGATGTGTTGTCATGGCATCATTTGTTGAACTAGCAGCAACTGCTAGATCTTGTATGTGATTATCTTCTTTGTTTCCTCAAACATGTTTGTTTGGTCTATTTTATGCCAATTGATTGTTAGCTTTCTCAAATTTAGATATTTTCTACCTCATTTAATCACTTCTTAGTATTCCAATATGCAAGCCAGCAGAATTCTGAAACAGACCTTGATTCCATTAATAGTTTATTCTATGCAATCACCTCTCCAATCGAGCTTATCAATAGTTGCTGGCAGTTCATCTGTTGCCTCAGATTATGGTAGTGATACTGCATATGAGCCATCTGACCTAGGAAAACCAAGAATTGGATGGGATGATAATTCTGAAGTTAGCACAGATCGATGATCTAACATTAGATGAAGATATGATGAATCCAATAGAAAAGCTTGTGAAATATGGCATATCAGGCCTCACGAAGGTTTGCTTATGGGTCAGACTATTCTACACCAATTGGAAGGCCTTCCTAGGCATAAAGCCCCTTGGGCAATGGCAGCTTATTTCATTGGGAAGGGGTTTCTATGAGTTTAGTTTCACTTCTCCAGAGAATCTTTGTAGTGTCTGGGTAGTGGGTGTAGGGAATATGTGCCTAGGTCTTCTTCATTTAATACCATGGACACCTAACTTCAATTCTAATAAGCAAAAACAAAGACATGCCTAATGTTGGGTAAGATTCCATGATCTCCCATAGGAGTATCAACACCTTAAAATGTTATTTAAGAATGTTGGGGCTATAGGTACTCCAATATCGTTGAATGAAGCTACACATAATCAAATGTTTGGTCATTTTGCTCGAATTCTTATTCATATGACCTCATTGGGAACTTACTAAAGGAGATACTAGTTGAAGAAGAATGTTTTGCTTCTTTATTCGAATAACCTATGAGAAATTGCCTTGTTTTTGTTCTTTTTTGCCAATCCATTGGTCATTCTTTATCCAAAAATTATAGTTTGGACCAAGTAAATGGGCATACTATCCTATGTGAAAACAAAACCCAATGTCTGGCGATGACATTGTTTATGTGACATGGTTACAATCAATGAACCGAGGAGTATACACGAAAATAAGTCTTGAAGTCTCCTTCCTCTTCCTTTGAAGATTCCTAGTTCTCTATCAAAAAGCCTTATATATTGAACTCTCTTAAGCTTAAAATATCCTGTACTAAGTTGTCAATTCTTAGTGTAAACACTTGCGCTTATTCTTGCACATGAATCTTATAAGAAGACAGGTAATTAGTGACCTTACCCTTATCCAATTTCTTAGTGATCTTGGTAAAAGCCTGAAGAGGCTTTGCAATTAAAAATACTTGGTTTGATTGCTTGGGGAGACAACTATGCAAACTACTTGTTCGTGTTTGGTTTAGCGTTTATCATTGTTTCATTTCAGTCAAGTACAAACTACAAATTGTAGATTTTGTGATTTTTTTGGACGTTATTAATGTCAAAATATCACATGATTTTGTGTTTCTAATTGATGTACAAACAATTGTAGGCTATGTTGTTATCCTTTCATTTTTATTCTATGCCTATGGTCATTATCATCATTTGTATTACATCATTTATCACATTTCTATTACACAGTTTCAATTTATGTTGGAGAATAGTCTTTAACTATAAATATCATCCATTATGGAAAAAAAGGTGTGGTATCAATTGTTGTTTCCAATTCAACTACCATAACTATCTCTCTTCTAGTCTGTATTCATTTTTGTTATTAACATGAACAAATCATATATGATTGCTTTACTATCTCACCTACTCATAGCGGTTGTTATTAGTTCTAGGTACTACTATTTCACTGCTATAGCAAGTTGAGGCGCTTTTATCTCATTGTTGTTTGACTAACCATAAACTCATACAATTTTCGCTACCATCACCACACTCATAGTTATTGTTATAAGTATCTTTCAAGGTATGTATGTCATTATGATACTTAAGTGGATATTATATTTTTTTTCATATATGAATATTCTTTAATATTAAATTATCTACATGCTGAGTGACCCTTAGTTTACCATTTAAAATTCAATACGATGATTAATACGAACATTTTGGATTAATCGTTGTATTGGATCTTGAATTGTCTATTTGGACAATTTGGGAACACTCATTTTTTTACTTCATTCATAGTTATAGGTTAAGTATGTTATGTTATATTTACTTAAATTTCAGTTTAGTGCATATTTCTTTGTTCTCCGGGTGCATACTTGAACATGGTCAATTCATGTCACTACTTTCATTTCGTGTACTTGGAAACCAGTGCAAAATACTGTTGAAATTTTATCAAATTAACCATAACGTACTTAACTTGTAAATATGAATTATGTAGTAAGGAGAGTTTCTGAATGGGATAGGACCACACCTTTTTACAGAAAAAAGTGAGATTATCATGCATATGGGATAACATAGCCACTATCGCAGAACAAAAAACATGGATCAAAGTTGAACTAAAGCACTTCGCATAAGCGACGACTATCAAAAGGGGGTTAAAGATTTCTTGCAATTTGTGCAACAAAATGCACCAGTATTAGCTGCAAAATATTTTTGCCCATGTGTTAAATGTGTGAATGGGAGACATCAGTCATTGAATGACATGAGATCACATCTTATATGTGAGGGGTTCAGTTTGACTTACACAAATTGGATATGGCATGGTGAATTGCCACACATGTCAACAACCCCTAACACTGAGGCGGTTGATGTACAAACCAGAGATCGTATGGAAGATATGATACACGATCTTGGCCAAGAGGGTTTTCAGCATGCTCATGCATGCTATTATGAAAAATTACAAAAAGATTCGAATAAGCCATTGTATTTGGGATGCACAACCTTCAATCGGTTATCGGTGGTCCTAGCTTTGGGTGGAGTGACAAAAGCTTCACTAAGTTGCTTGTGTTATTGAAAAATATGCTTCCTGACGATAACATGTTATCGAAGAGTTACTGTGAGGCAAAGAAGATATTATGTCCTGTGGGTATGGACTACCAGAAAATTCATGTGTGCCCTAATGATTGTATTCTGTACAAAAATGAGTTTGTGAAAATGTGTAACTGCCCGACATGTGGGGTATCATGCTACAAAGTGAACAATGGCAAATACAGTAATGATGCAACCATAAACAACAGTCATCCAACAAAGGTTTGTTGGTATCTGTCAATAATACCAAGGTTTAAGAGATTGTTTGCTAGTGCAGATGATGCAAAAAACCTTAGGTGGCATGGAGATGGCAAAATAATTGATGGGTTGCTCTGACATCCCACTGATTCTCCACAATGGAAACAATTGATTGCTTGTATCCAGAATTTAGAGAGGATCCAAGAAATCCTTTTGGTAACTTGAGCACTAACCATAGTTCATGGCCTATTTTGCTAATGATTTATAACCTCCCTCCTTGGTTGTGCATGAAGTGAAAATACATGATGTTGTCTATGATCATAGCGGGTCCAAGATAGCTAGGAAATGATATTAATGTCCATCTGACTCCCTTCATTAAAGACTTGAGAAAATTATGGGTAGACGGGGTTGATGTGTATGATGTGAATGTTCAACAAACCTTCAGGTTATGTGCAATGATATTTTGTACCATTAATAACTTTCCGGCTTATGTGAATTTGAGCGGATATAGTGTGAAAGGGCACCACACATGTCCTATTTGTGAGAAACAAACGTGTTACATCCAACTGAAATATTGAAAGAAGACAATATATACAAGGCACTGAAGATTTTTTAAACCTTATCACCCGTATCAGCAATTCAAGAAAGCAGTTAATGGAGAGAATGAGATTGAAAGTGGGCCTAAACCCTTAGCTGGACACGAAGTTTATGACCGGGTGAAAGACATCGTAACTATCTTTGGTAAGACACAACACAAGGATGCGTCTGGGAAGAACATTTGGAAGAAAAGGTCAATATTCTTTTATCTTCCATACTGGTGCGATCTACATGTACGACATTGTCTGGATGTTATGCATGTCGAGAAAAATGTGTGTGATAGTTTAATTGACACCCTTATTAACATTAAGAACAAGGCAAAAGATGATTTGAAATGTCATCAAGATTTGGTTGACATGGGTATACGAGACCAGCTGCATCCAGTTTCACAAGGTGATCGAATGTATTTGCCCCCAGCATGTCACACAATGTCAATGAGAGAGAGACAACGTTTTTGTCACTATCTCAAAAATCTGAAAGTCCCACAAGGATACTCTTCAAATATCAAGAGTCTTGTGTTAGTTAAGGATTTGAAATTGGTTGGCTTGAAATCTTATGATTGTCATGTGTTAATGCAATAACTCTTGGCAGTGGTCGTTTGTGGTATCTTGCCTGAAAAAGTTAGGTTTGCCATAACTCGCTTGTGTTTTTTCTTTAATGCTATCTATAGCAAGGTTATTGACCCTCGACAGTTGGATAATTTGGAGAATAAGGCTGCATCATCCTATGTGAATTGGAGATGTATTTTCCCCCACCAATTTTTTACATCATGATTCACTTAATTGTTCATCTTGTGGGGGAGATTCGGTTATGTGGGCCTATCTGTTTACATTGGATGGATCCGGTTGAGCGTTATATGAAGGTGTTGAAAGGATATACAAAATATCGACCAGAAGTAAGCATTGTTTAAAGATACATTGTTGAAAAAGCTATTGAATTTTGTTTCAAGTATATAAATACCACTACACCAGTGGGGGTTCCTTAAAGTCATAATGACTCCATGATTCAAGGTAGGGGTACACAAGGATTCAATGTTGTAACCATGGATCGCCAGTAGCTGTCACAAGCTCATCTATACATACTAAACAACACATTAGAGGTGATCTTGTACATACATGCTCACAAAAAACATGTCACAGATACTCACCAAAAAATGAACAAGATGAGGTTGTTGCAACAACACAATAGAACTTTCGTCAACTGGTTTAAACAAACAATCATCGCAGATGACAGTGCTTTGAAGACATTAAGATTGTTGGCTGTTGGTCCAAATCTCAATGTTCCAACTTGGAAGGGATATGGTATCAATCACTATTCTTTCTACAAAAGTCACATGATGAAAAAAGTAGCATGCAGAAAAGTGGGGTGAGCGTTGACGGTCAATCAGATCACTTTTGTAGTGCTTCTGATAACAATATGATTCAAGCGTCCATACCTTACTATGGAGTCATTGAAGATATTTGGGAGCTTGATTACGGTAAATTTAGAGTGTCTGTCTTCAAGTGTCAGTGGGTTAACGGAAATAGCAAAGTACATCTAAACAAAATGAAATTTACTATAGTAGACCTTCAAAAGGTTGGTTACAATGATGACCCATTCATCATGGTAGCATAAGCTTGAAAGGTGTTTTATGTCCAAGATCCGTACGACTTAAGATGGTCAGTGGTTGTTCTACAAGGGAGAACAATTTGTGTTGGTGAGCATATTGATGGTTCAACACTCGATGTCAGCAAGATTCAATCTGGAAGATGATGTACATGTAAATCGTAATGATCATGATGAAGGTTTATGGGAGAATATTCCTACGTAACTATGTATGAACAAAGTAATGTATATAACATGTCACATAATTGTAATACATTTATGTATTTGCATATTTACAAGTTAATGCTTATATGTTGTTCATATAACTGATTATGTCCTAACTTAATTTGTTTGACCTACATAGACTCATGGAAACACCCCCAAGGTCCCCTCCACATTCAGATATTCCTTCGGAGGCTACATCTAGGAGGACTAGACAATCTACCCGGCTAAGAAGGTTGATTGTCTGAAGCTTGGATCAGCCATGACCAATGGTTAACGTTAATCCTGCCATTGGGAGAGAATCAGGCCCCCATAAAGAAAAGTTCCATAGTTATCTGGCGGTTGCAGTGCAACAAAAAATTCCTATTGTCCACTCCAATTGGAATATTGTACCAAAATCTTTAAAGAACCTAATATGGGATGACATTTTGGTAATTGCATATTTAAGTTGATATTTGTATTCAATTTTCTTCAATTATTTTGAAAATATGATTATTCACTAACTGTTACTTAATAAATTGGATTTGGAGGGCAAATTTGACATCCTTGAAGGTGACAATGCAAAAAAGAAAAAAAGGTTATAGCAATGGTTGCTACTAGATGGAGGAAATTTAAGTCCTCCCTGATGACAAATTATGTTTATGCTGACAATTAGGGTCAACAAAAAGATGATCCTTCTATTAAGTATGGTATTTATGCAGTAACTTGGGCCGAATTTGAAAAAAAGCCGCAAAACCCCTAATTGGCAGGTTTATTTAAGTAGTTTTGTATTTACAATTGAATTTGTTATCATTTATTTATTTATTAATTTGAAATAAAATGTTTTTTTTGTAAGGGGATACGGAAAAAGGCCCAAGAAATACAAAAATGCAATGACTGTTCCCACTTACTGTCTCGTGGGGGTTATGATCTGCTTGAAAAAAAAAAACTAATGGACCAGAAAAGGAAGACACAAGAACACCAAGTTGAGTTTACTGAAAATTTATCACTGAGTGTCGACCCACCATCCCCCGTTTCTAGACATGTCAAGTGGAAGATGACCCACACAAAGCGATATGGCCAGATGACCTCTACAGTGTCCCAAGAAATATCAGACAAAATTGCGAGTAATTACCTTGACATTTCATAGTCTTAATTTATTGTATAATAAGAACCTTTGTTGGATTGTAATAAATTCATGTTGTGTTGTTCACATGACTCTTCAGAAGAACAGATGACACAGGGCAACTTTGTTTCACATGTTTGTTAGGACATATTGAACACTGCTATTGGCCGACCGAAGCATCCAGGTCATGTACATGTGACAGGGACAGGTGTGACAATCAACCAATACTTTGGACAGGCCTCACGCAGCTCCATCACTTCCTCTACATCAATCACTCAACAACAATTGGGTGGAATCATCGGTAACCTGAAGGAACAGTGGAGTAAAATAATAGAATAAAATAAGAACCTACAAGAAGCATGGAGGAGAAAGGTAGAAGAGGAAAACAAATGAAGTTTAGAGATAATTAAACAAGAGTTGAAACAAGCAATACAATTAGAGTTATCTAAATTTCATCACAACACTCACCCCCACTTGAGCCATCAGATATACAAGTATTAGTTACGAGTGTGAGCACCAAGGGGAGCTGTGCCAAAGCTAACACAAATCCATTGGGTAAAGAGACATCTGATGTGCACCTGGATACTATGGGCTTGTATGTAGTTGGTGAGCAATGTACTCAACTAGTGGCATTGGGAAAAGTGTATGACAGTTCGTCCACTATACATAATGTTCCTTATGCAGATGATGTGGTTAGGGTGAGTGTTGTAAAAGTTTACCACGATGATGCTCAACTTCCTTTTTCGACATCAGAGATTCAGTTTGTGAGGCCGGCCATTGGCACATTCGTGGGTTGGCCGACACATCTTGTCATTGGTAAATAAAATTAGCGTAATTGATATTTTCATTAATTATGTAGGATTCACAGAAGTGTCTGCCCAAATCGGTTGGATCTGCTCAAATGGATAATGAAGTGGTTGCAGTTGATATTTTCATTAATTGTTTGATGTTTACCAAAAGCCAATTGAGTTGCCATGGGATGGGGGGAAATTTAGGATACCTAATGTCAAAGATGACTTTTTCATCACACATGCAAATGTAACTGATAATTTTAGGTGACAAATGTTTGAACATATCCATACTACAAATATGGATGATGTAAGTAAAACTGGTTTAGTAGGTGTTTAATTTATTAACTGATTGTTAGTTGCTATTCATGAGTTAGTATTACATTGAAAATTTGCAAGGAAATAGCATTGTGCCTCCAATTTATGGCTCTTTTTGTGGAAATTGTATATATTTTCTTTCTTGTGTAATTTTATAGAGTAGAAACTCCATTTTTGTGACCTAATGTTGAATCCAACTCAATTTATAGGCCAAAGAAGAGAAGGTGTAAAAAGCTGCTGATGAACTCGCTTAGTGAGGCAGATTGGCTAAGTGAGCCTCATCCGCTTAGCGAGGCATCCAACTCTCTTAGAGGATGAGAAACCCTAGAAGAGGATAAGTCAAAGATCTGAACACTTTAAGCGCAGCCAACCTTCCCAGCAAGGATGTTGTCTCTTCTCGCGCTCAGCGCGCCTACTCTCGCTTAGCGGAATTTCACTTACTCTCGCTTAGTGAGACATGCTCGCTGAGCGAGCCTTCATGTGCTGAGAAGTCCAAGAGCCTTTAAAACATTGAGATTGGTGAAAACCAAGCGTGAAGAACCACAACCAGAGTCTAGCCAAGCCTTGCTACATGAAAAGCAGAGAGAAATAGGGCTGAGAGGCTAGAGAAGACATTTTCCTTCATCTTCTTCCATTTTCTTTCACCAAAAGTATTTTCTTTCTTTGTATTTTGAAGCTTTGCTTGTAATGGAAGGCTAGAACCTCCTTTTTGGGGAGTAACTACTGAACTCTTGATATAATGCTCTTACTATTTATTTAATGTTATTTTCAAGTGTTCTTTGCTTCTATCTATGCTTATTTCACATGCTTGTGGCTTGATCACACATTTGTATGTTTGGTTAGGATTTTTAGTATTGGAAAATGCTTTAAAACCTTAGAACTTGATAGATCAAGGTAGAAATCTGTATGTCTATGAATGGAGTGCAGTAATCTAGTATATTTACACTGTATGCTTAGTGCAACTCTTTTAGAACGAGTTTGTTGAGGAATCAAGAACAAAAGCTAAGAGAGTTAGGCTCATTCATGTGAGGAATCATGGTCTGAGTATTTTCTCAGTGTAAGAACACTAGGATAATGTTAAATAGAGAAAAACTGTTTTATACGGCAAGAGAAATTTTAGTAGGAAAATCCCCAATGCTTTTATCTTGATATTTGTCACATTTGACAGCTTTGAGTATTTTACTTTTGTCCAAGTAGTTTAATAGTGCAAAAACTTAATTCACCACTTAATCTTTACATTATTTCCAAGCTTTAAAAGTGTTTACATACTGAATATACATAGTCTAGGTGAAACAAATTCTGTGTGGATATGATACTCGGTCTTGCCATTTTATATACTACTTGTGCGAATCGGTACACTTGCCGATCACCGAACACTGATAAATAATGTTCGTTACAATATACCATTAACAATATTTATGTCAAATATTTGAAATAGGTTTATGAATGATTGGAGTACTAGCTTAGGTTATGGATCACCGTATAGTTTCCTTGAACCTCAGTCTATACACAAGGCAAATGACATACATCAAGAATGCCAACATTATATTGAAACATGGGTCACGAAATCACAACGACAATTGTACTTAGGAGCTTACCTGAATCAGTAAGTGAAATTCATGTTGTACAGTATGGATATTATGTGCATTATAATTGGCTAAGTAATGTTTTCTGTCTTTAGGGCACATTGACAACTTGTTGTTCTGTGTTCATGGGACAATATTGTTGTTTGGTTTTGTTCTCTCTGTAAAAAGCCGGATGTTAACATCAATGATGCATTTAACAGGTTATTTTTTTACATTATAAGTCAATTAATGTATACCAATTGTAGCGTATAAACATAATGGTTATTTTATTATATGCGTTAACGTTATTTTGAAAGTAGTACAATGAAGACAATAACCACTACTTTGGAAGGAGATCCAGATTAACCTATACCTCGGTGGATTGAACCAAAGGTATGTCATTATTTCATGAATAGGTATTTCAAATTACTGCCATGTGTTACTTTCAAAGTACTAGCTTTAATAAATATATTTCATATTGCATTTAGAGTCATGTTCAACCTGAATGCTATGAGTGTGGATATTATGTCATGCATTGGATGTGGTGCATAGTGAGTGGCGGTTTAAAGAATGAATGGAATATGGTATGTTTACTATAACAAGTTTTAATTGTTACTTTCATATCAAATTCTAATTCAATGTTTTATGTACGCCACTAATTTGATATTTACAATTTTGTAGTGGTTTTGTGATGGAACACCGTTAGACAGAGAGGCCATGACAACACTTTGCAACAAATGGGCAGCATATTTTCTGCAGATTAAAAACATGAAATTTAGAAAAATTTAGATGACATAGGAACATTCATTTTCGAAGTAAACATTTTCATTGTTTATTCATAACAAAAAATTGTGCTCTGTTGACATTTAATTCAGCAATAATATATATTTGTTTTAGTAATACTTGGTTACCCTCCATTTTTGTCCAATGACCCAATAATGACATGCAAAAAGGTACCATCCTTAATTGGCTTAGTCACTTTTGATTAAATTATAATACTTTTTGCTTTTCATTGGACAAATCATTTAAGATTTGTAGATGAGGCCAATGAAATAAAGGTAAGGTGTTCATTTATTTAAATTATTATTATTACTAGTATATTGTCGCAATGTTGTGTCAGTTTTGTTTTTTTTTTGTCATATATTTAATATACTTTTTGTATATAGCAGGCTCATATAATGGTATTTAGGCAAGTAATACTTTGGTGATCTTTTGACCTATCACTTTATCGACCCTTGGCTTTGGAAATTAAGTTCATTTTTTTAAACTTCAGCATAGTTGATGCATGGGATCCGTTTTATACAACAGAAGTTCAAAAGTTGTGGTGTTAATGAGAAAGAGTTAGAGAGAAATACATGTACAATACTTTTGTGATTCAGAGTGTCCTTTTTGGTATTTTGGTGTTTTTTTGCTATGAAATGCTTCATTGGATATATTTTGTAGATGGAACTCTAACTGTAGTGCAGATCCTTTGATGCAATCCTACACCCCAAGCGCATGGGATAAAAGACTCCAAGAAGATTGGGCTAGAGATGTAGGAGAAGGCCTTAGGATTCTCACGAGCCTTAGGATAGATTTTGGGCCCATGGGCTAAGTATGAGCTCACTTATCTTTGTAAATATTAGAATAGGTTTTCCTTTTTTTGGGCCTTGTATTTTGGTTATTTTTAGGTTTGTAGGGTACCCTACAAATTAAGGGCACACTACCCTTCAAGTTAGGGGTACCCTAGTAGTATAGGATTTTAGCCTTGTATTTCAACGAATTTTGAGTAGTCTTTGCAGTAAGGACATTTTTGTATTTTCATATATTTTGACATGGGGTGAGTTTAGCTATTGGAGGGGTGTCAGTAGCCCCCCTCTAGCTTCTCAAGGAAACTTTCTTCCTTGCTTCTCATGGAAACTTCCCATTGTATTTTCATGTACTTTGCCATGGGGGTGAGCTTAGCTATTGGAGGAGTGTGAGTAGCCCCCCTCTAGCTTCTCAAGGAAGCTTTCTTCCTCTAGCTTCCCAAGGAAGCTACCTCCCTTGCTTCTCAAGGAAGCTTCCCATGTCCTACCTAGGCTATAAATAGAAACATGTGTAACACTTGTCATAATTTTGATGAATGAGAAACTTGTGAGACACACTTCAAAGTTCAACTTCTCTCCCTATCTCCTTCAATTTCTATGCCCCCCCCCCCCCTCTCTCATTCTATCCCTCATTGAAGCTTCCTCTCTAAGCTTCTTATCTAAGGCACTCTCTTAGTGGTGAAGCTTCTCCTTCCATGGCTTATTCTCTAGTGGATGACGCCTCTTCTCACCTCTTTTCATTTATCTTCCACTACAACTCCATGGATGAAAATCACCATTGAAGGACCCTTTGAAGCTCAAAGATCTAGCCTCCATAGAAGCTTCTCAAGCAAGCTTCCATCACCCTTGCATCGACTGCATTGTGTGGCATTATCCATTCAGTCTTACAATGGCTACCCCTCCTCATACTAGGCGTAGTTGAGCCAACAGTTCTGATGTATACATTCCTTTATGACTTTGCAAAAGGTAGAAAGGATTTGGGGCACAAATATTCTTGCCTTGGACTGGATGGTATCTCTTTATTTCCTTGAGTGGTTAGTTATTTATTAGAAGGAAATTTCTATTTAATTGAACCAATTTTCTATACCTTTTGATTTTTAGGGTGTGTGTTTGGATTGTCGGGTTGCTCTTCTTGCTGCCTATTCTTGGTGCATGCTCCATAATCAACAGATTCAGATGCCTTCCAAGTGAACTATTTGGCCTGCTAATACCAATGCTCTTTATGCAGTAGGCTATAAGGGTCAGTATGCACCAAACATGAACAATTTTTCTTAAGCAATATGAAAATTAGAGATATTTGGATCATATATAGGTGTCCTTTATTTACAATTACCAAAATTAAGATATTTGGATCATATGAGGTGTGTCTGATTATTTAATATGGATATCATTCTCACAGTATATGATAAATAATGTCACTTTAGGGAAAGCCAAGTGGAGAAAAAAGGTTATGTAGTCACAGTGTTTTACACTATCATGTAATAATTACAAACTATTATGTGTGGTATGTTTCTTAACTTTTATAATAATTAACTTAAAAGTCATACTAATGGTGATTTTTATTGGTTACTAGACAAGAAGTTTTTATATTTGCGGTGCATAGACATTAAACTCAAGTCAAATTCTAGCTTTCCCCCATAAAAAGCTGCTCTTTGCTCATTTTTGTTGTATTTGACAGGAAATGTTGAATGTGCCTCTCATCCATATTATTGGAGCATTTGCACAATCAACTATGATTGTCGTGCTTTACTACTTTGATCATAGTGTTGCATCACAACTTGCCCAGCAGAAGAAGTTCAAGCTAAGAAAAACCTTTTTTCTTATCATTATGACCTTCTTCTCTTCGACTTCTTTGTATGTTATTTCTCTGAAATGCTCACCTCCCCGTCTAATGCAAAGCATCGAATACTCACTTAATGCATGTAAAATTATAAAACTACCCTTAATACAAAAACTAGTCTAGGTGCCCTAAAATATAAGGGCAAAAAAATCCTACATTTCTAGGGTATCCTACCTATAATATGGAGCCCTAAATACAAGGCCCAAAAATAATGAAATCTTAATCTAATATTTACAAAGATAAGTGGGCTCATACTTAGCCCATGGACCCAAAATCTACCCTAAGGCTCATGAGAACCCTAGGATCTTCTCTTGCATCTCTGGCCCGATCTTCTTGGAGTTTGCTATCCAATGCCCTTGGGGGGTAGGATTACATCATTCCCTCCCCCTTGAAAAAGATTTGACCTTAAATCCATAGGTTCTTCATGCTTTGGGCTTCTTCCCTCAACACCTGTAAAAAGAATAAAAACATGTATATTAGTGGTGTTTGGTATGTTGGAGTAGGGTAAGGTCTGAAAACCTCTTTCTTGGGCATCTTCCCATGAGGGAACATGGTTCCTCACCAATTCAATGAGTGGTGCTACAAGTATAGAAAAATATGGGACTAACCTTTTGTAAAAGTTTGTTAAGTCATGGAAGCCCCAAATTTTCCTTATACTTGGTGGAGTAGGCCACTTAGGAATGACCTTTATTCTCTTAGGGTCCGTGACAACCCCTTGATCTTTATTTAAAAAAATTAAGGAAATTAATGCAATAAAACATACCTTTTTTATTTATTTTCATGTTGATTATTCCTACCAAAAAGTACAACAAACCTACGGTGTCCCATATGAGCACCTAAGTTTGTATTGAAACTAAAAATAAGAACAAACCTACCTAATGAGTCCCTATGTATGTGAATCATGAAGATGTTGGATGCATGAGTGATTTAACAAAAGTGGGTTGCACCACTCAACACATTCATCATACCACCTATCATAGGGATTCGGTGCCTCAGAATTCCTATTTTGGGCACCAAGAAATCACAAGGAGTTAAGCTCTTACGAACCAAACCCTCATCTAGCAACTCCTTTACTTGAGGAATAACCTCAAGCTCAAGAGGTATGGCATTGCTAAGGGATGTTTCCCTTGATAGGAGAAGGTAGAAACATTGTTTAAGAAGGAGTGCTCTTTTGATATCACCTTTTGTTGCAAAATGATTTTCCTTCTTGACAATCTTCTTGGAGGAATCATTTTCCTCTTTTTTCTTCCCCTTGGCCTTTGAAGACAAGGCCTTACTATCCTTCTTTTTTCTTTTGTTTTTCTAGTTTTTCTTCTTTGCCCTTCTTATCTTTCATAGTTAGTTGATCTTTGACCACCTGCAAAGGTGTTTGAGGATGCAACACAAATTTAGTGCCAAGATGGGTTGGGATAATCTCATTAGTTAGGCCATTGTAAATGATCTTCCTATCAAATAGACATGGCCTTCCTAAAAGAATATGTCCTGCCTCCATGGGAAATATATCATAATTAACTTCACTTGTTGGTTAACTATCATTTCCCCTTGCTCATTGAGCCATTGAAGTTTATAAGGTTTTGGGTGGGGAATAATAGTGAGGTTCAACTTGAAAACTAATCTTGTGCTACAACAATTGCAACAAGATCTATTATCCATAATGAGAGAAAAAGTTTTATCTAAAACTTTGCATCTTGTATGAAAAATTTTCTCTCTTTGGGATTGAGATAGATCACAAGATTGACCTCCAAGGAGCCTTTTAATCATTAGGAGTTGACCTTCTTCATGGGGGTAGACTTCCTCACTAGACTCTTCACCCCTTACTTCATCTTTACTTCCAGTAGAGGAAGGGGAAGAAGTAGTCTCCTCTTAACAATTATAAATGTCTTGACCCCTTATAATCATGATATTCTTTGTGGTGGGCATTGAGAGTGAATGTGACCTCTCCCAAGACATTTGAAGCATTTAATGTTGCCAGTCCTTTCTTGGGAACTAGTCTTAGGGGTGGATTTCTCTATAGTCTTACCCTTATCTTCCTTGGGTTTTGAAGGTGTAGCCCCCAAAATTCCTTGGGTTTGGTCCTTCCTTAGATAAGAGTGAAAGCCATAAGATTTTGAAGAAGGCTTTCTTTTAAGTTGTTGTTCCACTCTTATACAAAGTTGGACTAGCTCATTTAGGTCGCTATATGAAAGGAGTTCAACCTTGTCCTTCACTTCCATATTAAGCCCACTAAGGAACCTAGCTATGATTGTTCTTTCCTCCTCCCTAAGTCCATATCTTAAAAGGAGTAGTTCCATTTGTTGTCTATATTCTTCAACACTCATACTCCCTTGTCTAAGCCTTTGGAGCTTGTCCATAAGCTCCCTTTCATAGTAGGAGGGAATGTGCCTCTTCCTAAGGGCACTCTTAAGATCATTCCTATACTCTACTGGAGGATCCCCATGAATCCTTCGTTCCCTAATAAGAGAAGTCCACCAATAGAGAGCATACCCTTGAAAGCTAAGGGTAGCCAATGGAACTTTTCTCTCTTTGCTAATATGATGGCTAGCAAAGAGTTGTTCAACCTTCATTTCCCAATCTAAGTAGGCCTCAACATTATCTTTTCCATGGAAATATGGGAGGCTAATGTTAACCTCTTGAGGCCTTCTATCCTTTTCTCTTATTTGGGAATGATGTTTAGTATGTGAACTATGGCGCCCTCTATAATAGTCACTAAGTTTTTCACTTAAACTCTTGCAAGAGTCATGACTACTATAGGAGGCATCTTTTTCTCTTTTCATTTCTTTCATTATTTTTCTTCTTTCTTCCTCTTTTATTTGTTCTCTCTCATCTTGATTTATTTCTACCCTCTTTTTTCCTTTTTCTTTTCTTTCTAGTTTTTCTTTCCATAACTTGAAGGAACTCAACTCATCTAAGATTCTAGATAGAGGATCCTTATGACTAGTACCCTCACCATTAACACTAGAGGAATGATGACTCATGTTGGTTCCTAAGTTGTGGTTCTTTCTTGTTGGGGGTTTGTAAAAGGTAAAAAAGCTAGGGTTCAAAAGAACTCAAGATAAGTGTGATAAGCAAGAATAAAGTATTATGTAATTACAAGATAAACTAGGCGTGACTAGTAAAGAAAATAAGCTATGAAAGTAAGCAAGAAATTAAAGTGTAAGAAATGTAAACTAGGCGGATCTTAGGATTGTTTGGATGACCACATTTAAGGTTCCCAACAAAACACTCACTATCCTAAGGGAAAATTGCCTAAAATTATTACACACAAATGGAAGTTTGGTAACCTATTGGAGGCTCCCAACACACTTCCAATGAAAGACCTTTTTGTTACAAAACTTGAAAGCAACCAAGGTAAGTAAATTGCCAATTACAAAATTACAAAACGGTCCTTAATTTTGGTGGTTGCTCTCTCTTTGGTGATTCCCTCAATTTGGAGTGCTTCTTAGTCCAATAGCTCTTAAGGTGATTGGCCCCTTGGTTCTTGACTCAAATTCTTTAAGGGATGACACCAATCCTCCTTTCCAATTCCCTATATGGCAACTTACAAACAAGGAAACAAAATGACAAACGATAACCAAAGACAGAAAAAAATGAAATGAAAGCTAAACCAATAGAGTTTTAACAAGATAAATTTTCAAGGATTATTCAACAATTAAAGCAATGAAAAGCACACAAAAGCAAACTAGGACTCAAAGAGAAACCTAGAATGGCTCTAAAGTAGATTGAAAAAAACAAAAAAAAAATAAAACTCAAGAAACCTCTAGTTTTGGCACTTGTTTTCAGACTAGTTTTCAATTGAAATTTCAAAACTAAAATTTGTATAAAATAGGCACCAATTATAGAACAAATTTTGAGCCAAAACTGTAACATCCCATTTTTCGTTAATAAAATAAAAAGAATTTTTTATTTATAAATAAATGGAGTTTTAGAAGAAAAAAATGATGAATTTTTTATAATTAAATAAATAAAGGGAAATAACATTATTAAAATAATGGTCTGAAGGAGGAAAAAAAAAGGGAAAGATATTTGATAGATTCATTTGATAGAAAATAAAATAGAATATTTGTTTATAGAATAATAAACAAACAAAAAATAGAATGAATAATAGGTTGTGAGAACCCTAATTATAAATAGAGGCATCCTTGGTCAATTTTCAGACTTATGATATTAGCTATGCCTCTTCTTCCTCTCAATTTCATTTTCCTTTTCCTCCTTCCAAAATCCTCTCTTTTTCCCGCATACCACCAAAAATGTCTTAGAAAACACAAAGATCTCAGACTGATTCACCATTGGATCATTGTGAAATTTTAGCACCAGGTTTGAAACTCATTTTGAAAATTCTCATCGTTAGAAATTACGAAAGCATGATGGAGCTGAGAGAAATACACTTTGCATCGTAGCTTTTCTTTTCTCGCAGAAACCCAAAACCGTCCTACTAAAACTATGATCCCAGACTCATTAACTGTTGGATTGTCATGAAATTTTGATATTTTGCTCGAGATTCACTTCCGCCCATCTTCATCGCTGGGATTTGCAAAATAACTTCTTTGGAGGGAGAAATACTTATCCCATGTAGACAGTGGAATGGAGGCTAGCTTCAATCCTTTCTCCTCCTCTCTAAACGTTTGGAAACCCTATCAGAGCAGTCAAAGAAAAAACTTGAGGAATTGCAGGAAACCACTAGAGATGCCGCTATTGCTGTCATAATACACGCGTGAGCACGCTTAGAGGTAAGGGATGAGTTATTCACAATTGGGGAGTAGAGAGAACATGTGTAGGGATCCTTAGAGTATCAATTGGAATGAGTGTTTGGGGTGTTTCTGCAAATTTTGATTCTATTCTTACAATTATAACTATGAATTATATATGTTTAACGAACCAATTGATGTCCCAATGAGAAATTGTTGTAAAATTGATATGTTCTTGTGCTGAGTGTGAACCCTAAAATAATTGAGTTCTTTTTATTAACGTGAATTATATTTTAAATAATATTCTTTTAATGAATTATTTTATACAAATTATTATCTTGTTCTATATTTTCCCATGATGATGATCAACATGTTATGTGTGTGTGTATTGTAATACTAAAATAATAAATTAAAGAAAGTTGTAAGGTTAATGCCTAGTAGTAATTTCTTTTGACGTAATCTTAAGTTAATTGTAGTATAAACTCTGTTGATTAAAAATAATGTAGTTGATTTACTATATATATATATATATATATATATTGTGTCATGCAAATATTATTACTGTGTGATGTGTATATGAGTTATCAGACATGATAAATTATTATAATGAGATTATAATATTGTTGATTGAGTAATGCAAAGTTGAATGTTTCAATTTGCAAGATACATGTAAACATGAGATGGTTGATTGTGACATAATGAGATGTGAAATTGTGAACATGAGTTTTAGTTGTGAGTAAGTTTGTGGTTAATACCTGATGTGACATTACTTGTGATGTGAGCTGTGAATTATACAATAACCCGACCAGTGTTTATCTTGAGAAAAATGTTGATGTGTAGTGTTAAAGGGAAAATATAGGTTTCCTGTTTTGGAACTAGTGTTAAATTGTAGTGCAATGTGTCAAATGTGTTTGGAACACAAGTGTGAGGTCGTGGGTATTGTATAATTCATGAGCAGTGTCTATAAATTGAATATGTGATGAATTGTGGAATAACATGTTGCTTTGAGATTATAATATTGTTATTGAGATTGAGTATAAGTACAAAGTTGAACATGTGTTAATTTGTGAGATACATGTAAACATGTGATGGTGGATTGTGACATTATGAGATGCGAAATTGTGAACATGAGTTTTAGTTGTGAATAAGTATGTGGTTAACACTTGATGTGACATTACTTGTGTTGTGAGCTGTGAATTATACAACAACTCGACTAGTGTTATCTTGAGAAAAGTGTTGATGGGCAGTGTTAAAGGGAAAGTGTAGGTTTCCTATTTAGGAACCAATGTTAAATTGTAGCGCAATGTGTTAAACGTGTTTAAAAAACGAGTTTGAGGTCGTGGGTATTGTATAATTCATTAGCAGTGTCTGTATGTAAAAATTATTTTAGGGGTTAGACATGAATCAGGAGGGAGAGGCTCTGACAGACTCTTCAAGGTGTAGGCCTTGGGAGTAAATACACTCGATTTGAGTGTTCCTTTAAGTCTCTGCCAATCCCACATGGTTAGAGCATTCTCGCAAAATAGCATGACCCTGACTTGTCTCCCTATGATTTTACTTAGTGAGAGTGACCTGACATACCCATTTTGTGGTGTGTCTTGTTATGTACTCCGAAGCGCCCCAGGGTGGTTTTTCACTAACATGGTACCACATTGCATATAGGCTTGAGTCTTAGCATAAATGTTGCATAATGCTTGCTAATTGTTTATTATGAAATTCATGTGTTATTATGTCTTGATCGGTGATGTGCCATTATTTTCTCCTATTTCTTAACCCTTTTTGCACCATTTTAAGTACTGATTAATCTTAATTGTCAAATTAATTAGGCAGTTTTATTATTTGGGCCCATTCAGCTAATTTGATGTTTTTAATCTAATTTCAGGAATTAATGAAGAATTGGGCTTGAATCAAGAATTAGGCTTGGACTTGAAGAGAGCAGACTATTCTACAAAATTAGATCTTATCTTATCTTATCTCATCTAGATATTATTTAGATTTGATCGCATCTAGATATTATTTCATCTAGATCTTATCTTATCTTATCTAGATTTGATTTTATTTTATTTATGGGCTTGGATTTAAAACAGATTTGTAAGCTTTGGAGCTGGAAAACTATATAACAGCACCAAGGTTCTAGTTTGAGCCCTCTCTCTTCTCTCTCCCCTATTTTTTCATTTTTCAGTTTTAGGCTTTTTCTTTGAGACATTTTTTTTTCGTTTTGCAATTCCAGTAGCAATAAAATTTCGTTCTTCAATTTATAAGTTCGTTATCTATTGATTAATGGAAGGCTAAGTTCCCAGCGTTGCTTTCACTTGAGAATCAAGCGCAGTTCTCTTTGAGGTTCTATTATTATTGTTAAATTCTGTTCAGTTTTTCCTCTTCACTAATTACTCTAAATTTGTTGCTATTAATTCATGCATGCTTAGTGCTTGATTAATTGTCTACGTTCATACTTAATGACCGTTTATGAGTAATTGGTGTATGTGTTGCTTAATCACATAATGAATGCCTTATGTTAAATTTCACTTAGTAATTTAATTTAGGGTTGGATTAAGTGGTTAAACTGATAAAGGATAAATTCTCGCAACCTAGGATAAGAGACTTGCTTGTGAATCAAGGGGAAGCAACGTATTTTAATTATGATATTTTTCTAATTCAATTTTACTCGATATTTAATTTACAAAAGCAAACAACCCCCCCCCCCCCAATTTGTTACTATTTCCTACTATCTGTTATGAACATTTGGTTTATTATTGCTCGTTGGGAAATGACCTAGGATCACTTCCTAGTTACTACATTTTAATGTTTATTTGATTCGGGTACGGCCTCGATCAATCGGGGTGTGTGATTCATGTGTAATGTGATTGATGGTTGAAAAGAGAATTTTAAATGACAAAGTGGTGTAATTACATGAGTTATGTTGAAGTAAGTTGTATCTCATTTATAAGATATGTATATCTGTGATGATCTTAAACTTTGTGCTCGGGGGAGCAGATGACTAGGTGAATTTCTTTAAGGAACCTTGTGCTGAAGGATGTCGGGACACAATGCTCTGATAGGATGTGACATTAGGGTATAGGTTTCTATATTTATTGTATGAAGTCATGGACGACCTTGTTTGAGAAGAACACCCAAGTATTGTTTGTCACTAAGTCACTCCTGGATTTCACAAACAGAAGTTTTATATAGAATCAAAGATCTTTTAGAACTCTCAAAGAATGAATTTACAATGAAGTTCTAATCTCTCATAAATACTTTGTATATTACAAAGAATATACTCTATTACACTTAATGTATTTCTCTATAGATGGTTTTCTTTTCTTTTGTTTCTAGATCTACGACTCTTGTTTTCGTGTATTTGTTTGTTTTTGTTCTTCAAGGCTTAATGCTGAGTATCTTCAAGATTGAATAATATGACTGTTGTGCAATTAGATCTTATTTCTTGGAATAGGAAAATATTGTGCGTCTTTGTCTAATAGGATCAAAACTTTCCATAACTATCATTCATAACTCAATATAGTTGTTAGACTTATAAAAGGAAATATAATATAGATTCACAAATTTATTCCTTTTAAGTGGAATCATATAAACTGACACAAATTGATAATTCAAATAAACATGCATATTCCAATCAGTGTTTGGATGGACTGGATGAGTAATTTCTACTTCTAGTAGACGAGATATTCAATAATGGATAAATCGCACCTGGTGTTGCTTCCCGTCATCACACCCATTGACTTACATGCAACAAATTGGTTAACACAAATTTATATCTTTATTTTTATCAAAACCTTCATAGTTGTTTAGGCTTCTAGTGTCTAACATTTTCATTTAGGCTTAACTCAACCGTACAAAACTGACTTGTAAGATGAGAATAGTTCTCACTATATACTTTAATTTGGTTATATTGTTAGTCGATGTGAGATCTCCAATAGGACCATATCATTATTTCTCCAAGTTTTTATTAATGCAAATTACGAGTTAAGACAAAACCACTTACACTTATATGAATAAGTGTTTCTATTTAGTTAGAAGTTTAAAAAGAAAGCAAGATAACCTATAGCAAGGAACACCTATGTTGTTGCCAGAGGAATCGTTTAAACAAGAGGGGGGAGTAGAAAACAACAAAAGAGCATAAATGCACTAGTAAACTGCAAAAGTACAAGCTCTAAAACCAAAGATGATATCAATTCTTGCTAGATAAAGAAGAGAAATTATTTTATCCTATAAGTCCTCTTTTGATGACTAGTTTGAACCACTTTGATGTCGGTTGGTGAGGGGGCAACATTGTTCGTTGTTGTCATATCTATGTCATCATTCTCTACTTGATTCCAATATTTTGCCAAGATGGAAGAGGAAGCCCACTCTAAGCCTTATGGTGAAGAACAAGCAGCTAATGTAGGTGGTGAGTCTCTTCATAAAGGAGAAGAAGGTTAAGAACCTTATGCTCAGAAGGTTATTGATTAGAATAAATTTATCCATCCTTCTGAAGGTGTGGAGGTTGCAGCAGTTTAAAATCCTGTGGTTCCTTACCCTTCACAAGAAGACCTCAATTTGGAGATCATCTATGATGTTCTCTTGCCAGGTTGAGGACAATTGACTCAAGCTTGAAAAAGGAAGAAGAAAAGAAAGAGGAACCTTTTGAGAAAGTAAGAGATACTACATAGCCTAGCCTTAGATAGAACACTATTACACCAGTGTACTTTCACTTAGTATATATGAAGCAATCTACTCCATAATTCTATGTGCAATGAATATGTGCTAAGAATTGATGAAGTTGTGCTACCTCAAAAAGGCATATCAGTTAAACTTCATCAAAAGAATATTCAAGTATAGATTCTTTCTCCGCAAACATCAGAATGACTATTTAATGTATCGCAACATGCCCCTTTTGCGGGCGAGCGAGACGAGGCTCACGGGTGCGCTTTCCAAAGGAGGAAAGATGTGCGGAGTCGCCACCAACGTTTATTTGTGGAAAACGTCGGAAAAACCGAAGGAAACCGGTCAAAACGAAAATTCTAAGTTCGGGAGTTGTATTTACGTTTGAGGAAGGTATTAGCACCTCTCACATTTGTCTCAAAGGACAACAGCCTATTTTTTAGAATTGTGAAATTGTGTTATCTTAACTTTTATTTCCTTTTTTATTTTTGAGGTCGACAAAAGCGGGGCTCTTGCTCCTACGTACCCTCCATCGAAGAGGAAATCATACCTACGTAGTTCTTTCTTAAGAGTGAATCAAGCGATTCTTTTTACTTGAGAGGTGATCATTTTAAGGCGTTGGACCTTAAAAATGATCCATTTACTTGGTAAGGAAAACTGTGATAATAAACTTTCAAATCCTTTTTAGTGACTTTTTTGTGGGCGAGCTTGACTAGGCGGGTTGATTTTAGCCTTAGTTTCACTTTAATTATTAGTCAATTCAATTAAGAATGAGAAATCTCAAAGAGAAAACGTCAGATTGCTTTTTTCGCTTCATTTTACTAAAAGGTATTTTTTTATTATTATATTATTATTTTACCTCTTTTTGGATTTCCAACGTGGTTACGGCACGACCGAACGGTCGGAATTCATTTTAACAGAAATTAACGGATATTACAATTCAAATGATCGGTGGAAATTTATTTTATTTTTTGATTAGGCGAGAAAACGACTTAAACGATCGGTTAAAGCTCGTCAAAAATGGAAGAAAAGAAATCGAAATTGAACGAAATAAAAATGAAAGCCAAGAAACAAGAAATGAATTAAAAGTCTCAGATTTGGAAACTTACCCGTTGAAGAACGAAGAACGGTGAATAACGGAGGAAAACCTTCACGGATTTGCTTACGGAAACATCTCGGAGTGTTACGGAAGCACCTCGACTTGGATTTTCTTCACGGAAACGATTTTTTTCACCCAAAACAGCTTAAATACATCACCAGGGGGATCCAGGACCCTTAGAACAGCCCCCTTCAGCCTATTTATAGGAAAAAAGGGGAGCAGGTTGCCGCCTAGCTCGCCCAGGCGAGCTGGGTTGCTTCCTCCAGAAGCATTCCAGCTTCAAAAATACTCAAGAAGGCCCAATTTCAAAATTTCAAAATTGCTATTTGCAAACCCCATTTTTTATAAGTTCACCCCCCTTCTTTCGTAATTTACTGAAAAGTTACGGAAGCCTATAGGACTTGATTTTCTTCTTTTTTTTCTCTTCCTTCTCACCCATATTAAGTGAAATATTCTTATTTAGGGTTATGAGAATTTTACGGAAGCATTACGGGTGTCCCGGAAGCCCCGGAAGCCCATTTTTTTAACAAAACGGGGGAGGTGGTTGCCACTTAGCTCGCCCAGGCGAGCTAGGTTGCTTCCACCTTAAGCAAGAAATTGCCCAGAAACCTCTAGAAGGGCCCAGATTCGAAAATTACTATTTGCACCCCCCCATTTTACTAAATACACCCCATTTGCTGTTTTTGGTGATTCTTTTTCTGTAACGTTACAAAACTTTACGAATTTTGTAACGATACATATTTTCTTTCCGTAAGGTTACGAAACCTTACGGATCATGTATTTACTCTTTTTTAGCTTTGGAAGAAGTTACGGAAACTCACGGATTGCGTGACAATACTTTTTTTGGTTTCCGTCGCATTACAGAATTTCACGGATTGCGTAACCACGCTTCCTTTTGATTTCCGGCGCGTTACGGAATTTCACGGATCGTGTAATCCTGCTTCCTTTTGATTTCCGGCACGTCTTGGGACTTCACATATTGTCCAACAAAGGGTGCCAAGTACTTCGAAGCGGTCAATCAAAGGTTGCATGCCATCAAGCAATAGTCCCCGAACGAAATTAGGGTATGACAGTTGCCCCTCTTTACTTACCTTTTATCGGAGATAATAGGAAAGCAAAGATAAGACACTGATTTCGTCCGTCTTCGCCCTTTCCGTGATTAGTCTATGACGACTCTCGTCTCTACTTCTTCTTTTTTTTGCACAACACAAAACAAAATACAAACAACAATAAAAACAACTATAACATAATATACATATATACACATGTTTGGCGAAGGAACCAATCGGGAAAATAACAAAAACCACATTTTCCAGTCACCGGAGGCTCCGCACTTGACGGTGGAAGACACATGAACAGCGCTAGGCAATAAATTCATGGGTCTCCGAATAAAAAGTGGAGAATGGAGAATTGGCGAACAGCGCTAGGCAATCAATTCGCGGGGCTCCAAACTCGTTGGTGGAGGATGCATGAACGACAATCAATTCATGGGGCTCCGAATAAAAGTGGAGAATGGAGAATTGCACTAGGCAATCACTTCGCGTGGCTCCAGACTCATTGGTGGAGGATGCATGAACGACAATCAATTCATGGGGCTCCGAATAAAAGTGGAGAATGGAGAATTGCACTGGGCAATCACTTCGCGTGGCTCCAGACTCATTGGTGGAGGATGCATGAACGGCAATCAATTCATGGGGCTCCAAATAAAAGTGGAGAATGGAGAATTGTGCTAGGCAATCACTTCGCATGGCTCCAGACTCATTGGTGGAGGATGCATGAACGACAATCAATTCATGGGGCTCCGAATAAAAGTGGAGAATAGAGAATTGCACTGGGCAATCACTTCGCGTGGCTCCAGACTCATTGGTGGAGGATGCATGAACGGCAATCAATTCATGGGGCTCCAAATAAAAGTGGAGAATGGAGAATTGTGCTAGGCAATCACTTCGCGTGGCTCTAGACTCATTGGTGGAGGATGCATGAACGACAATCAATTCATGGGGCTCCGAATAAAAGTGGAGAAAGGATAATTGCGCTAGGCAATCACTTCGCGTGGCTCCAGACTCATTGGTGGAGGATGCATGAACGACAATCAATTCATGGGGCTCCGAATAAGATTTGTTGGCAGGATCGAATGGTCCACCGGGTTTTTTCCACCTAAAAAGGCAAACATGCTTTTTGCAAAGAAAAATAAATCATTCGCGAGAGCACCATATCTTAGAGAAACAATATACTCATGCCAAGGGTAATCTTCCTTGTAACCGAAAATGAAGGGCAGGATGTCAACATTTAGCTTTTAAATGAACATTCAGGGGAAACATCGGGTTAAGCTGAAACTGGGAATAAATCACTCATAGTGTATAAAAAACTCACACAGGCAAGTGTTTTACCCTAATCCCAAACCATAACTGCACCTTGACTTTATTTTGCACACGATTTCCTATCGAATCAAAGATCAACACGTACAATCACGGATCAATAGGATTTTCTCGAGGGTAGTGTTTTTGTTGGACAAGTGGCCTCAGATATCTTAAGAAGGGGGGGTTGAATTAAGATATTACAAACTATTTCCCCAATTAAAAATTCTATTTAACTTTCTATTCAAGTTATAAATTCCCTTAATAATGAATTTCTTAAATAATGATTCAAATAGAACAATCTGAATATGAATATAAAACAATAATAAATAAAGGAGTTTAAGGGAAGAGAAAATGCAAACTCAGATTTATACTGGTTCGGCCACACCCTTGTGCCTACGTCCAGTCCCCAAGCAACCCGCTTGAGAGTTCCACTATCTTGTAAATTCCTTTTACCAGTTCTAAACACACAAGGACAATCCTTCCTTTGTGTTTAGAATTCTTTCACAACAAGAGACCCTTGGTCTCTTAATCCCTTTTCAGAATAAAGAAGAAGAGAAGAAGAAATCTCTCTTGAAAGAGATAGATTGAACAATTTGAGCACTCAAATAATTCCTTATTGAATCACAAGTAATTTGGCCAAGAAATTTGTAAGAGGATAAAATGATTTTGCTTTATAAGAGGATAAGACCTTTTTGTTCTGAAAAACTCTAGCAAATTCGTGTCTCAAGTCACATATATATAGGCCTTTGATAGCCATTCAAGAACCACATCAAAAGATGTGACTGTTGAGAATATTTTCTGAAAGTCTGCTCTGGTAATCGATTACAGTATATGTGTAATCGATTACAAGCTTTAAAATTTGAATTAAAACGTTCAGAAACTGCTGGTAATCGATTACCATATATGTGTAATCGATTACACAGGGCAAAATTTGAATTCAAATTTTAATAGCTGCTGTAAATCAGTTTTGGCCAATGGTAATCGATTACATCCTCTGGTAATCGATTACCAGAGAGTAAATTTCTTGTAAAAGACTTTTTAACTTAATTTTCTTGGCCAAACCTTTTGCTACTTCAATTGTAATTCCCTTCCTATTTAATATACCCTTTCTAAGACTCTATAGACTGTCTTGATCATCCATCTTGAATATCTTTAATTGCTTTGTCTTGAATAAAGCTTTGAGACTCATGTGATCTTTTGGCATCATCAAAACATCAGCTTGATCCTTTGTCTACAGTTTTTGGAGAGGAAGCTGGGTGTTTTGGTCTTTTCCTCTTTGTTTATGTGGGGCGGGATATCGCCAGTCAAGAATGACTTTGAATGGCAATTCGAAAGGAAGAACCACCAAAAATGGGTTTTCCTTTGTCGGCAGTCACTTACCTTGCCGAAAATTTATCTGGTCTGAAGATTTTCTGTTCTCTTTCTTTCATTGATCGGGAATTATTCTGTTTTCCTCCGATTTCCTTTTTACTTCCTTCCGATCTTCGATCGGGAATCCTTCTTTTCCTTTCTTTTCATTTTTTTCCTTTTCCTTATTTTCATTTTTTCCTTTTCTTTCTTTTCATTTCTTCCTTTTCTATCTTTTCATTTCTTCCTTTTCCATTCCTTTCTTTGGGAAAACGGGTTTTAGCATTCTATTTGCTCTCCCTTGAGTAGATTCCGTTGTCCTTTGTTTTGGGGGAAAGGATGAGGATTCTCTTTTATAGGCCAAGGTTCAAAAAAAATTTAAGGTTGTGTCTCAATGGGGTCTTTTATTGTGGGAGCCCGATCTTGATATTTGGGGCAAAACAAATTTGTGCGTCAAGGTGTCGGTCTCGGGCCGAACTTCCATATTATTCCACAAGGCACGCGCAACAATGATGATTCGGAAACAACGTGCAAAATTAGTCATGGCCACAGCCAGGTGGGCACTCAAGCATCCTGTTTATGGCATTGTGATACTACGGTTGGGAATTTACACAAATAGACCCAACGTTTCCAAATTATGTTCTTTCATCAGTTCAATGAATCCATCCATTCTTATCTCGGTTATTCAGGAAAATAAACTCTTAGCGTCAGTCCCTTGTTTCCAAAAGATACGTTTGCTCTCTACGAATGATTTATGCTTCCTACGACCATAACATGTCGACCTTCGAGGTCTTCCTTTCTTTTTCTTTTTGTTTCATTTTTATGTTCACAAAAACTAGACATCCATTGCCATTTACCAGAACTTTTCTATGTACACCTTCATTCCTATACATGACGAACTTTTTCTGTACACGCATTAGAACTATTTTTCTTGACGTCAACACGGTCTATATACAAACCCTATTCATGCTCAAAGATTTCTTTTTTTTTTTTTCGTTTTTTCCCACACATACCTGTAGTTTATACAAAAGCTTCTTTATATACACTCATTGCTCATACACGCAAGAATTTATTTTCACACATTATTTACACACACAAAATCCTTTTATACACATTTTCCTTTTACATATATATAAATAAAAACTTTTTTCTTTTCTTTATGAACATGACATTTATTCACAACGCTTCTTTCTTTTTATCATGATTTTGGTTCATTTTATTTTTAGGACGAAGTTCCTAAATGAAAAACTCTACACGGTTCCGGAATTTCAACAAACACTATTGAAAACAACGAAGTAAGCACTAACGCAATAGTCCAAACAAAATACATGCACAAAACAAATGACAATCGCAACAACAAAAAACAAACGTTGGTCCCTCAAGTCATAGAAACAAAATAACATGTAAATGATAAAGGATGAAACATGAATCTGGGGATCCCACGGTCATGTGACTCCACATGCCACCGGACTCTTGGGTCACGGTAACAAAAAGTGGGGTGGTCGACAAAAGCAGGACTTTTGCTCCCACGTATCCTCAATTTGTGATGAGGAACTCAGACCTACGTAGTTCTTGATAACTGTGAGACTAAAAATAGTCTCGGTGTTTTCTTCACTAAAATGCGAACATGCTTTAGTAAAGAGACAAAACTTCCAACTGATCAGAGCAACATATGCTTTTTTTTTATGAAAAATGATGTGTCTATCGGGGAAGGAGAGTATGCTGATGAAATTTTCTCATAACCATAAATGATATTTTGGATGTTAGCATTTCGTTTCTAAATGACCATTTAGAGGAAACACTGGGTCCAACAAAAATAGGAGAAAATCACTCAAAGTGTATCAATCTCACACAGGTAAGTGTTTTATCCTAATTCCGAACCACAGATATGTCATGACTTGATTTTGCAAATCATTTCCTATCAAATCAAGGATTACATGCGTGATCATGGATCAATAGGACTTTTTCTTGGGAATGGTTTGTTTTTCTTGGTAGGAACTTTGGCTTTTGAGTGTTTTTGGCCTTTTCCTTTTTTGTTTTTGTTTAGTGTGAGGTGAACAAGTCACCGACGCACAAGATTTTAGTTGGCAATCAAAGGGAGAGGGCCACTTTAGGTCGTGGTTTCCTTTCTTTTTTTTCGTTTACTTGGTGACAATTCTGTATTGTTCAGATATTGTCTGGTCCAAAGACCTTTCTGGATGTTTCTTTTGTTTTCTTCCGATCCTTGATTGGGAATTTTCTTTCCTTTTTTTGCTTTCTCCCACTCTTTGATTGGGAATTTTTCTTTCTTTTTTTTTTTGGTGTTTTCCAAGGGCAAGGATTGACATTCTCACCCTGGGTCAAGGTTTATGATAAGTTGGGATTTTGGCTCAAGGCTAGTAGAACGACTGGTCATGATATATGTCAGGGTTTGGCCAGCGGTTCGGGGATAAAGGGGATGTCCTACATTATTTCCATGATACACATGCAACAATGATGTCATGCATGCACCCATGTGGACACTCAAGCATCAAGTTTTTATGGTCATGTGACACTAGGGCTCAGGATTCATTTTCCCTATTTTAAGTCAACCCAATGTTTCCAAAATATGTTCTTTTATCAAATCATGCATTCATCCGAGTCCATTTTGGGCGTTCGGAAAATTTTCACAGCATTCACTCTTCAGGTGTATACACATTTTTTTCAAAAACTGGTTAAGATCAGTAAAATCTTTCAAAGAAAAGTTGGAAATTATCTTTTTTCACAAGCATGTTGTTTTTTTAGCTAGACAACTTTTATTTTTTTATTTTTTTTATCTTCTATTTTTTTCTTCCTTCTTATTCTTTTCTTGCTCGCTCTTTTTGCTCTTTTTATTTCATGAGGTATTTTGCTACCTAAACATACATATATTTTTGTGAGGTATTTTGCTATATACATGCGTGTCCAAGGTATCTTGCTACCTAAACATACACATATATGTTTTGTGAGATATCTTTGCTATATACATGCATATCCAAGGTATCTTGCTACCTAAACATACATATATATTTTGTGAAGTATTTTTGCTACATACATGCATATCCAAGGTATCTTTCTACCTAAACATACATATATATATTTTGTGAAGTATTTTTTGCTACATACATGCATATCCAAGGTATTTTTCTACCTAAACATACATACATACATACATACATACATACATACATACATATATATATATATATATATATATATATATATATATATATATATATATATATATATATATATATATATTGTGAGGTATGACTACCTTCCGAGCTTGGGCTTGTTTTATTTAAATTCCTAGGATCATGAGCAACTAGGTGTGTCCTGCTATGACTTGAGAAACAAAAGTGATCAAATAACAAGCAGAGATTTAAAAGGTACTAGGTTGTCTCCTAGTAGCGCTTCTTTAACGTCTTGAGCTGGACGCGTGATGGCTTGTCGGTCACGGACCAAGTACTTTGCTTACCTTTGGCTTTGGACTTGGTCGCCTATTGGTCGGCCATGGGTCGTAAGAAACGCTCTAACCTTTTTGTGGATGAGCTGAGGTGAACTCTAGAGGTTATGGAGGTGCGTCTGTTGCCCGCTGCCGGCCATCCCCAGGCTGTTGTGGTGTTTCGCCCTGCGCCTGCCTGGGGATGCAGTACTTCTTGATGAAAGCTCGATTAGTAGGGGGCCTGATGACCTTGTTGTGGGCGACAGGCACTCCGTAGAACTGAAAGAGGCCCGTAATTAGAGCTTGGCAACCCCAAGACCCTGTTGGACTTCTTCGGGTCCACTGGGTGTCTTGCGGGCGGGATCCCTGCAAACAATAGATGAAATCAGAAATCAGTTGAGCGATGTGCATACTTACCTATGTCATGATGACGTGACCTTGCCGGGGGGAACGGGCACCCTGTAGGACTACAGAGGCCCGTAACCAGAGCTGGAAACCCTAGGGCCTTGTTGGACTTCTCCGGGTCCACTAGGTGTCTTTGTGGGTGCGATTCCTGCAAACAATAGATGGTATCAGAAATCGGTTGAACCATATGTATACTTACCTATGTCACGATGGCATGACCTTACTAGGGGAACGGGCACCCTGTAGGACTGACAGAGGCCCGTAACCAGAGCTGGAAACCCCAGGGCCCTATTGGACTTCTTTGTGTCCACTGGGTGTCTTGTGGGCGCGATCCCCGTAAACAATAGATGACATCAGAAATCAATTGGGTCACGTGCATACTTACCTATGTCACGACGGCACAGACCAACTGATACATCTGTAGGGGGAGATTGGCATTGTGGTCGCTGGGCAGAATGTTGCTAAATAGCAACGTCATCCATATCCATGTAAGAGTGGTCATGTTGGTGCGCATGATCCGCACTCGTCTTTTTGCAGCGGCACGGGTGAAATCTTGGCCCGGTATGCATAGTAGATGCGTGATAGCCTCCCTCTCTGGATGTGCTCGCACAGTTGGTCGCCCTCCAATATCAGGGGGTGGCCCAGGAACTGATAAAAGGAAACTACTGGCCCCTTAACCGGGAGCGCAAGTCTCGGTTAAGCATCTAAGGGCAAAGGACCTTATATTCTCTTAAGGTGTGGATATGGAGCACACTGAAAATGAGGATGCATAGCCCTCTAAAGGCGAGGGCGTGCAGCCCTCTACAGGCGAGGATGTGCAGTCCTCTGATGGCGAGGACATATAGTCCTCTAAAGGTGATAGGTACTAGTACCCAAGGGTCCACCTTTATGAGAAAGCAAGAGATTGATTCATCGAGAGGGTCGGTCATCCCAAAAGATTGGACACGAGATGTAGGAAATCTATGCAGTTAACATGATTTTTAGGGATGTAGACGCATACAACCTTTGTCGTGAAATTTGGTAATGCTGACCTCATATGAAACAATGCAATGCAATGGAAAGTTGTACAATGTTCATGACATTCTTTTCCTATTTTGTGATTTTGATTTTGATTTTATTTTTTTGGAAAACACAGATTGACTTTCCTTTTGAAAAAGGTGATAATTCATGCAACCTTATCCTATCTTTTGCAAATCTCTCTGGGAACTCCCTCAGAGTGTATATTCTGTTTGATTTAGTCACTTGACCATTTTGGAGTGACGGCAATGGAGCCGTTTGACGTTCAATCAATCTATTGAAATTCCAGGGCTTGTCTCCCTTTTTTTTCTTGTTTAAAAACATCGACGGGTGAGAACTTTTGATCTGCCCCTATGTTCACTTGAGGCTCATGCACGATGCCCCTCATTGCCCCAGTGTAAGGCTTTGAGGTACCAATTGTTATCTTTCGTCATGACCTTGTAGCTGGGAACCTATTGGGTGAAAACTTCTAATCTACCCCTAGGTTTGCTTGAGGTTTTTGCATGGTGCCTTTCATTGCCCCAATGTAAGGCTTTGAGGTACAATCGTTGTCTTTCGTCATGACCTTGTAGCAATGAACCAATTGGGTGAGAACTTCTAATCTGCTCCTAGGTTCGTTTGAGGTTTATGAATGGTGCCTTTCATTGCCCCAGTGTAGGACTTAGAGGTACCAATTGTTGTCTTGTTTTCACAACCTCGTAGTGAGGAAGAAGCAGTTGATTCTTGCAAAAAGAATTTTCCAAGGACGAGAAATAGTTGAAGGATTTTTCAGTTGATGGATTAAGTCAAATGACTCCTATGTAGAAGCAAGATGTTTTGATGTCTTGATGATGCTAAAGGATCAAGTGCTTCTAAGTTTTATTCAAGACAAGAATCCAAGAAAATCAAGATATATGATCAAGTTGATCTCTAGAATCTTTAGGACGAAGTTTCCAAATTGAAAAAACAAAAGGTTTGACCAAAGAATTCTATCATTTCAAATTGAGATTTTCTCTCTGGTAATCGATTACCAGCAGCTGAAAATGTTTATCACAGTCACTAGAAATTTGAATTTGAAATTTATAATGTGTAATTGATTACGCATGGATGGTAATTGATTACCAACAGTTTATTGAACGTTTTAATTCAAATTTTAAAGCCTGTAATCGATTACATATGTCTTGTAATCGATTACCAGAGGGGATTTTCATAAAATAATTTCCAAGAGTCACATCTATTCAAATGTTTTATGAATGGCCATCAAAGGTGACTTGGAAACACGAATTTAAATAGAGTTTTCATTGTCCAAACAGTTTTATCCTCTCAAAAGATTAAGAGTTTTTCTGAACTGAAATGTCTTATCCTCTCAAAAAGATTCCTTGGTCAACCACTTGCATATTCAATAAGGAATTATGATTGATCTTCATTGTACAATCTATCTCTTTTAAGAGATATTTCTTCTTCTCTTCTTCTTATTTCTGAAAAGGGATTAAGAGAGTGTGTGTCTCTTTGTTGTAGAGGATTCTTGAACACAAGGGAAGGGTTGTCCCTGTGTGGTTCAGACTTTGTAAAAGGAGTTTTACAAAGAGAGTGGAAAATCTTAAGTGGGTTGCTTGAGGACTGGACGTAGGCACGGGAAGTGGCCGAACCAATATAAATCAAGTTTGCATGCCTCTCTTCCCTTAAACTTCTTTTATTTATTGCTATTTATCTTTTGCTTTAAAGAAGTTTATTTTGAATTGTCTTTTGAGTAATTCATGTTAAGGGTGCATTGTTAATCCGAAAAGAGAGAGTGAAAGTTTAATTGGGGAATAGTCTTCGTATCTTAATTCAACCCCCCTTTTTCTTAAGGTAACTGAGGCCATTTGTCCAATATCTTATTCTTGATAACTCACTTCTCTCTAAAAAGACAAACTTTCCGGAATGATAAAATGAGGTCACATGAACGTCTTGAAAACACAGTCAATCAAATGCTTTTTTTTTTCTTTTTCTTTTTGAACCATTTTTTTTATTTTGAAACTTATTTGTTTGGAACTTTACTCTTTGTTTTACGGCACCCCCACCAACGTGCAAGACGAGTAATCTCTGATTGAACGGTCTTGGAAGTCCAAACTCAGGAGGATAGGTCGCTTGAGCAAACAGACCAATGGCTTGCACCCACATTCCGGTGAAAGTTGAATAAGCAAAGATGCGTTTGTGAGAGGATGAGGGACAAAGATATCAACTTTATCCATTTCATTTAACATTGTAACTGTGGTTTACAATAATGGTACAAACTTGAAAATCCTGATGAGTCATTAGAGACATCTAACAACAGCTTTCAAAATTTCCCCATGTGTGTCATCTCTTGTCAATGTCAGGATTTACACGCGATTCTCCTCAAATTTTAGCCAGCCCGCATCAATTAGACCTTGCCCCTTACACTTCAGAGCCCTACATTGCTCAATGGAACGCCCCGGGGCTTCTCCGTGACAAGCACACATTGCGTTCGAGTCGTATTCTCGGAGAAATGGAGGTTGATGAACCTTGGCTAGGGTTATGGCTACCATTGAATTATCAAGTAGATATGGGAGCAAGTCAGCATAGGACACTGGAATTAGGGTGAATTCTACAGGCTTTCTCACTGCAAAATTCATTTCTTGGTTGGTGTTTTTGGTTTGTGTTAAAGGTGGTGTTCGTCATTGGAAGTGCGGTAGACAGACTTTGTGGTTGATTTAGGGATTGCCTTTGTGGATAACTGGGCGGTGGGTAAGGAGAAGGTTTGTTATTGGCTGAGTAATGACATTGTTGGGTTGGTGGAAAACTTGGCTGTATAGGAATGACAGTCACAGCATGGGCTTCTCCCTCATTCTCACCCTCTTCATTTGCCCTAGTTTTTTTTTTTTTTTGCATTTATCAAAGCATGATGATCAGATTTGCCTCTTTTTAGACCCACTTTGATCCTTTCGTCGGTGAAGACCATATCATCGAAGCTTGAAGGTGTGTAGTCCACCATCTTTTCTTAGTAGAATACTGGTAATGTGTCTACTATCATTGTTATCATTTTTTTCTCCGTCATTGAGGTGCCACTTGAGCTGCCAGGTCTCTCCACCTTTGGGCGTATTCTTTGAAAGATTTGTGCCCCTTTTTGCACATGTTCTGTTGTTGCATCCTATCCGGAACCATATCAAAATTGTACTGATACTGCCTAACGAAGGCAACCATTAGGTCCTTCCAAGAGTGGACTCGAGAAGGTTCCAGGTTAGTGTACCAGGTAACAGCTACCCCAGTAAGATTTTCTTGGAAGGAATGTATCAGCAATTCCTCATCTTTTGCGTGTGCCCCCATCTTCTGATAATACATCTTTAGATGGTTCTTGGGGCAAGTAGTCCCCTTGTACTTGTCAAAGTCCAGCACCTTGAACTTGGGAGGGGTGATGATATTGGGTTCTAGGAACAACTCTTTTAGGTTAGCAAAGGCATAATCTTCACCTCCTTCAATGGCCTTGAGCCTTTCCTCTAGATGATCCAACTTTCCCATTTCTGCCATAGCATGAGGGTTTTTAACTTGTTGTGAAATGCAAGAGGTGTAGTTGTGGGTGATACTGAGGACCCTCCAAAGTGTTGTGCAGGGGTATACCACCAATTGCTTGCTCTTCAATGGCATATCCGAGGCAAGGCTCGAGGTCAGCTAGATTGTGGTGGGGAATTTCATGTGTCTCCCCCACGGTTTAAGAGACATGTGCATGATTAGTTTGGGGTTGTTGGCTCTCAATGGGTATAGGAGTAGAGTTATTGACATCCTCATTGAGAGTGTACGCCACATTGGGTGGTGTATAGTTGGGAGGCAGGCCATATGGCGGGAAGGCGTGCTTGTTTTTGATTTTGCACATCATGGAGGTCGTCCCTACTTCCCAAATCTTTGCCTACCATATCTAAGGTTGGATGATTCATTTTGTTGAGGCCAGATGGGGGCATCGGGTTCACCTTAGCAACAGTGCTGGTAGCGGCAATTGTAACGGCATTGGCTTCCATTATCTTCTTCATGCTCATCATGGCCTCCATCATTGTGGCCATTTTCTCTTTCATGGCCTCCATGTCGGCCTTCACCTTCTCTTGCACCTCCTCTGCTTTACCCATTACTCTAGCTCTAGCACAGGTTCGGTAAGGGTGTCGTAAAGCGGGTTCTTTTCTTTTTTATAACAATGATTAAGTTCTCTTTTTTTTTTTAAGGAAAGAATGCAATGAACAATGCAACCAATGAAAAACATGGATGTATGCGAATGATGCACAGTTGAAGTATTATGAATTTTTACACAGGATATGGGATTGAATCAATTTAGATTTTCAACATGGTCCATGACATCTTCATCAAGGTGAAACTGGAAGTAACAGGGACATCGACAGCCCTAAATGTGTTTGGCAGTAGACGAAGCAGCGATGTAACACGAGCTTTTCGTAAGATGGTTACTTCCATACTTCAACTTGACTCGATGAACCTTTTCGTAAAAGCACGAGCTTGGTTCAACCCCATAACCCAGGGAATGGCAATTTTGATTGTCAATACTTCATCAACATTTCATTGGGATGAAAGACTCGAGAATACGCATGCTATGCATGGGAAATGTAATTATGAGATTGAGATGTCCAAAGAAACATCCTTTCTTAGTTAACCATGCATTAGGTACCATGTTCAATCATTTTGTTTTTAAGTGAAATGGGTTTATGATCCCAACATGGTTGGCTTATGGTACCGAATATATGCAACTAAGAATGCAGCGTGAATTTTCGTGCTTTCTTTTTTGTTTTTGTCTTGCAGAGGAAAACGCAAGGGTCACGCATAAGCAAACATGAAAACAATTGGTATGCAATTTGTAGATCAAAAATTTTGTTGAACACATATGCATGATGATGCAATGACCCATGCAAAATGTGAGGTTGGAATGTGATAACGGACAAATGCAGGAACGATATGTTCATTATGATGCTGAAGAGATGTTTATGCGATGCATGATATGAATGCATTTACGGACACGAGAGCCCCGAAAAATTATCTCTTCTTATTTGCACACTTGGGGGTGCAGTGCCCCATGTGTGTAGTTAAGAAGGTGATATGGATCTTCCGGCTTCCCATGACAAAAGACGAGACCAACATACAACGCGTGCGTGATGACATGATGTAGATGCGCAAAAGCATAACACGGGGATGCATAGAGTATGACAATATCCACAAATAATTACAAACAACAAAGGCGTACATGACATTTAGGTTATATGCATGACAATGTTTAAAAGGCACACAGCGTGTTCGCTTCATGCCCCTATTTTAGGGACTTATAGGATAATATCTAGGGGTCTTTAATAACTACTCCCAACGATTCATAGCTCACACGGCTGTTTTCTAGAGGTATCATCACTCAAGATAATAATATTGTGGCGGTATGGAATACCAGCGACAACATATTATAAAGAGAGAAAGCTCTAGACGAGGTTGCACTATTATCAAGCAAGTCGGAGACCTAGCATGATCATAGATTCACCTCCACTCCTTAGATTCCCATGAACCCGGGTATATGGCCCCTTTTTTTACTCAAACCCGTGGGTGCTTAGAATGTAGTGTAAAAATGTGAAAAGACAGCAGTTATTACATTTTACACAGTTCAACAAATGCACACACAAAGTTTCACGATTCCACAATTCCTTAAAATAGGCCTAACTCACAAAAAACAGTCCCCAGTGGAGTCGCCAACTGTCGCAACATGCCCCTTTTGCGGGCGAGCAAGGCGAGGCTCACGGGTGCGCTTTCCAAAGGAGGAAAGATGTGCGGAGTCGCCACCAACGTTTATTTGTGGAAAACGTCGGAAAAACTGAAGGAAACCGGTCAAAATGAAAATTCTAAGTTCGAGAGTTGTATTTACGTTTGAGGAAGGTATTAGCACCTCTCACGTTTGTCTCAAAGGACAACAGCCTATTTTTTAGAATTGTGAAATTGTGTTATCTTAACTTTTATTTCCTTTTTTATTTTTGAGGTCAACAAAAGCGGGGCTCTTGCTCCTACGTACCCACCATCGAAGAGGAAAACAGACCTACGTAGTTCTTTCTTAAGAGTGAATCAAGCGATTCTTTTTACTTGAAAGGTGATCATTTTAAGGCGTTGGACCTTAAAAATGATCCATTTACTCGGTAAGGAAAACAGAGATAATAAACTTTCAAATCCTTTTTAGTGACTTTTTTGTGGACGAGCTTGACTAGGCGAGTTGATTTTAGCCTTAGTTTCACTTTAGTTATTAGTCAATTCAATTAAGAATGAGAAATCCCAAAGAGAAAACGTCCGATAGATTTTTTCACTTCATTTTACTTAAAGGTATTTTTTGATTATTATATTATTATTTTACCTCTTTTTTTATTTCCAACGTGGTTACGGCACAACCGAACAGTCAGAATTCATTTTAACAAAAATTAACGGATATTACAATTCAAATGATCGGTGGAAATTTATTTTATTTTTTGATTAGGCGAGAAAACAGCTTAAACGATCAGTTAAAGCTCGTCAAAAACGGAAGAAAAGAAACCGAAATTGAACGAAATAAAAATGAAAGCCAAGAATCAAGAAATGAATTAAAAGTCTCAGATTTAGAAACTTACCCGTTGAAGAACGAAGAATGGATAAAAAACGGTGAATAACAAAGGAAAACCTTCACGGATTTGCTTACGGAAACATCTCGGAAGTGTTATGGAAGCACCTCGGCTTGGATTTTCTTCACGGAAACGATTTTTTTCACCCAAAACAGCTGAAATACATCACCAGGGGGATCCGAGACCCTTAGAACAGCCCCCTTCAGCCTATTTATAGGAAAAAGGGGGAGCAGGTTGCCGCCCAGCTCGCCTCCAGCTTCGAAATAACTCTGGAAGGCCCAATTTCAAAATTTCAAAATTGCTATTTGCATCCCCCCATTTTTTATAAGTTCACCCCCCTTCTTTCGTGATTTACGGAAAAGTTACAGAAGCCTTACGGAAGCTTATAGGACTTGATTTTCTTCTTTTTTCTCTTCCTTCTCACCCATATTAAGTGAAATATGCTTATTTAGGGTTATGGGAATTTTATGGAAGCATTACGGGTGTCCGGGAAGCCCCGGAAGCCAATTTTTTAACAAAACGAGGGAGGTGGTTGCCACTTAGCTCGCCCAGGAGAGCTAGGTTGCTTCCACCTTAAGCAAGAAATTACCCAGAAACCTCTAGAAGGGCCCAGATTCGAAAATTACTATTTGCACCCTCCATTTTACTAAATACACCCCCTTTGCTGTTTTTGGTGATTCTTTTTTCGTAACGTTACGAAACTTTACGAATCTCGTAACGATACATATTTTTTTCCATAAGGTTATGGAACCTTACGGATCATGTATTTACTCTTTTTTAGCTTTCGAAGAAGTTATAGAAACTCACAGATTGCGTGACAATACTTTTTTTGGTTTCCATCGCATTACGGAATTTCACGGATTGCGTAACCACACTTCCTTTTGATTTCCGGCGCGTTACGGAATTTCACGGATCGCATAACCACGCTTCCTTTTGATTTCCGGCGCGTCTCGGGACTTCACATATTGTGCAACAAAGGGTGCCAAGTACTTCGAAGCGGTCAATCAAAGGTTGCATGCCATCAAGCAATAGTCCCCGGACGAAATTAAGGTATGACATAATGATATCTCAAAATGCTTATTAGAAAGATTCCTTAGGATGGGAATCTCATAATAACTCTAAAAATGTTATGTCTTGGCAACTGTCAAGTCTGTCTACATGCTCCAGAAGCTTATCAGTTGAGTGGGCTCCACTTCAACAGTCTTATGTGGGACTTTAAGAGGATATTAAAGAATATCTTGAAGATAAGTTGAAGCATTCCATTTAAAGAAACTTGAGCTTGGTCTTTGTGTCAGAAATCTACATTTTCTATTATAACCCTCTCTGTTGAGAATGACCAACTTATGTATTGAACTTGTAATTTGTAATAGATCTAAGATAAAAGTAAGAAACTATATTTTCCTAAGTGTAAATCCTCTATGAGGTGAAAATTTGTGTTTGTGCAATCTGAAAACACAGAAACCCTTTTTGTTGTTGAAAGTGCAATAGTGACTAGCATTGTTGAAATCCAGTGGTGTTGTTGGTCTAGTTTGGGCTAGGTTTAAAGTCCAGTGGGAGTACTAGCAAGTTGTTGAAATCCAGTGGTTCACTACAAGAAAAAAATAGCTTTTACGATGCTGATTTTAAGTCGGTTGATAAATAACCATCTTAGAAAGAAATGCGGTGACATTTTTGTAAATAAATACAATAATTCTAAGATGGTTTTGTGAAAACCATCCTAGAAGGATGTCATTCTAAGACTGTTTTACCAAAAAATCCATCTTAGAAGATTTTCAATTGTTTTTAAAATCTCCCTCTACTTTCTCATGCCTCTCTCTATTCTCACTCTCCCTCTCACTCTCTGTCCCAACATCTCATGTTTCTATGCTAGGGTTTCTCCATCTTCCACCTCCGTATGATTACCTTTAACTCATCCTCCTTAACCTTCATCTTCACCTTAATCTTTCACCTCGTGTGTGATGGATGACTAAAGCACATGACAATGAGCATGTTGCGACAGAAGCATTGCACCTTCATCTTCTTCATGATCTCTTTCTCCACTTTGAGGTGGAGAGCAACGACACCATCAACAACGGCAAGGCCAAGATCCAAGTTCTTTCTCTCTCTCTCTCTCTCTTCCTTTTCTTTAATAAGTGCTTCTAATCTCATCGAGTTAGGGTTTAACGCATTTGGTTCTCACTTTATTAAAGTAATCAACATTGTGCATTGTGACACCTATCTCATTTAAACCAAAAATTGAAAATCTGGGTAATAGAGAGAGAAAGACGTCTTAGCATTTGTTTCTTTCTTTGTTTGTCGAGGTTCTCACACCAATCATTCACAGGACGCTCAAGTTTCTTCTTTCTCTTTTGGCCTTGTTTATGGAAGCATTAAGCTCAAGTACCTCAAGGTACTATATATAACCAATCCCTCTTTTTTTTTATTTATTCATACGATCTTTGACTCCCTTTTCTGACTTGTAATTTAATGATCCAAATAGGTTTCTTTATAGAAAATATTAATAAATCAATGTTGATCTGAATTGTTGATGTTCACGCCTTACTTATCAATAGATTCATGTTGAGTTAGGTGAATCAGTTTTTAGGTGCAAGGCGCTTAATTTTGATTGTCGAAATTATTTTAGCACTGCTTTCTTTTCTTGGGGAGTTTCTCTACCTATCCAACAACTAGATTAACAACCTTCTTTTTATTCGATTTCTCACTCTGTCGACATAGTGTGGATTATGTTTTAGGGATTTTGATTCTTTGATTGATGAACAACACAAATTTATTGTTGTTGGATTGGTTAATCAAAGCCAAATTTATTGTCGATCCTTTCGTAACTAACTCTACTTTTAGGCTATATCTACAGCCTTAGCTTGAATTAGAAGCCCTTTTGCCAGGTGAATTTGTTGTTGAGTGGTTTACTGATATTTTCATAATGACTTTCAAATGAGTGTTAAATAGTCCCATGATGTTGGAAAAAAATGCATATATAACGTGTGTTATATGCTAAAGCTTTGATGGTTTAAATCTGTTATAAAATTTGTTATACATAATTTTGTAATCTCTATTTAATTAAATGGCATGCATTGTTGTTCTGTCTGCATGTCCCCGTCTTGAGGACTTTGCTCATAAGATCTTTGCATGTTACTAACTTTTCCAGTGATGAGCAGTTAAAAAGGTTACCAAAATTGGTCAGAGCAGATATTTCTGATTCGTTTATATATATATATATATATATATATATATATATATATATATATATATATATATATATATATATTCCTTTGACATGGTTTTATCATGTGGAGTTTCTTTGAACTATTAATTAAATTGCTTCATCAATGCCCCAATCTTCAGATTCTTGTAATTAACAATATTTGTTGAGTTTGAGGATGATTTCTATCTTTTGTTGATTTTTTTAATCTTTTATGTTATCTTTATTATTGATTTGACAGAAAAATGGTTTCACCAAAACAAGTCTGGATGAAAATTGGGTATATACATGATTTGTTCCCAAAGGCCTTTCATCAAAACTTAAAACATGTTGTGTCTGAAATTATGAAGGACAAGAAAGTGAGCTTCAATTTGCAAGACATATTATGCAGAATGCAAGAGTTTTAGGCGCCTTGACCATTTTCAATACCACTTCCTCATATCCAGAGGCAAAACTCTAAATGATTAAAAAGTTATCAACATGTCTGAGGATTTCATTACCTGTGAACTTTCCTTTGTGAACTTTCCTTTGAATGAAATTGGCACTACTACAAAAAGCGGATTTAACATCGGTGGCTTAACATCGGTTGTTAAAAAAATCGATGTTAACGTAAGTGCAGTGGCATAATTGTAAATATCGTGTATCCGTTAACATCGGTTTTGTGAAAAACCAATGTTAACGAAGTGCATTAACATCGGTTATTGGAAAAACTAATGTTAACATTGATTAGTTAACATCGGTTTCCAAATAACTGATGTTAACATAAGTTTATTAACATCGGGTTTTGAGAAAACCGATGTTAACATTTGATAAGTTAACATCGGTTTTTTTTAAAAAAAAACCGATGTTGAACTTATATTTTAAAAAATATCGTGAGCCCTATGAAGCTCGCGCTGCCTTCTTCTCCATCTAAGCTTTCATGCTCTCTTCTTCTTCTTCTAATCTCCGTCTACCTTGAAGGTCTCTGTTCTGCATCTGAGCATCGTGTTTGTCGCACTCGAGCATCATCACAAGTCTCTGCTTCTTCTCCTTCGCCACCATACCTAGGTATGTTTCGTCTCCTTCACGCTGTCTTCTCCTTCTCGTTGTCTTCTTCTCCATCTAAGCTTTCTTGCTCTCTTTGTTGTCCATTTACCTTGAAGTTGTCTGTCCTCCATCTGAGAATCGTTTTGTCTAAGCTTGAGCATCGTGTTCGTCGCACTTGAGCATCGTGACAACTCTGTGCTTCTTCTCCTTCGCCACCTTACCTGGGTATGTTTCATCTAATCCTGTATAAATATTTGATTGCATTCATGTATCGCACATTTAGTGAAGTAAACATGGCTAGGGTATCTCATATTTAACTCGAGCATCATGACAACTCTGTGCTTCTTCTCCTAAGTGAAGTTTCCCTTACCCTTACTGTGTTCTTGTGACACTTTAAGTGGATCTGTTAATACCAACTATAATTTAAGAACTTTTAGTATTTTACTCTTGTAGTGTGTCAAAGAATATGTTGTTAGCATTCTTAATACAAAAGTGCTTTCCCACTCCTATGTTTGTCTAACAAGGAAAAAGCTGAAGGCAACCATTTGAAGAGCACTAGGATGAAACCATGAAAACAAGTCTATAACAAATGAAGTGTAGGGGTAAAGATTTTTCCTGAAAAATCTAAATTCCACTTCAGCCAAAGACACCACAGAACATCATATGAAACACAATACATAACATCGTAATAGGGGAAGAACATTTGATATCAGAGGATGAGGGTGAAATTAAGCAGATTGTAGGAGATGCAAAGGTAGAGGAAGAGCATTTGGTATCAAAGGATGAGAATGAACTAAGTGATGTTGATATTGGGAATGATGAATGAGAGAAATAGTTAAATTATGTATTAGGATCTAAGCATAGGAATTGGTGCATAGGAATTTGCATTTTGCCCCCTTATTGGTGTCCTTTTGAGGGGTTGAAGACTTGAACTTTGTGCAGCTAGTCACTGTTTTGTGTCATTTTGATTGACACTTGAATCTATGATTATTTTGAAGTTCATTTGTGATATATATCAGCTTATGTTTCAGTTTATGTAATGATTTATTCTCTTGTTTGACTTAATAATACTAATATCTTTATGTAAAAATATATTTTGTTATTCTTATTTATTGATCATGTATGATATGATTCATAATAAGATCCAATTCATGATTCGGAAAATAGGTCTTTTGTTTCACAAATTGAATCTGAATAGATATTAGTATAAAATAAATGTAATATATTAATCCTTTGTTTTTATAAACAGTATATAACTCTTAATTCGGAAGTAAAAAAATTTGGTCTCCCTTTCCTTTTTGTCCAAAACCTCACTCCCAAAAATACCCTTGAAGTTTTTACTATGAAGCTAAAATATATGACTGGGGAGAAGGCTAAAAAGTTTACTGGCCTTTTGATGTTTGAGATTTTTTTTATTCAGTTCCGAAGGGAGCATACTTGTAGTATGCCTATATGGTTAAATCTCAAGTTTATCCAACTGATTGTTTTTATTTCATGAAATTTAAAATATTGTGGGAGTCACTTCCAGACTTACTAATTATTCACTGGAAGAAATTAAAGAGTGGACGTATCAATTATCTTCACAGGGAATGCAATGATTTGAAAACTTGAATCTATTTTTATCATCATTTTTTGTTACTGCTAAAAATCTTTTTTTACTTGACTAAAACCTAAGTTTATTTTTGAAGTGTAGAAAATTAGTATACACAGTTTTAGCACCACTTGTGTTCCATACAACTCCTAGTCAATAGTTTGAATTAGTTATATGACTGTGAGCCGTTTATTAGGATTGGATTGACTTCAAATGTGAAAATAATAGTACTTAGGTTCATATTGAATTTTGATCCATGTGCAACCATATAATAGACCACAGAGAAGAAGATGCAGGGAAAGAGCCAGCACCTTGCAATGTAGCCTAGCTATGTAGAGAATATGTCATGTCCTGAACTTTTTTCATTTTCATTTTGTTTATGTCTTCATTGGTATTAAAAGTTGAGATGATTCCTGAATCTTCTTAGACAGAGACCAGACCATGGAGGATTTTTTCTTTGAGGAAAATTACCAAAGGTATTGAATAGAAGGAAGCAATAAATCAACGATACACTATAAATACATGCAAAAAAGATGATTGTAGACATTAATGCTCACAAGTTTAGATACAAAATATAATTTAAAATGTCTATTAATTAGTTTATTTCCCCCCTCCTCAAAGTATAAGTATAGGTAGAAAAGAAAGTTGACAGATTAATTTAAAATGCTTCAACTCTGCACCACCCAACATTTCAATTGTCTAGAAATTTCACTCCCACTAACTTTTGGAATGTGAGTTTAGGATAAACCCTTTTATGATAATATAATTCTTCTACAACTTTAGAGCAGCTATTGCTTCTAGTTTAAAATCAACTAGCAGACCCAATACATGCCTAACCTCTGCTAGAGTTAATCTCTAGGTCATAGGTCCAGAGTTTTCACCCTAGAAATCTAGAATCTGAGAAACCTTATCTAAATTTAGAATTTTTGCCATTTGAGTCAGACGGGCAAAGATGTCTAAATCCTATTTTCTCACTAGCCCAACTCAATCCACCTGAAAATTTGGTAACTCCTTTATCAAGAGGTGTGAAATAGTCATGTATATTGATCCAGCTGCTATTTTCTTCCACCAATATATTTTTCCTTTGGCTTGTTCTAATATCAAACTTAACGATCTTTATTTTAGTGTGGTGCCGATTCAAAATCTGAGCAGTGAGAATGTTTCCATGCATCCAATTAACTCTTGCCAAATATTCCTCCTCATTGTTTTGCTGTTCTGTGCCCCCGCAGAGAAGATCCATCCAAGTAATGGAGCTTTCAGCTACTGAAACAACCCCAAGGCGCACTTTAACATTTCAAGCTCCTGCAAAAGGATAAGGGTGGTCTTCCTGTGCCTCTAAACCAATATCCAGTTTTTCTATCCATCTCCTCCTGAAATCCGGAAAATACATGTTATTGGCAAAGATAAAAACCATTCCAGGGCCAACACATAACATATTAAGCTTTTTAGAAGAGTTAGTTCTTGTTATTGTCCAGTGATGGAAAATTTAACAATTGTTAATGATGAAATCATAAAAAATGACATCATTTCAGAACCTATCTATTATGCAGCTCACCCAATCAGAAGTAGAAGGAAGGACTAATTCATACAAGGAATGCAAAGCACCATATTTAGTCTAAAAATGTATATAAAAGTATCTCATTTTAAAGTAAATCTCACCTGAGCTATATATTCTGCAAGCCCATGAGTCTGCAACACATAAACCCAGTGTCAAATTTTCTCAGATTGAAATAATGTAAGAGTCAAACAAAACATATCAACTACTGGAAAACAAACTAAAAGCTTTATGCAATCATTTGAATGACAAGTCTACTAGTTCTTCTCCTAAGGCCTATGGGATCATTAAGAGTAATTTGACTCTTTTGAAGTTCCAGTTTTCAAATATCTTAATCCAATCAAGATTTATGTCATAAATAACAAAATAAAAACCTTAGAGTCCTACTAGAGATTGACCCTAGAAGAGAATCGACACTGCACTAAACTACCATTATCCAGGCCATTGGCAGCAAGGATAGAAGGACCAAGCTGAACCAAATTCAGCAGTGAGATGCCTTCATAATTGTAATGAAACACATATGATAGAGTTTAAAACTTTAAATAGGATATGTGCAACTGATTTGAAGATTTGAAGTGGGTGAAGCTTACAATGTTTCAAAAGGACACATAACCATATAATCTTTTAATTGCTAAAATATTTTTCTTTAAATATTTTAAGTAACTTAAAAGATTACATTAATTAGTCAGCTGACTTATATAAGAATCATAAATATCTTGTAGAACTCAAATGCATTTAGCAATCCAATACAGAAAAGAACAGCCAAGTGTTGAACTTAACAAACCATTTTCTTTTGCCCCATGAGTGGAAATTTAACCTATGATTTATTATATGAGATTTGATTTTTTTTATCTAGAATAGTCATACAAAATTAGTTTGTGAAATTATAAACATTGATCATATTTTGTTGATAAAGAATTGTTGATATCGATATTTATCTGTAATTGAAATTTACATTTTCATGATGTATACAGGATCATGGCTTCTCCACTTGCCTCACCTCCTCCTCCTCCTCCTCCTCCTCCTCATTCCGATGCATCAGCTTCACCGTCTGCCGTGAAGTGGACATGCAAAGCCTCACATCTACAATCCTTTTCTACTAGACCAGATGGTGTTGAGAAACCAGTGGTTCAAATTGATCCTGCTACTGACAAGGCTGACGGTCCCCACAGGAAGAAATTAAGACTTATTTGGGGATTGTGGCGCGTGATAAGGTGGACATCACGTATGAGAACTGGAAGGAGGTCCCTACTGCTCAGAAGGACTTGATTTGGGAGTATATTCAGGTATTTTTATTTTCTTATTTGATGTTGTTTAATTAATAGCCAAAAAATACATTATTGTAACAAATAAACCTTATTTGATGTTGTCAGGCGGAATTTGAAATCCCAGAGGCTTCGGACAGTAGGACGAAAAGGAAGTTACTTCAGACTGTGGGCGAGAGATGGAGGCAATTTAAATCAGACCTCACGAGGAAATGGGCCCTTGCAACCGATCACGACGGTGTGGATGACACTGTCTGTGAGAAATACGGCATAAGCAAGGAAAAATGGGCGCAGTTTTGCCAGACTCGCAGAGACCCTTCTTGGGAGGTATGTTCCATGCCATTTAAGTTGTTTTTCAAAAAACATTAACTTGTTATACTTCATTCTACCAATTTGAAAGATTATTGTTTTATTTTTGCAGGATGTGCGCAAAAAGGCACAGGCCATCCAGAAACAGAACACTGCCCCCCACGTTTTGTCTCCTGGGAGTTATGAATATTTGGAGCAGAAGCTCCTGGCTGAGAAGACGAAGAAGAAGCTGGAGGAAGCTGCACAATCAAGAAGCGTTGATGGTGTCATCGACCCTACATCCCTGGTCAAACGCCACGTGAAGTGCAAGATGGCCCGCACGAAGAAAACAGGGGAGATGACGATTGAGGCTGCAAAGGAAATTGCTGAGAAGATCGTAAGTCATTTTCAACTAACCATTAGAATTATATTTCAATATTTTGTGAATGCCATGTACAACTGTGTGTTTTCTGTGCAGGATTCCTTTGAGGAGCAGGCGACACAGGGATCCTTCCTCCCCCATGGATGTCAGGATGTTCTCACCGTTGCTATTGGATGTCCAGAGCACCCTGGACGTGTCTGTGCTGCTGGAGCCGGTGTCACCATCAGGCACTACTTTGGTTCGTCTCCACGGATGTCCCACACCTCTTCCTCCTTGCCTCCTGAGGAATTATAGCAGCTCACCCAGCAAATCAGGGACCAGCTAGAGGAGTCCATCACAGAAAAAGTGATGAGGCAGCTCATGGCATCGTTCAGCCAGATGCAGTCCCAGATGCAATCTCAAGGACTTGCACTACCTCCAGAGCCTCTGGTTGGTCCCTCAGGTGCTCGAGTAAGCACAAAAGGGAGTTGTGTTGATCTCTCTGGAAATGATCCAGAGGCGGGTGACTCAGATAGGTGCGGCTTGTACATCGAAGCAGATCATGCCCGCTTGGTTGCCCTAGGGAGAGTTTATGAGGGATCCACTGTTGTTCATAACACTCCTTTGTTGCTTGGCCAAGTAAAGGTAGGTGTGGAGGAGGTTACAGATGCAAATGCTCCAGTTCATGTACCCACTGATGAGGTTTCCTTAGTGGGGCAAGCAATTCACACCTTCTTTGCTTGGTCGACACATCTGGTGAAGTCTTTATCACAGCAGGTACTTTACTCTTACTATATGTTTTTTAAATTAATTCATTCAGCGTGCCTCAAATTAGGCCATTTAACTTTGTTTCATGAACATGCAGCTATGTCTCCGGCAAAACCACCTCAAAAGCCCGATTCGGAGGTTGATGATCCTCTTTATCTGATGACATTGACCATCCCAGAACTTTTCTTGAGGCCTTATCAGGTTACATGGGATGCCACCGTGTTCGAGGTCTTTAATCCAGACTTCCCGCTATACATAAAGCACGAAGACCTCTCGGAAATCGCCCACGGTGGTCAATGTCTCAGCATATCAGTGTCACAGTTGTGGATTCTGTAAGTCATTTTAGATTACTTTTAATTACCTAAGTTATTGCTTTCAATTCATAAATATTTAACTTTGACTTAACATAAACAGGCATCTCACTGAAACAAGTATGCAAGCGGGGAATTCTGATATCTATGGATTCTTCAAGCCACAATCCATTCAGAGGTTTGGGCAATCGCAATTTGAGTCTGAAAGTTACATAAAGACTTGAATGCAGAGTTCAAAACGCGATGTCTATCTTGGAGCCTACCTAAATGGGTAAGTCACACAAAATAACTAAATTTAATTAATGTTTACTAATATACTAACCCATATTTGTCTCCACTACAGCGGACACTAGCAGATGGTGGTTATCCTGCCCAAGGAACACCTAGTTGTCTGGTTTTGATCATTGCATAATAGGTTAGACAACTACCTTAAGGGGATTATTAACAGATTAGTGTTCTTTTCAATACATTTGCATTGAAATATCTTAACAACACCAGTTTTTAATTGTAACTCATCTGGAACAGTGCTTTAAAAGGTCTTGATGATGCTCCACAACCTAAATCAAAGGCTCCTGCTAGGTGGATTGTCGTCAAGGTAACACGAGAGCAGTGACCCATCATTTAAACACCGCATGAGGCTCAATCTATCATAGGAGTACTCACATAATAAGCCCAAAATTAATATTCATCAATTAATATACTATATATTTTATTTATGTAATTGATATTAATAATCATATATTTAATCTAATAATTAAACAATGTTAATTCATAGAATTTCAACAAATTCACTGTTGAAGTTTGAATCATAACCATTGTAAATTTTTATTCATGAACTTTATTTACATAATTATATTAACAATAATTATAGCAATGGAAGAAAATAATATATCATACTCTTTTCTCTTACATTCAACATTATACCTAAATTATTTTTTTCCTCAAAATTGTGAATAAATTTTGTTGATAAATGAAAACGTTATCATTAATTGACTAATTACTGATATTGTTTTCCTAAAAAGAATCTATTTTAAATTATTTTATTTTTCATAATAATTTTTATACCAACATTTTTATATAATTTTAAAATTATATAAAAAAATAATATTTATATAAACTATATAGAGTCTTAGGCCACTCAGGGCCACCACTTTGGCAAATATATCAATTGGTTTACAATAACCAACTCAAGTTGATCCCTTATATAGTTATATTTGTCTAACTATTACTTTAAGGATATTGATTGATAAAAAATAAATATGCTTTATTACATATTTTCTATTACATAAAAATGGAGGTTTGTTATTTTTTATATTATCGATTTTATAAATATTAGCGAACACATGCACTACGTTCTTGCTCTTTTCAAAAAACAAATGCGATTTCGATTGTTTAACAGATTTTTACTTTTTAAGAGTTTAATATAATTTATAAGAATGTTAACCAATGCTGATTAAGAAACTAAAAGAAAATATTTTTATTAAAGTGTACAAAATTGTGTTATTCACAATTTTTTTTAGGTTTTTTTATCATTTTCACAATAAATATATTTTTTTAGTTCCTTAATAATACCCAAAAGGGACCAGTGAATCATACCCATAATTTATTTTACATGTGAGAATACTTAAGATAAGCTGGTGAGTTGTTTTAGTGGGTGATGATTAAAAAAACATTGATATGATGCAGAGATGTGAATGTGATAAGTACAGAAATTGTTCTTTCTCTTCCGTCAGATTTTATTTTATGTTTTTAGATAAAATGGAGAGATTTAAAAGGAGAGGATAAAGACTAAAAACATCGCAGGATCCGAAAACAACGGACCTAGGTGCATTGTGTGTCTGAAACATTTTTTTCTGTCTCTTTATTTTGGAAGTCTTTTTTGTTTTGTTTTCGTATTGTTGTTGATTCCTTCTGATTCTGAGACAGAAGAAGGAAGAACCAATAACAGAGGAATCCAAGTTCCTTTCTAGGGACCGCGATTCCTCATTCATTCATTCATATGCTTCTTCAACTTTCTCCTCTCTTCTCCCTCTAACTCAGGTTGTCCTTTTTTTTCTCTCTCTCTCTCATGCTTTTATATTTCGTCTTTTTCATGCATAAGAAAAAAGAGCATGACCCTTTTCTCTATATTATGTAATATTGTTCTTCCTTATTCAATGTGTTTGTGTTTCAACCCCGTGCCTTCAATTTCTTCATGCATGCATGCGTTTCATCACACCACATGTTTTCCCAATTGAATGTTTCTATTATTTTCTTGTTATATTTCATACATTATTTTTATCAGATGAATAGCTCTTAAGTGTTTTTTTTTTTTTACTGTTTTTACAAATATTTTTCTGTTTTCTAAAATTGCTTTGTTTTCGTCTCCAAAGCATATATCAGAACCCTTGAGACATTTCTTTTTTCTAACATTTTGTTAAAGCACATGAAGAGAACAGATGAGAAAATATTTTCCAAATTTTTCTGTTTTTTGGTTGTTAAAACACTTGTTTTTTAAATACAATTTTCAAAACTTAATAATTATAGATGAAAAATTAATTGCTAGGGGTGTGAAGTTGTTTTTAGGAAGAAAAAAAATGAACAAAAATGTGAGAAGGAAATCTAACAGTCCTAAGTTTCTTTTCTTTTTTTGGATGATGGGTTCTCTTTTTTTGGGGGCATATAAACACAATTTTTTACTTTTTTTTCATCAGTAATACCATTTTGCACAATGAAGTTTGCTCTAATTGTTGCTGCTTCCTACATTCGGGAAATTTTTCTTCTTTCCTTCAAGCACTTCTTAATGAATAATATATTTTTCAACTCTATATTTCATTCTTCAGGTCTTATCCAAAGCACTTCTTATTCAATCACTTCATAATATATTTTTCTTCTTATTCAAGCACTTCTTATGGTGATCACTGATTCACTATCGAATTGGCTCCATGTGAAATATAATTGTAGGCGCATTATATCTAGCTAGCACTCTTGGTCCAAGGAAATAGAGCGAATGTTCCACTGTGGAATTAACTTATTTTGAGGTGGTGTGTACAACTGCTGAGTTTTATTCATTATCTGGAAGAGATGTTCTTATTAGAATTGATCCTATTTTTCCTTGTAATATGCTTATCTATATCTATCAGCAAATGGTTTAAAAATGAAAAAATTATTCATTTGGTTCCTAGAATTACACAAACCTTTTAGTCCCTATACAACCATCCCTTTTAGTCCCTCCATTTAACAACCATCCCTTTTAGTCCCTATACAAGTAGGTTATACAAGTAGTTAAGCACTTTCGACCTTATGATCTCTGCTGCAAAACACACTTTACTTTTTAATCTTTATCATTTTGTAATAACAGGGACCAAAAAATATCTAAAAGTGTTTGTAGAAGGACTAAAAGGGATGATTTTTAGGTATAAGGACTAAAAGGTAAAATTTGTGCAACTATAAAACTAAATGAGTAATTTTTTCTTTTAAAAGCAATTAATTTTTCGGAAGTATCGTTTTTTTTTCTCTCTTAGTATATATACTCACATATACATATATAAGGAAAATGATTCTGAATATAGTTAATAGAATGTGGTTTGGACTCTGGGTTATCTTTGGACTTTGGTTTATTCTTCTGTGTTTCCTTTGTCATATGTAAATTTGGTTGTTTGTGTGGCAGGCAGATTCTTTCATCTCAGGGAGATTATAGCACAGTGCCTGAATCCTTTTTAGTGAGTTGGCATCAATCATGTTGGGTGGATTTGTAAAAAAATTCGCTTCCACAATGGGAGGCTGCGCTTCAAAGCCGAACAGGAAGAGTAATGTTCATAAAAGAGAACACAAAAAATTTAGGAAACATGCTTCACTTGGTGACATAACAAAGAAAAGGCATAGCAATGCTTCAGCCACCCGCCGGAAATCTGATGTTTCTAACATGAAGTTGCATCTTGCCCAACTCCAATACCAGAGCCATAGTAAAAAAGATGCAAGTGGTATCTTTTCTCTCCCTCCCAGTAGTAGTAGTGTACTAGTTGTAGTAGTAGTAGTAAATAGTAATATAATAGTATTGAAGATGCTTTTTGTTTTTTGTGCTATTTATGATAATGTTTCTTGTTTTTGGTGTTTCAAGATGCTTCTTATGGCATTATTGGATTTCATGTGGTTGACAATTGACATAGATACCTTTGATAAACATGATGAGCAATTATATTTTGTAGGAAAAACCCATGAGGATGCCTGGTTTGACTCAGTTAGCATTATAGAATCTGAATCAGATGATGATTTTATTAGTGTACTTGGAGGTGATACATTTATATGATGTTCCTTACCTTGTGACTATTTTTTTTTTCGATTGTTTCTTTGTTATGCTCATGAAATTTCTGTGTCTTCCTTTGTGGCCTACAGATGGTTTTCCCTTTGTCACTAATAATGCTTTGGGAAGTGTCCCAAACACCCAGTTACTCCAACATGAAAATGCATCATGCTTGGTAGATTCAGGGTGTAAATATGATCGGTTATGTGATAGCTACTTCAAAGCAGGTAAATATAAGAGTAGGGAGGTTAATTCATTTTAATGACATGAAAAGTTCTCCAGTAAGTCTTCAGCCATCACAAGAGAAAAATGAAATAAGATTTTTCCTTTGTTTCTATTGAACTTTTGGAGGTTGGTTTGAATATTTCACTATTTAGATCTTTACTGTTTAAAAATCTTCAAATTTAAAAATAATATTTCATCATAAAGAAAACAGCAACAGGTGGTTTTTACTTTTTATGCTTTCTATAAAAAGGAAAACCATTGATGGAAGTGAGAAAAATGAATTATGCAAATACAAAAATGAATTAAGATTTTTCGTTTTGTTTTCGGTTGAACTTTTGGTGGATGGTTGGGGTATTTCACTATTTAGAACTTCATTGTTTAAAAATCATCAAAAGTAAAATAATTCTTTTGTCTGATAGCTTGGAGCTTTCCTTGTCCAACCGTGATAACCAAATCTATGAAGTATATAGACATCTCTCTTATTGAGTTGGGCATGTTTCCAACATCAACATATCCGAATATTTGTTTGACACTTCTCTAACATTTCTTATTAGGTATCTAACTCAAAAATTATTTTTTGTTGGCTTCAATACTTGTTGTCACCTTTACACAATAATACACTTGAAAAGATATAGAATACTGATTTTAAAAAAATGAATATAACATCATTTAGATATTTTATTTTCATACTTTGTTTAATTACAATCTATTTGTTTATGTGTGCATGCGATGTCCCAGTGTCTAATATTTTAGACATTAACAATGTCGAAATATCTATGTTTGTGTTGTGTCCGGTGTTCATGTTGGACTCTATGCTTCTTAGACTAAAACAAAAATCTCATGATATTGTACCATTTTATATATCGAGACCAAGAGGAATTTTAACAATAAATGAGTGAATGGATAGGTGTACCTGAGAGATTTCTTTGTCGTCCTAGAGCTGGCCTTCAGATTCTAAATACAACTCAAGAGAAGCCATGCCCCAGTTCCTGGTCTGCAGTTTCACCTTCAGTTTTCAACCTCCGCGGAGAAAAATATTTCAGGCATGTCAGCAAATTGTATCTGTCAAATCTTATGTTGTTATGTTATGCAATCAATATCTATTAATCATTTGATTTCCTTTTATTTCATCAGAAACCTTGATATTATTAACTTAGGGTTAACTAAAAATTTAGTCTTAAACTTTTTAGAAATTTGATTTCGTCTTTAAATTTTGTTTTGATTGGTCAAGGTTTATCAATTTTTTCCATTAAGGTTTGTAATCTCTTAAACTTTTTGTTTGACCGGATAAGTTTCTAAACTTTTAGAAATTTCAGTTCTTAATCTCTGAACAAAAGTTTGAGTCAATTATTTTTATATATTTAATAAGATTTCAAGGATTAAAAACTGATTTTTAAAAAACAAATTGAGACTAAAAACCTTAATGAAAAAAACTTGAAGGACATTGATCACTCAAGCAAAAGTTAAGAAACCTTGATCCGTCAAATAGAATTTTAGAAACTAAAAATCAAATTTAAAAAAAAATAAGAACTAAAAACTTAATTAACTCTATTAACTTATTATATATGATTATAATGATCTAACTGTGCAGAGATAAGCAAAAGTGTCCTGCTCCAGATTTTAGCCCTTATATACCAATAGGTGTTGATTTATTTGCGTGTCCCCGGAAGGTAAATCACATTGCTCAGCATCTAGAACTTCCTTCTGTCAAAGAGCATGAGAAAGTACCTTCCCTCCTTATTGTTAATATACAGGTTCACTCTCCATCTCAAACCACATACTTTCTCCTTCTGAATTTGACAACTTCACCTGTAACAATGTTTTATTGATGTTTTTCTGTTTGAACAACATATAAGAATGCTGCATAGGTTAATTGTGTTCCTTTTGTTCCAGTTGCCAACATATGCTGCTAGCATGTTCCCTGGTGATGCTGATGGGGAAGGCATGAGCCTTGTATTATACTTTAAATTGTCTGAGAATTTTGACAAAGATACCTCTCCTCACTTTCAGGAGAGCATCAAGGTATCTCTTCTAATCAATAATTGCATGTTTTGAATCTCAAATCTGTCGGATTACAATAATTTTTCCCTAAAAGGTATTTGCAAGTAAAAAGAAAGCTTAAATACATTTTTTAATTTAGTGTTTTTTATTCTCATTCCTGTAAAAAAAATTGTTTTAATCCTTGTAAAATATGTTTATTTTTGTTTTTTTCCTTATAACATTTTTTCACTGTTCAAAATATCTTTTATTATTTAATATACTATCTAAAGTGTTTTAGGATGAAAAATTAAAAGAACATATTGTATTAAAACAAAAAAAATTAATAGACGGAAAAAAAACAGTAAATTATAAGGAAAAATATATATATTTGAACAACAAAAAAATATCCACTTGCTAGATAGGTTTCTTCTTTTGCTTCATAAAGGCTATAGAATTTCAATATTTGATTGGATTATATCGCATTAAATAGTCGTTGCCTTACCAAGGAATTTAGGAGAAGCATCAAGCGTTACAAGCTAGCACTCAAGAAGAAAACATGAAATTTTTTCTGGTGCTACTACTAAGTATAGATTTTCTTTATAGTTTTGCTGCAGTGGCTCCAACTTGGCTACTTTTAAAAAAAGGAAATTAATAACAGTATTGTTTTCACAGAGATTAGTAGATGATGAGATGGAAATAGTGAAAGGTTTAACAAGGGAAAGCTTGGTTCCCTTTAGTGAAAGGCTAAAATTTTTGGTAGGGGTGGTTAATCCAGAGGACCTTCAGCTAAAATCCGCAGAAAGAAAGCTTATAAGTGCCTACAATGGCAAGCCAGTGCTTTCACGCCCTCAACACAAATTCTTTAAGGTATATACAAATGTATCTATCTCTTGGTTTAAAATATCTTTCTTCAAATATCAATCTTTAGCATCAGTGATCTACACTTGTTTGACGGGTGCACTTCCACTCCTTCACTTTTAAAAAATTACTTATAAATATTTTTTATGTGTATATTTTTTTCTCCCTTATTTTATATATTCCCGTGCTCCTAATTTTCTACTCTTTTTGCTAAAAATTATTAATTTTAATTTTTAAATAAATTAAACCTCCTGACTTAGGCTCCTATATCTAACACTGTTTAGCATATTCATTCTATTGGAGTTGAGTTTATCGAGTATGGGAAATTTTATATACAACTTTAGTCATTATTTTGAAATGTTTTGATCTACTTACAACCTTTTACCTTTGGGCATCTCCCTCAACCTTATTGGATAATTTCTCCTCATAATACATACATAAATAATATAAACCCCATTATATCTATTTTAGACATGTTTACAAGTCAAAGCTCTATGCAGTTACATTAACTACGTTGTTGATAGATTAACTTGCAAATTTGGTTTATTGCTCACCTATTTGGTAAATTGTAGCTGTAGTAATCCAATTTCCTAGGCTGTCCATATGATTTTGGGCTTTTCAGAAAGGGTTGTGATTGTTCTGTTTTCATTGTTTCTAGAAATGGCATAAGCTATGTTGAATTCTTTGACAAAGTATTTTTATATAGGGAAGAATGATCTTAACCGATGTTCTAATATATATTAATATTATCTAGCTATTTCCTACAGCATAGGGTCAAGCTCAATTTAATTACCACACAAAATGAAGCTCACTTTACCATACAATAAATCTTCATATCCTTGTGTATCTGCTGTTAATTTATGTGTTCATTGCAGGGACCTAACTATTTTGAAATTGACTTGGACATACATCGCTTTAGCTATATATCAAGGAAAGCACTTGATTCACTACGAGACCGTACAAAGAATGTAGTACTTAATATGGGCATAACTATCCAGGTATAGTTTAGTCTTGAAACATTTAATTTGAACCTTTTTTTTTTAGAAAATTTTGAACACATTTAAGCATCAAGTTAATCAAACTACTCTCAAGGAGTATCTTCCTTCTTTAGCAAATATGATGTTTTTCTCAGCTGATTGATTGCTATATGAAAAAGGTTCCATATTTTAATACCTTTTTATTTTCTATGCTTGCACAGGCACAGAAGCAAGAGGAACTGCCAGAGCATGTCTTATGCTGCTTACGGCTGAATAAAATTGATTTTGCTAACAATGGTCAAATTCCTACTATTGTGGCTCTTGATGATAATTAATTAATTCATGGAGGCATGTGGCAAATTGGGGTAATACACAGATGATCATCTATGGGGGGAAGACATAAGATAAGACTGAGGGTTATTTTGTAAATCTATTTACTTAACAATGGAGGAAAAGGAAGAGAAGCAAAATTTAAGCATTTAGTGTTTTCTCTCATGCAAGATTTTTTTTTTCTTTTAGTGCATGGTTTGGATTTACCATTTTGTCACTCATTTGACATCCCATATATAATAGATTCTAAGGTCATCTTTCTAGAGGTGGTCAAATGGGAACTTACATGTAAATTTGAGATTCCCCTAGGAGGAATCATTGAGTAGAATGCATTACTTTCTGATAGTTTGTGTATCTTAGCAACATCGTTTTCTTTTTATATTCTTTACACTTTAACATGATCACACATTCACACCGCTGATGTCAAATGAGAAATGGGGGAAAAAAAGTTAAAGCTTTTTTCATGGTTGTGTCTCATATTTTAAAGAAGTGTTTATCTTTAGACACTCACAAATTTCAAACACCTATTTGATATTTTTGTTTTTTCTTTATCTTTATTTTTCTATCAAATCATATCACCTATCTTACATATATACTTTTCTCTCTTCTCTGTCTCTTACTCTCTCAATGTGTCACATAGCTTATGGAAATATATGTATATTTATTCTATTTAAATGATAAGTGAACTTAATAAATGATAAATTTAGGTGTTCTCTAAATATTGAAAACAATGACATATTATTCAATCTATTATTAGTAGTTAGGACAAACAATACTACTAGAAAAAAGATATTTTACGACGATTAGACCTAGACCGATGTAGTAAGTAAAGTGATGACATTTTTGTAAATAGTTGTAACTTTTTAAAGGCAGTTTCCTAAAAAATGACTTTAAATATGCTTTACAAAATCGCTTTTTCAAAACCGTCTATGAAAACATTGTTTTTCCACTTTCTGTTGTTGACGTGGCATGTTATAATTGGGCGAGGTTGGGTAACCCTAAATCAATAAAATTTTCTTCCATTCCATTCTCTTTGTCATTCACTGTTCCCTCACATAGCAAGAAGTGCTGCATCGAGGATGAGCTTGGGCGTCGGACTTCGCCCCGATGTCTCTGCCATAAACACCGACCACATCGAGGTCGACAAGGAAACTCTCAACATGCTCCACTCCCTCGGTATCAACGGCATCCCCAACATCACCTAGGTCACACATATATATATAAGCTTCCATTTCCTGAACTCATGTTTTCTGTTGGGGTAGAAAGCAGAGAAGAATGAAAGAGGAGTTGGTGGTGCAAGAAGGGTACCTTTTCAAAAAAAGAGACGAAGCTCACAGTGCTCAAAACATCCCTCTTCTTCAACAGTGATGGCTTCGATGTCTACGATTGCAAGGGCAAACTCATCTTCCGCTTTGACTCCTATGGTCCCCCCGCACGTGACAAGGACGAGCTTGTTCTCATGGATCCCCATGGCCGTTCTCTTCTCACCCTCCGTCGAAAGGTACAATTTCTTTCCCTCTCTTTTGGTAACAAACCCCTATTCAGCATGAAGAGATCGTCGATCATCGGAAGGTCGAGGACGAGCGTGGCCATGGAGGTGTACGATAGCCCCAGTGTGGAGTACCTCATTGAAGGGTGCTTCCCGCAGTGGTGTTGCAAGGTTTTCAATGCCGCTAAGGAACTTGTGGCTGAGATTCACCGCAAAGTGGACCCCACCACTAGCGTTATGCTCGGGAAGGAAGTCTTTTGGCTTTGCATCAAGCCTGCTTTTGATGCAGCCTCTGAAAAGGTATGTTCTACTCACTGAGCATTTGGGTGTTCCCTCTGTTCGGTGCTTGAATTTCTTATTTTCTAACACCACTCTCCGTGTCTATTAAACTATTGCATCCTATTCTTATCTTGCCTTTCATAATGTTATGCTTTTAGTTTAACAAGTGAAGTGTAAGAGTGTTGTAATCTAGGAACAGTAGGTATTTCATGGAGTTTTGTTAGTTAATAAGACATGGAGACTCCATCTTTTCATGGCATCATTCCCCATGTTTAGCATCATACAAGGGGTATTTCTAAGTGATATCCTGAATGGCATGAAAAGTATTTCCCTTCCTCTTTTGTCTATATGAAAAGGAAAGGACAATAAAGGATTTTATTGTTTTGTATTTCTTGAATTTGCAGTTGAGTTGTGTAATATTTGTTAATGTTCATAATAACTGGAGCTATGATGAGTCTATGATGCTTTAATCCCATTTAGTTTTTTCTTTTGTTGATTTCGGAATCATGGAGTAACTTTGTTGTTATGAACTTAATTATTCTAGCAATGAGGAATATCAGAAGCAGTCCCTTCCCTTCGAAGACTTCTTACTAACATTTTAGATTCTTTTGTTTTATGTTTATTTTCCATATAATATACTTAATAGAATTTGTTGTTGTTTATTGATTCTAGATGCCTATTGCCTAGTGAATTCTGCTTTCTTTCACTGTCAGATTTATGCTTGGCTGTCCTTAGATCTGTTATAATGCTCTCTATGTTGCTTAGGCACAGCAACTTGATATGTTGTAACAAAGTTGTAAACTACTGAGGTGCATAAACATTTATAACAAATGTCATATCTCATGCAAACTCAATATCCTTTACAAATTTTGTAGGGGTTACCTTGAAGCTATGAAGACTGTATGGTGCTGCGCTGCCATATTCTTTCTTGAGGTTTGAGGGAATACCATTTTTCTAATGGTGTTTCATCATTTTCAAGATGTTGCATATACTGGGTTCATGTTTATCCTTGGCAATCTAAGAGGTTTTTTTTTTCTTTTCATGTTTTTATTTTCAATTGATAACTTGATATGTTATCATTATAATTACTACAATGTTACCTTTTTTCATATTCTAGTTGAAATGATCCGAGTACCTGATTGGGCATTTGAAGCTGCAGGTCAAGAAACAAGGAGTATGGCCCAAGATGCTGCATATCATCTTGGACTTTACCTAACTCCAGCCCAGGTTATTTGATCTTATATTTCTTGATGTCTTGATCACATGTTGAAAAATCATGTAAAGCAACAATTAATGCTATTCTGTGCCAAAGTGAATGATATTTACTTATTATGTCTTAAGTAATGATTTATTGCACTAGGGAATTTATCTGCTGAATGATGGAATTTTTATTGCTTCTTGGTGTTATCGCTTCTTGGTGCTTATTACTCAGCTTTACCTATGTTCTTGAAGAGCTTTAAAATGCATACACAACATGGTTCAAATATGTATGCATTTTTTTTTTGGAATGTGCTGCGTGTGCCATGAATGCTAGTTACATTGAGTACATCAATAGTAAGTCATTAATGTAACATTAATTTCACTAAATGTATCATGCTCTTTATGTTTTTTGGGTGAATAATAGTATTATGTTCTTTATATTGTAAGATTACATTTACAAAAGTATATATGGATAATTGCGTGTACGGTAAACATTAGATACATTAATGTATCATTAAAACAGTAAAGCATTAATTCATCATTTTTTATTAAAATATGTTATACTTATCTACGTAATGTTTAAATACATTTTCTCAAATAAACATTCAGAAATAAGCACCCATTGATTTTTTTCTTACTTAAATATATAGTCAACATGTTTAGGCTATCACTGTTAGAGAATTTCATTTTTTATGCAGTTTATGAAAGTTCCATCTGTTTTATAACCTTTAATTATATTATTTAGTAGCATGTTTAGGCTACCATTGCTAGAATCAGTCTAACATGGGATCTCTTGGCACTCTTGGATTATCAGATTTTTACTACAATTGTATTCAAAGGTGACATGGTGTTGCTTCTTTGCCCTATTGGGTTGCAACTTTTTGTGGTAAGGGAAAATTGTCTAAAATTATTAGACACAAAGGAAAGTAGGGTGACCTATTGGAGGCTCCCAACTTACTTCCAATGAAAGACCTTTTTGTTACAAAATTTGAAAGCAATGAAAGTAAGTAAATTGTCAATTACAAAATTGCAAAAAGGTCCTCAATTTTGGTGGTTTTTTTCTCTTTGGTGATTCACTCAATTTGAAGTGCTTCTTAGTCCAATAACTCTTAAGGTGGTTGGCCCCTTGCTTCTTGACCCAAATTTTTCAAGGGATGACACCAATCCTCCTTTCCAATTCCCCTATATGGCAACTCACAAATAAGAAAACAAAGAGACAAGCAATAACCAAAGACAAAAAAAAAATGAAATGAAAGCTAAACCAATGGAGTTTTAACAAGACACTTTTTTAAGGATTATTCAACAATTAAAGCAATGAAAAGGACATAGAAGCAAGCTAGGACTCAAAGAGAAACTTAGAATGACTCTAGTGTAGAGTAAAAAAAAATTGGAAAAAAAGACTCAACAAACCTCTATCTTTGGCACTTGTTTTCACACTAATTTTCAATTGAAATTTAGGAACTAAGATTGGTATAAAATAGGCACCAATTATAGAATAAATTTTGAGTCAAAACAACAAGCACACTTCCCTTTCACTTTTTTTTCCTGGATACTGATTTTTCTGTCAACTTGTGGGATTTTTAGTATTTTTTACTTTTATCCAAATCACTTGGTTCTTTGTTTATAACTTTTTTTCAGATGTCTAGAAAATTCAGTAAAAGTTTCAGCTCAAAATTCTAAGTAACCAATTCTCAGTAAGTTTTACAAATTTGTATGTCCAAGTTGCCAGCACCAGTGATTTCAGACTTTGAATTTTTTTTAGCATGAAATATTGATTGCCTTGGGCTTACTTTCAACCTTCCTATGTATGTTGAACTCACTAGGCTTGTTTACCACACTTTTAGGAGTTATTCACTTAGGATCAAAATTTCAGCCAGTAATTTATTCACCAAAACTCAAATTCACAATAGACACAATCAGAAGGAAATCTAAAAGTTCAAGAAAAGGTTCACAATCAAAGACTCTATAATTAAGAATTTTGAATGAACATGTTAAGGACTAATTAACATGCAAGATTTGAATCAAATCAAATAATAGGCCAAAAAAATTTCATACACTTATGAACAAATGAGTTAGACAAAGAAACAAGAAAAATAAAATTCAGCACAACATAAGAAATCTTATGCGACAAGTTTCATGACTAGACATGACTTCTATGACAAAACTACAATAGGTAAACAAGTCACTCTAGATTTTTGAGGTTTTATTCTACTTTAATGTTTTTGTAAGAATTTTATGGTTTAGGTTTCAGCCACAAAAAATAACAAGACAAAACTCAAAGGAACCTAAACTCAACACAATTCATGGTTCAAGAACAAGAACAAGAAATTTGAGCCATAGAAAATCAAATCTAGCTTCTATAGCAAGTTTAATTGGTGGAAACTCTAAAGAATCATGTTAAAAACATTTAGCACAAGACATGTGAGGAGATACATGGAGAAAAATGAAGAAACAACAATGGAAGAGAAGGTAAAGCAAAAAAATTAATGGAGGTTTACGGAACACCTACTTGAAGCTTTTGTGCTCTGATACCACTTGATGGAAGCTTGCTTGTGGAGCTTCTATGGAGGTTGGATCTTTGATCTTCAATGAGGTCCTTCAAGGGTGATTTTCCACCATGGAGATGCAGCGGAAGGCAAAGGAGAAGAGGAGAGGGGAGTCACCATCCACTAGGGAATAAGCCATAGAAGAAGGAGCTTCACCACCAAGAATGTGCCTTGGATAAGAAGCTTGAAGAGGATGCTTTAATGGAGGAAAAGAAAGAGAGAATGGGGGAGCACGAAATTGAAGGAATAAAAGAGGGAGAGAAATGTGTCTCATAAGACTTTCATTCATCAAAGTTACAACAAGTGTAACACATGTTTCTATTTATAGACTAGGTAGCTTCCTTGAGAAGCTTCTTTGAGAAAACTTCCTTAAGAAGTTAGAGCTTGGCTACACACACCCCTCTAATAACTAAGTTCACCTCCTTGAGAAGCTTGCTTGAGAAAATTCCTAAAGAAGCTAGAGCTTAGCTACACACCTCCTATAATAGCTAAGCTCACCCCCATTCCAATAATACATGAAAATAAAAAAGAAAAAGTATCTACTACAAAGATTACTCAAAATGCCCTAAAATACAAGGCTAAAACCCTATACTACTAGAATGGCCCAAAAGAAGGAAAAACCTATTCTAATATTTACAAAGAAGAGTGGATCCAAACTTGACCCATGGGCTAAAAAATCTACCCTAAGGTTCATGACAACCCTAGGGCCTTCTTTAGTATCTCTAGCTCAATCCTCTTGGAGCCTCTTGCTCATGGCTCTGGTAACTGGTCCCTTCCTAGAGAGGATTGCATCAAATCGTTTGTCTCCAAGGGAGAAAACAAACAGAGTCGCCACCAACGTTTCTTCGAGGATAAGCGTTAGAAAAACCAAAATGATAAAGGTCTACGGATTTTAAAAATGAGGGTTCGGGATTTGTTTATGCACGGGGAAGATATTAGCACCCCACGCCCCCGTCACAAGGGATGGTAGCCTTTAATCAAGTGTGCATAACGTGACTTCAAAATGATTTTCTTTTCCCTTTTTATATTTTTGTCTTTTTATGTTTTTTACTTTTTTGGGGTCAACAAGAGCATTGCTCTTGCTCCTACATATCCTCAAGTGTGATGAAGAACTCAGACTTACGTAGTTCTTTAAGTCTGAAAGTTTATGAGTTACATTGATTTTAGGTTTTTTGAAAGATTGATTTTAATTGCGAACAAAATTCATTTAGAGTGTGTTTGGATGGGGGAATTTAATAGGGTAATTCAATTTTTTAAAGGATTTTAATTACTTTCCAATCAAATAAGATGTTTGGATAGAAATTTAGAAAGAAATTGAAATTTGAGGATTTTGATAAGGGATTTTAGTTAACTTAAATATTAGCATTTTAAATTCTTTCCATTTATGAAAGAATTTGAAATTCTTTTCTGATGTAGCTTCTCCCGAAATCCTTCATTCTGTGGCTCCTTCATTCTCTGGCTCTTTCATTCTCTTGCAACAGCTTCTTTTGAAATCCTTCGTTCTCTCTCTTGCAACAGCTTCTGCCGAAAACGTCCGCACTTGTTCAGCTGCCGGCGGTGGTTTCTGGTGACTGCATCGGTGGTTTCTGGTGACTGCATCGGAAAGGAAGAAGAAAAAGAAGGTGATTGTGTTAGGATTTTGATAGGTTCTCTCTCGATCGTTCATTCTTGCAAAGTTTTCCACTCTTCTCTTTCTCTTGCAACAGTTTCTCCCTCTGCATTATTCTGAAAAAGGTGCCGATCACAAGCAAGGTCAGTTCTCGCCTCCATCAATGCACTTTTCAAATATATGGTTCATTTTTCATTATTCCTACGATTATTATTTCTATCTCTATCTTTATTGTTCAATCTAAGCGTAATAAGGCATAGATCTAGAAATCACGGTGTTCATTTATTTCTTGTCTATTTTCATATGATATGTAGTTTGTGCTGGAATTTCTAATTCTTATTGTGCCTTGTTTGTGCGCAGATTCTATATTCTGTATGAATGATCTGTCTAAATGTTATTTACTAGTTGTTTATGATCTTCCTATTGTTTTTGTCTTGTTCTTCTTTAGAGTGAGAAAATCTTATCAATTTAAGAATTTAGTTGCTGTTAAAACAAGACATTGAGACATTTAAGATTGAACTTTTTTATGTTATTATATATTTTCATTGTATTGAGGTTTTCTCTTGTTTTTGTGCGAAGTGTGTTCAATAAACAAATATTGATCACTAATTTATACATTGCTTCAAGATGTATTCTATATGACTTAACTTGAAAGCTCCTTCAAACTCTTTCAAGTGCTTGTTCCTCGGATCATCTGAAAACCAAACCAAAATAAAATTCATGCATGTCCCCACTACACTTCATATAACTTAACTTTACTTTATGTGAGATTGTAAGTTTTGCCAGATTGGAATGAACCAATAATCTCAACAGCTTAAAATATATTTCAAAAGAAATTGGAATAAAACCAAACAAATCTTACCTGAGAGCCCTGTCATGTTCTTTACAGTGAAGCCTGTAAATTTGTTACAAGTTATAGGAATTTCTTTCAAAGTTGAAGGTGAATAACTTTCTCATCATGCTGATAAATTCCTTCTTGAGTAGCTTTTTATACTCGTGTTAACAGAGGATTATCAATTCAGAATTTAAGAATGAAGTTCTCTAGTATATTAATAAAAGAACCAGTTTTTTTGTATGCTTATACTTTAAAATATACAGTATTGATATCCAACATATGTTAACTTCGATTCATGTCCCATGTCCTAGACGAACAATTTGAATGTAACAAGTTAAAACACTAGGATATATACTCTGATGAACCTTATAGAAATAGAGAAAAAAGAGACTTTTTGCTATGGTTTTCAAAATGCAGTAATGATGAAGCTGGATTGACAATGATAGCATAGCATTAGCATATATTCTGCTGGTTTAAACTTTAAAGTGATATCCTTGCTCTTATTGAATACAAGAATTTTGGTATCTCCAATAATCTGATATGTCTCTGCCTTTTCCATTACACTATATGATACGGTTTCCAAACTTTCTAGGGATAACTCACAGTACACCAGATTTGCCATTTATCTTGACATAATTTCCCTTTCCTAATTGAGCTATTTCAGCTAGGTTTCACTTAATTTAGTTTGCTATAGTTTACTCCTATATCGAACATAAATGTCCAAAGCTGAACTTAATGAGAAGAGGTCTTCTTATTGCATGATTTCAGACTTTAAGGTGCTCATGACACTTTTAAAATCCTTGTACCATTATTAAAGACTATATATATTAGCAATGTTAGTAATTGGAAATTTGTTGATACAATACTAAATAGAATATGGACCATGGTATTCATTCCTTGATGGGGTTTAAGTTCATAAACGCCTTCTAATTTTAGGCTTCTAGGAATTTAAGTTCACCCCCGCTTTCTTATTTTAGGCTGCCTTTAGGTATGATAAAATTAAAATATATAAGTCAAGAAAAACTAATTTTGTAATATTGAACTATGCCTAAACTAGAGTGCAGAATACTACACTACCACTACTCCTAAGAAAACACAATAAAAGACTATATAAAAACTATGAAGAAGATAAAATAGCAACTCATTTTTCATTTATTGATTTCCTCATAGAGGAATATATTTATATAATAATCCTAATTGACCATGTATGAATAAACCATATATTTATGAGTACACCAGATATGTGCAAATTACTTAAAGCATGTATGAATAAACCATATGTATGAGTAATATATTTTTTTTTGCAGATGTAGGGTGTCCTAGCATTGTGTCATACATGAATGTTGGTTTGAAACTAAAAGCATGTATGTATTAAGTTTGTGTTACAATCGTATATGAATAAATCATATGGAGTTCAACTGATAAAGAAAAAAGTGAATATAATCAGATCCAGTCTAGAAACACTAAATCAGAAGTAAAAAAAAAAAAATCCAATCTTCTCCTTAAAGAAAAGAATAATGTAGAACTTAAATAACACAACTTGCATTTCCTGTTTATAGAAAATGAATAAACCAATATTCTACCAGAAATGCCAACTGGGTTAGCTCAATAATCCAATAAAAGAATCAATTACTGTTGGATGTGATGAATCCTTATATTTAATACATAACAATGATATAACAGTAAACAAATTGAAATAATTAATTACATGAATGACTTAATTAACTGACCTTGAAAGGATTGAGTGAAGATAAGTATTATCTATCCAAAGTCTCAAACTCAGAAGAACCTCCCATGAATCAAAACCTCAGGCAAGCAAAAATCAAAACCTTCTTCAAGAGCTCCCGAATCCTTGTCAGATATGCTTTTATCCATTCTCAAGCCGACAACAACCCTGCCATGTGCCTCCATAAAAAATTGATCAAGCAAAGTTTCAGGATTCTTCATATATTACGTAGCTAGATTCTTTTTCAAAGAGTTTTTTGGTCGTCAAACAAAACATTAGTTATAGTATTTTTAATGAGTAAAGTTTCAGATATTTAGCATAAGTTTCCACTAGTACATATGCATGTATGTAAATAAATATACTGCCCCTCCTCGTATTCGTACATCTCTGCAACTGTGAACTAGTTCATTGATCTCAGCTTTTCCAGCCATATGGAGTTACTTAAAGCATGTATGAATAAACCAGCATGATATGAGCGTAAGAAATTACTTATGTCTGAAACAATATATATTATAGCCAGGACACCCTACATCTGCAACTCTATTTATTGTAATGATATATTTTCATTATAGTAGTAATTTTAAATACAGGTTTTCTATTTATTAATTCTTTATAATTTTTTGAGCACACGTCAGTAGGACTGAATTTTAAATTATTTTATACTCCTTTAATTTATTTCTTTTTATTATATGTCCGCTTTTGAAAGAAAAATTTATTTTTATGTAATTGATATATTGGTCCTGGGTCTTATAGTAGAGCCTTAAACCTGAACCAGATGTTAAATTGTTAATACATGGCTTCTTAGCTAGGATAAAGAGTACACTGGTGCTACCAAGTTAAACAATATAATTAAGATGGATATATCCTGGCATTGATTAGTGTTTCAATATATAAACATAAAAAAGAGAGGACTACATACGAAGGAAGAAAGTGCATATACGTGGTCCTTTTCTACCTTCACATCTTGCTTTGTCTTTTTTTTTTTCTTGAGTATGACACATGTTTGATAAGAGATGGTAATGATGTATTTGAATTTCTATTGATTGTTCAATTGAATTTTTATCATTATTCTTGATAAGCATATGCATCAACTGCCTAATTAATCCTTTGTTATTATATTACTTTTCTTTTAGTTATATAGTGTGGATAGTCAAGAAATGGAAAGTAGTATAGTTGATGCTTTGGCTACTTCAAGAAAATGTAGAAGAGATGAAGAGGAGGAAGAAGAACTTGAACAAGTATTTTTCATTATTGTTAGTGTTGTCACTATGCTTTTGGGTGCACTGACTTGGTATCATGACAAGTATTTTGTTAAGGAACCTACCCAAAATTTGGAATTAGAAAGGCATAGTTTCCTCAATCGTCTATACAGGGGAACAGAAACTGATTGCATTGAACAATTAAGGGTCAGTAAAAAGACATTTTTTAAGCTTTGTAGAATTTTACAAGAGAAAGGGCAATTGGTAAAAACAAAAAATGTTCCTATAGATGAAGTTGTGGCAATGTTTTTGCATATCCTTGCTCACAACCTAAAGTATAGAGTTGTGCACTTTAGTTATTGTAGATCCATGGAAACAATTAGTAGGCAATTCAAGAATGTCCTGCGAGCTATAATGAAAGTAAGCAAAGAATATTTGAAGTTTCATGAGTATAATCTAGAGGGCTCGGTGGAAAACAAATGGAGATGGTTTAAGGTAAGTTTGTCATTTGTTAGTAATTATAAGGTACTTTAAGTGACTGTGACTTATTTTTTTATTTTGGAATGTTTTTAGAATTCGATTGGAGCACTTGATGGGATGCATATTCCAGTAACAGTTTCTGCAGAAGATAGACCTAGATATCGTAATAAAAAAGGTGATATCTCTACAAATGTTTTAGGAGTTTGTGGTCCAGATTTAAGGTTTATATATGTGTTGCCCGGGTGGGAAGGGTTAGCAGGAGATTCTCGAGTATTGCGAGATGCTTTGCGTCGTCAAAATTGTCTCCATATACCAAATGGTAATATCATGAAATGATGAAACTTTATTTAACATATAAAAGAAATATGCATACTTTTATATATAATATTTTTTTTAACCATTGTAGGTAAATATTTTCTTGTGGATGTGGGGTATACAAATGGCCCTGGATTTTTAGCACCTTATCGAGGGACTAGATATCATCTTAATGAGTGGATCAGAAACACTCCTCAAAACTACAAGGAGTTATTTAATCTTCGTCATGCAAGTGCAAGGAATGTTATTGAAAGGTCATTTGGGGTATTGAAGAAAAGATGGAGTATATTAAGAACTCCTTCTTTTTTTGATATAAAAACACATAAGAATTATTAATGCTTGTTTCATGCTACATAATTTCATAAGAAATGAACAACATAGTGATCCAATTTTGGAAGCCCAAGACTTGGAACTTTTATCTGTTGTTGACAATGAGTTAATCAATCAACAAATGGAAAGAGTCACAAATAATATTGGAGATGAAGTCACAACTATCCAAGCAACTGAGGAATGGACAAGATTCTGTGATACTTTAGCAATGAATATGTTTGCCACCTATCAAATAAGAAGAAACTTTGATTAGGGAGATGTTTTTAGTGGATTTGGATTTTGTTTCTTATGTGTAATTGACTCTATACTCATGTATGTGTGATACTTTGGATTTTTGTATTTTATAATACTTTGGATTTTGTTTTCTTTTTATGTGTAGTTAATTTTATACTTTCGTAGAATGCTAATTTTACATGTCTCACCTTTCGCATGGAACTTGGAAATGGAACGTGTGCTAGCTGAAGTGCTTAGAGATCAAAGAAATTTGGGCAATAAAGGTGATGGAAATTGGAAAGCAGTAGCATATAGTACTGCAGCTCAAATTTTGTCCAAGCGTTTTGGAGTTCACCTCATGGCAGATAATGTTAAGAATCGTTTTAAGCTTTGGAGAACATGGTATGGAATTATGAGTGACATTCTTAGTCAAAGTGGATTTGACTGGGATAGCACAAAGTACATGATTATCGTTGAAAATGAAATTGCATGGAATGAATATGTTAAGGTAGCCAATTATCTTTTAATTTTATTCAATAGTAGTTGTTATTTGTGTTGTTATTAACATGTTTCTATTTTTTTCAAGTCACATGAAGAGGTCAAACGATTTCGATTCAAAGTCATTCCTAATTGGGATGATATTGTTGACCTATGTGCAAAGGATAGAGCTACTGGACTCGGAGCAGAAAATGCATTAGATGCAGATGATATCATGAGCAAAGAAACAAATGAAGAGGAAGTAATTCATAGTGTGAGTTTTGACTTAGAGGGATCAAGTTCTGCCACGAGAAAAAACATTCGCCAAGTAAGAGTGGAGAGAAAGAAGGGATGATTTCCTCAATGAAAGAAGTAGCCGAGTCATTGAAAGAATTTGTTGAAGTGACAAAGAAGAAGATGGAGATAAAAGAAGCTCAAGAAGTGGTACATGAAGTGGTGAGTGAGCTAGATAATATACCTAATTTTAATGGTGCACTTAGACATAGAGCAATTGATTGGTTGACAGAAAATCCCATTAAGTTTGCGATTATAAAAGCTCTTCCATTGGATGAGAAAGAGGATTACATCTTATCTTTTATGCCTTAATGTCAAATTACAGGTACGTTTGATATCATGACAAGTATGTTGATGTTGTATAATTATGTTTTACATTTATATCTTTCATTTTATATAACAAATTATGTTTTAACAAATATGATTTGTTTAGTGACACTTAACATTATGTCTTCTTTTGCAGAAAATATGTGAAGGAATTCCTGTGTTGAAGCAAATGCAATTAGAAAATTCAAAATTATTTTGTAAGTTGGACTTATTTTGTGACTAGATTTTATTTCCGTCTAAGTTTTTTTTGGTGTAATTGCATTACTGACCAATGACTTTGGCAAAAAAACAAGTTTCATCTATAGACTTCTAAATAACATTCTAAGGTGAAATGATACTAAATATTGTTTATGTTGTGAGTGGTGTAGTGTGTCGTAAATGAAATAATAATTTAAATAGTTAAATTATATATTTTTAATTGAAATAGATTAAAATAGTACATATTTATTGGAATATCACACTCGATAAATAGTACATAGAATTTATTAATGAAAAAAATAATTATTTTATTAAAAAATTGTTTTATTAAAATATAAAATTTTAAAAGAGAATGCATTTGATTATTTTATCAAAATAAGAAATTTTAAAAATAAATAAATTCAATTTCCTTATCCAAACACAAAATTTTGAAAATGAAGAAATTTAATTTCATTATCCAAACACAAAATTTTAAAAATGAAGAAATCTAATTTCTTATCCAAACACAAAATTTTAGAAATGAAGGAATTTAAATTGAAGAATTTGAAATTCTCAAAATTTTAAATTCTCTAGAATTTTAAATTTCCTCATCCAAACACACTCTTAAGGCATTGGACCTTGAAACTGTCTTTTAAACTTTGAAAAGCGAAAAGAATCATTAAGGCGTTGGACCTTAAAATAACCTTTTGATTTTTTAAAAGAGGAGAGAGTCGTTAAGGCATTGGACCTTGAAATGATCTCAAGTGATATTTGATAAAAAAAAAAAAAAAATTAGTTATGAGTTGGTTTTATCTTGATTTTTGCTTATTAACCTTCAATCCTTTTTTAAAGATAACTTGCGGTACTAATGATCGGTTAAAACTTACTTTTAAAAAAAAATGATCACCGATAATAGGAGAAATAGATGAAGATGCACAAAATAATAAAGAGAACCCCTAAGGGTTCATGAATCATGTTCAAATCCTTAAAGACAAACACTAACCGGACAAAGAATGAATGAAGAATGATGTAGAAATTGGTTATAGTCACAATTCGACAATGATTTAGCTTCTTTTTCTCTTCTTTCTCTCCAATCTTTCACCTCTGGACCTCAGAACCCCCCTCTCAACCCCTCTTCACGCCTATTTATAGCAAAACAAAGCATTTAGGGTCATGACAGCTCGCCCAGGCGAGCTGTTACTTCTTCCTGAAGCAACCTTGCTCGCCCAGGTGATTTGAGCTCACCTAGGCGAGCTAGTTACTTCACCATGAAGTTATTTGGTGGCCCAAGCAAGTCAGGGTTCAGAAAAATCTTCTAAATGACTCTTTTGCCCTCTCTTTTGGGTATTTTTCATATTATTTTCCGAAATGTCAAAAAAACCTTTCGGATAGCGCGACAACTGGTGTCAAGCAGCTCAATTCGACTAGCAAGAATCAAAATGTTAGCAAATGAAGGTCCCTGGACGAAATTAGGGTATGACAGCAAGGATACGATATAAACAAGTATTCCTTCTATACATAAGCACAAGACGAGAAAAGTACAATGCAAAATAGTGGGGTTACCATAAGGGATGAATCTCAACACTTCACTAGTGTACATGATGACAATCCTTGTGTAGCTTTCATCCCTTACTTTGGTTTTATTGAAGAAATCTGGGAGCTAAACTATTCAAATTCACTATCTGTGTTTTCAAATATAAGTGGGTTGACAGCAATATCGATGTGCGGACCGATGATGTAGGATTTATGTTGGTAAATTTTAGAAACTCGCTTACCAAAATGACCCATTCATCATGGCAGAACAAGCTAAATAGGTATTTTGTGTTCAAGACCCTTGTGATGAAAGGTGGTCAATGGTTCTACACGAGAAAACAATTAGTGATAATGTTAAAGATGATGATTCACTCATTGATACTTATGTTAGTCCTTTGTCCACACAAAGCTTGCCAAACATCGTCAGAGAAGAAGAAGCTGACGATGTTCATGCAAATCATAATGATCATGATAAAGAGAATTAATTAACATTTTCTAGTATAATTTTGTTATATGTGCTTCATTTTAGTTTATTCAGTTACATAACATAAAATACTTTTATGATCATTTTTAAAATTAATGTTTTTTTCTTAACAAGCAAATGGCTATACCACCCAGCTCCCCTCCTCATCCTCCTCCTCCTACTGATTCAACATCACATTCACCTTCTACCATGAAGAGGACAAGAAAAGCGACCCAGCTGAGATCATTAGCTACTAGACTAGTTGGGGCAAAGATACCCTTGGTCCATGTGGATCTTGTAACTTGGAAAGCCGACAGTCCCTACAAAAGGAAGTTAAGAACATATCTAGGGATCGTTGCTCGCGATAAGGTAGATGTGACATATAAGAATTGGAAACAAGTCCCTGCTAACCAGAAGGATTTGATATGGAAGGATATTCAAGTATTTGACTTAAATACTGCATTTTGATGATTAACAATAAAATTGTAATTTACTATACTAACAATAAAATGTGATTTTCGTTTGTTGGGCTAAATTTGATATCCCTGAAGCATTTGATTTGAGGACGAAAAAGAAAATACTTCAAACCATAGGGGAGCGGTGGAGACAGTTCAAGTCTAATTTAACATCGAAATGGGCACTTGCAGCCGACAAGGATGGTGTCGATGACATTGTTTGTGAAAGTACAACATTAGCAAAGAGAACTGGACCCAATTTTGTCAGAGTCGCAGAGACCCTTCGTGGGAGGTAACTTTGTGATTTTCATTGTTTTAAACATTAAATTTACTTACTATTGTCAGTAATAATAACTTTGAATAATGCTTAATTTTTAAAGGATGTGAGAAATAAGGCACAAGCCATTTAGAAACAAAACACTGCCCTTCATGTGTTGTTTCATGGGGGTTATGAATATCTAGAAAACAAGTTTATGGATGAGAAGAAAAAGAAACAACTAGAGGAAGCTGCTAAATCTAGAAGCACTAACACCATGATTGATCCTTCATCTCCCATCAAATGACACGTGAAGTGGAAGATGACCCGCACCAAGAAAACTAGCTAAATGACGTCTGAGGCAGCAAAGGAAATTGCTGAAAAGATTTTCAATTGTCAATTGCAATTATTATGTTTATTGTGTGATTGAGTAAACCAATAAATGTGTTTGTTACAAGATTCCTTAGAGGAGCAGGCCTCACAGGGTTCCTTTGTCACCCATGGATGTCAGGATGTACTGACTGCTGCCATTGGGCAACCAGAACACCCTAGTCGTATGCGTCCTACTAGAGCCAGTGTCATGATCAAACAATACTTTGGACTGACTCCAAGGACCTCCTACACTTCTTCCTCCATGAATCCCGAAGACCTGGAGCATTTAACACCAAAGATCAGGGACCAGTTGGAGGAGTTGATCACTAAAAAGAGTGACTTAACAACTAATGTTGTCCTTCAGCCAGATGTAGTCCCAGTTTCAGTCACAGATGCAATCACAGGGACTTGCACTACCTCTTGAGCCTAAGGTTGGTCCTTTAGTTGCTCATGTTAGCACAAAGAAGAGTCATGTTGACCCCTTAGGGAATGACCCAGACACGGGTGACTCAGAGAAATACAGGTTGTACATCAAAGAAAATCCTCCCCACCTGGTTTCCCTAGGAAGACTTTATGAGGGGTCGACAATCGTTCACAACATGCCTTTGCGCCATAATCAAATCAAGTTTAGTGTTGAGGAAGTGAGAGATGAAGATTCTCCCATTCCTGTACCCACCCAAGAGGTTCAGTAAGCAGGGCGGGCACTTAACACTTTCGTTGCTTGGTCAATACATCTTGTCAAGCATTTATCAGAACATGTATTTCACTGTCATTAATTTTTTTTCCAATTAAAGTGTTCACTATAATTAAATTATGTTAATTAACTGTGTTGGATAAACAGGAGAAACCTGTAGATAGGCTGAATCATGATGTCGATGATCCCCTATATCTGATGGCATTGACCATCCCACATCTTTTTCTTAAGTCATTGCAGATTATGTGGGATGCTACCGTATTTGGGGTGTTTAATGACAACTTTCCCTTGTACATAAACCATGAAGATCTATCTGAAATAGCACACGGTGGTCAATATCCCAGCTTCTATATTATACAATTGTGAATTCTGTAAGTCAATTTACATTATTGTTTATTACCCAACTTATTGTTTTAAATTCATACATAATTTACTTTATTTTAACAACAATAGACTTATGATCAGACAAGTATACGAGCTGGGAATGTTGATGTGTATGGATTCCTCAAGCCACGGTCCATATAAAGATCTGGGCAATCACAATTTGAATCAAAAAGTTATATTAAGCATTGGATGTGAAATTCAAAGAGGGATGTGTACCTAGGAGCCTGCTTGAATGGGTAAGTCAAACTAAACAATTAAATTTAAATAATGTATAATAATATAATAACTTATATTGTTCTCCACTGTAGTGCACATTGACAAATGGTCGTCATTTTGCCTAAGGAAAATATTGTCATCTGATTTTGTTCATTGCATAATAGGCCAGACAACTACCTCAAAGGAATTATTAACAGGTCAGTTATATTTATCAATACATTTGCATTAGCATTAGTCGGGAACATCAATTTTTTAATTGTACAATACGCATCCATGTGTGTATTGAACAGTGCTTTGAAAGGATTTGATGATACTCCACAAAGTAAATCCAAGTCTGTTGCTAGGTGGATTGTTGTTAAAGTAAGCCCTTTAAACAATGCTTCTAGTTATATTTTAAATCTATGTAGACTAATTTTTACTTAACATTGAATATCTAAATTTCATAATGTATTTAGTGTAATAAAAAAAGGAAGCACTGAGTGTGAGTATTATCTCATGCATTGGATGTCAACTATAATCTTAGGAATTTTCAAGAATAATTGGGAAATGATAATTGTTTAATTCAAACGTATTTCATTTTGTTATAATTGGTATTATATATTATTAACATATGTTTTATTATATCATACAGTATTCCAATTATGCTAGACCATTGGAACCAAAGAGATTAAAGACGTTTCACATCCAATGGGCAACCTATTATTTGAAAGTTAAAAATGAAACAATTAGTGTTTAAGCAATTTTGGATTTGTAGTTTAGTTAATTTAATTTTTTATAATTTATGTTATATGCACATTAAATATTCTTTTAATTCATAGTAAATAATCAAACTTTTATTGAATTTCTGCTAAAACTTGTTTGAAAACATAATGAAAATTATCTATTATGGTTCTGCTTTTAAATTTGCTAGCTAATTTGGGGTTATTAAAAAAACAGACAACACATTAAAAAAATCCAATAAATAACATCATTTTTTAGTAAAAATTAATGTTGTATGTATATATTAACATACAACATCGGTTGTTGGAAAAACCGATGTTAATATATACATACAACATCGGTTTTTACTAAAAACCAACGTTGTATGTATAAGTTAATATTAGTTTCGGTAAAAACCGATGTTGATATCAAGATATATGACTTTTTTTTATAATTTTTACTATATAACATCGGTTATTTAAAAAATTGATGTTGTCATTTTTATTTTAACATCGATTTTTCAAAATCGATGTTAACGGTATTACTTTCAATGTCGGTACTTTCAACATCGGTTAATAACCGATGTTGAAAGTCCTTAATAAATGATGTTAAAACCCTATTTTCTAGTAGTGATAAGCCAAAATCTAGTAGAATGCATGAGTTGAAGAAAACCTTAAGCTTTTGAATTATGTTCCCCTTCTCGACCTCCTCAATCATATGAAGATACTCGACGCCACATCGTGCCGCCACAATGTTTTATTCAGTTAAGGGTGATGGTTTTCCATAGCAGAACTTAGTACACAACTCAAATGCCTCCATCCCACCATGGAACTCAAGGAGTTGGCTTATTTGGTGCTAAGAAGATGAATGCAACAAATTTTGAACATAGCTTTTGTAGCCTCAAACATTTGGACAACAAGGCAAACTAAACAACATCACCATGAACTTCAAAATAAGTACTAACAACAAACTAAACAACATAGAACAATTTCTATTATTAACAATTTCACTTCTGAAGAAGATATCTAATTCCCTTAACTTGAATTATGAGGTCACTAGAAACTTTAGAAGAGACTCACGTGTATACAAAAAAAAAGAAGATATATTATAGTCATTAACTAGAAGAAAAAAAATATACATAATCTAAGAAGAAAGAATCAAATAGATGAGTTAATTAATGTCTCACCTTACTACTTCTATGGTGTAGAATGTATCAGGACGAGATCCTAGTTTCATGAACTTCATGGCTTTCAGTATGTTATCATCTAAATCATGCACTAATTATGACTAGCCACTTGCATAATAATTCACTTGCTAACACAGAAGAAGTGCAATAAACAGATAGTCAAATAAGTTTTAAACAAATACCAAAGCAAGGAACAAATTTTGTTGTTGAGTTATACACTAAATGGTATACATGGACAATTTTAAGCTGCGCTGAAAATTTGTAACTAAAAGGGACACATAATAAAATAAATATATTAAGGGTCAAGTAATATACTTGAAATTTAGATCAATCACTGAGCAAAGAAACAAATACATAAACAAATTTGTAACTAGTCTATGCATAAGTTCATGCCATATGTTACTGCTAATATGAGCATTGTCTCTCTTCAAGAACAAAAATGCTTAGAGGGAAATAGAATGACAAAAACAATATAAAAATATCCACCATTTGTTTTTGTGTTAGGTTGTAACAACATTGTTGTTCGTGTTCACTTGGATTGCATGTTGGAGAATTAACTCCACTGGAGGAGCTTGTGTTAGAGTTCAAGGCTTGATGAATAAGGTTCAACCACTTCGATGTTGGTCCACTATCCTCTGGTCCAAGCAATTCCCAAGTTTAGAGGTATAATTTCTTGGAACCTAAGGTGCAATGCAAAAAAAAAAAAAAAAACAAAATCATTAGCATATTTCATTATTTTACTCTCAAAAGAAAGAATTTAAATTTATTTTCACATAGGCATTATTTCATTAGAGGTATAACATTAATCATGTTTGTAATACAATTATACAATAATAATATTGTACAAACAAACAAATTAATCTTATATGTTTTTTAATTAATTAGTTGGTATTAATAAAATTATCAAACAAATATACTCTATAATATTTTTATTTTACCCTTTACAATAAAAAATCTAAATTCATAAAACCACTCTTTTGAGCTATAGCCTAGCCTCTAAGCCCTGGCCCTAGCCTCTAGTGTGTAGAGACTTCCAGTCACCATAACCAATAATAAAAGAATTACAGTTGTGAAAACAATCACTTCATAATTAAGGACACAGTTTCAAGGTTAGGAAAGAAAAAGGAGATATTTCATTATAAGGACACATCTGACTTTAAAGTAGGAAGAGAACTATATAAAATAGGAGAAATTTTAGGAAACAATGCTCTGAGTCTGACCAGCAAGCACATAAATAGTGAACATATTTAAATCAGGTTATACCTCTAGTTGCAGATTTTTGGGGTGGGGAAGCATGATTTTGTATAGTAACGTTTGTTTCATGTCATTTTATCTTACAGAAACTTGCTTAATATCAATAAGTAATTAATTACCATTCCTTTTCTCTTGGTAGAAATTTGCTTTAGGTTATTTAGTTAGTTATGTCTATAGAAGACTTGTAGTGTTAGGAAATCTAACATGATACCTAGTGCAATCATGAAGAATCACTTAATTCCAACTTTTCTATAGTCACCAGTACTATTTAGCACAAATTGGTTTTCATAAAAGTGTATGAACCTTTTATAACAAATTAGGCAGAGTTACCATGTGGCTGGAATGAATCAGGCCATACCTATTTACAAGGTGTAATTTGTTAGTACAATACACAAAAGTTTTGATTTCAGAATAAAAGATAAACCTCTGCAAGAAAAAAAAATGTCAGCCCTGAAATGATAATTCCCTAATGATATCAAAGATCAACTACAATTTCCTAGGGCAACCATGACCTAAAAAGTAATTCTTCCACCACTATAATAGCCCTTGCCATCACAGTTCCTTGAACAACTACTAGACCCATATGTCCATACACTTTTAGCCAAGTTGTGGCTAAGAGAAACTTGCACAAGCAACTACAAATGCATTCACAACATAGATTAAAACATGAAGATGACCCCACCAACCAACCCTTTGAAGAACTCAAATAGCTACAGCAAGGATCCAAAATTAGCTTGTTTTAAGAATCAAGTAGACAAGAAATGCTAATGAATATATTCAATAAAATTTTCATATTCTCCTGAAGCTATCCTCATCCTTTTCCCAAACAAAAATTGGATAAAAAAGAATGTCCTAAAGGGAAACTAGAGCATTAAATCCAACCAAGACAAGCAACACAGACCAAGATTTATAATCATTTGCATACTCAGTAAATTGTAAAGTAAATGTTAGTACAAATTTGGGAAAAATTAAGAAAGCTAAAATTTCCATTTCGAGTAGGGAAGGATGTCTTTTACTAGTCTCTTACACATTATGTTCCTCTTCATTGTTACCTGTTCTTGTGCAATTGAAAGTATGATGTAAATGTTATGAATTAACAATAAATCTCATCTAAATTAGTGCAGATAAGGAATCATTATCTTAGTTTACCTATTAAACACAAACCACAAGAATTGATGGGTTCCCTGTATGTCTTTTAAACACTATAAAAAATAGCTAAAAAGAAAATACTATGATTCAAAAACAAAATAGCCCATGTTGTGTAAATGATTTTTAATGCTCTAGCACGCCCTTTATGCAAATGACCCGTGGCTTGGAGGCAATAGAGGTCAATTGGTTTTCCATTGGAGAACAAAGGTTTAACACTAATGTATGATAAAAGGTTTAAGATTACACTATAGTGCTAAACATACAGAGGAAGGAATTGACACTTAAAACATAACTGAAACCCAGCCAAAAGAAGATAAATTCTTTTGGTTAAAAACCATGAAATCCCTTTATATAGAATAAGATATCATAATTGAAAACAAATTTTAGCTTATGAAAAAGCTTTTATGATTTTTCCTTCATGTTTTTCCAATTAGTGCTTTAGAAGAAGTTTATCCAAACAGTCCCGACTATTAAGAGCCTATATACATAGATGCTTTAGCTTGCATAACCTATGCACAACATTCTAATAAATAAGAAAGCATTCTCATTCTCTAAATTCTATCTTTTTCTCTAAATCTACCCCTCTAAATTCAACAGACTATGATATATTGTTTTTAAATAAATGCAGCTTCTATTTTCAACCAGTAATTACAAAAATGGAAAGGCTAGAACTATTAGCACTACAGGGTAACAAAATGAAATGAACATTTCCATTTCAAATTACCTCTGAAACAAAGGGCATTCTACAACACATAAGAATGAGAGAAACATGTCCATCAAACTCATTGCACCATGTATACCACCCCATAGCAAAGCAATCTTTCCAACTAGCCTCAACAAGCAACCTCTACATCCTTGTCATATCCTAATTTCGTCTGGGGACTATCATTCGTTGATCTTTTGATCCTTGCTAGTCGACTTACGGTGTTGGACGCCGGTTACAGTGCAAAGCAAGGAACCATTCGGTGTTTCAATTAGGAATGCAAAAATTACCAAAAATGGGGGCAAAAGGGTCTTTTCATTGAGTTTCTTGGACCCTAGCTCGCCCAGGCTAGCCTCTGGCTTGCTTGGGCCCCCAAATTACTTCAGGGTGAAGGAACCAGCTCGCTTTGGCGAGCTCTAGCTCGCCCGGGTGAGCTGCCATTGCCCCCAAGTGCCCATTTTCCTATAAATAGGGGTGTTAGGGAGGCTAAGGAGAGGTTCCAAGGTTCAATACTTGAGGGAATTTAGAGAATTAAGAAAGAAAAAGAGGAAATAAAGCTGAGGCGCTGTCGAATTGCTACTGTGATCAATCTCAACATCGTTCCTCATTTTGTGTTCTTCGTGCTATCGTTGGTTAGTTTTGTTTTTGAGGATTGAATGTGATCTATGTACCCTTAGGGGTCCCCCTTTGCTGCTTTGTGCACATTCATCTTATCCATCAATCATCATCAATCTCTTTTTCTTTGTAAAGTTCAATCTTAACTGATCACTAAGTGTTGTAAAGTTGTCTTTGAAAAGATTGAAAGTTAATAAACAAAACCAAGATAAGACCAACTCATAACTAATTTCTTTTTATCAAATATCACTTGAGATCGTTTCAAGGTCCAACGCCTTAACGAGTTTCTTCTCTTTTCAAAATCAAAATATCATTTCAAGGTCCAACGCCTTAAACGATTCTCTCCACTTTTCAAAATTTAAGACATCGTTTCAAGGTCCAATGCCTTAAACGAATTTTTGTTCGCAATTAAAATGAATCTTTCAAAAACATAAAAATCAATTTAACACACAAACATTCAAACTAAAGAATTACGTAGGTCTGAATTCCTCATCGCACCTGAGGATACGTAGGAGCAAGGACAACACCCTTGTCGACCCTAAAAAAAATATAAAAAGGGAAAATACAAAATTTTGAAGTCATGTTTTGCACATTTAATTAAAGGTTGTTGTCCCTTGTGACTGGCGCGTGGGGTGATAATACCTTCCCCATGCGTAAACAACTCCCGAACCTTTATTTTTGAAATTCGCAAACCTTTTTTTAGTTTTTCTAACATTTTCCCTTGAATAAACGTTGGTGGCGACTCCCAAAAGGGCGGCCTAGGAAAAATTAGGGTTAATAAAAAATAAAAAAGGAAAACACAATCAAGAGCGTGTTTGTTGCAACCTACCCTTCAGCGGGAGAGTGACGCGAGATGAAAGTGTGTCTTCCACAAAAGGAAAAATATGCGAGAGTTGCCACCAATGTTTATTCGAGGAAAACGTTAGAAAAACCAAAAAGAGGTTTGCGGATTTTGAAAATAAGGGTTCAGGAATTTTTTACGAACGGGGAATGTATTAGCACCCCACGCGCTCGTCACAGGGACGACAACCTTTCATCGAGTATGGAAAAACATGACTTCAATATTATATAGTTTCCCTTTTATATATATTTTTTTATTTTTTGAGGTCGACAAGGGTGTTGCCCTTGCTCCTACATATCCTCAGGTGCGATGAGAAATTCATAACTACATAGTTCTTTAAAATTAGAAAGTTGTGTGTTGAGTTGATTTTAGGCTTTTGAAAGATTCATTTTTAACTAACAAGAACAAAAAAAGGTCATTAAGGCGTTGGACCTTGAATAATCTCAAGTGACTTTAATGAAGATAAATTCGGTTACATGTTGATTTCATCTTGGTTTTATTCATTAACTTTCGATCTCTTTAAAAAAGATGATTTACGACACTAATGATCGGTTGAAATTTACTTTACAAGAAGAAAAGAGATTTCTGATTATAGAAGAAGGAGATGAAGATGCACAAAACAAAAAAGAGTACCCCTAAAGGTGCATAGATCGTATCCAAATCCTTAAAACGAAAACTAATCGGCTAATGAATGAAGAACACCGAACGAAGAACGACGTAGAAGTTTATTACAATTGCAATTCGATAGCATCTCAGCCTCGTTTTTCTCTTCTTTCTTCTTCTTCACTCCGATTTCTCTAAAAAACCTCTCAATGATGAATGTCCAACCTCTTCCTCAGCCTCCCTTACACCTATATATAGGAAATGAGGGCATTTAGGACTATGGCAGCTCACCCAGGCAAGCTGGTTCCTTCATCCCTAATCAATTTGGGGGCCCAGGGGAGCCAGAGGCTAGCCTGGGCAAGCCAGGGTCCAGAAAATTGCCTAAAATGACCCTTTTCCCCCTTCCCTTGGGTATTTTTTGCATCCTTGACCAAAACGTCAAACAATCTCATGCCTTGTAGAAACTGGTGTCGAACAACACCATTCGGTTAGCGAGAATCAAAACATCAGCGAATGATAGTTCCTAAACAAAATTAGGGTCTGACAGTTTCCCCTCTTTACTTATCTTTTATTGAAAATGAAAAGGTAAGTAAAGATAAGGACACTAATTTCATCCAAGCGATCTTGCTATCCGACTGGCAACTGGCGAAAACCAAAGAAGTCAAACCCGTAAAAAAGAGGACATTGAAGTGTTTTTTTTTTCAAAGCATAGAAACAGAGGATGTTAATTCCTAAGAAGCACAAACACAAGGACATTGAGTCCTATAAAAGAAAGAAGACGTTGAAGTCTTATAAAGTGTAAAGGACAGAAGACATTGAAGTCTTGTAAAATGTAAAAGACAGAAGACATTGAAGTCTTGTAAATCTAAATGAAGACATTGTAGTCTTTTGAAAGCGTAAATGGTTGAAGACATTGAAGTCTTTGAAATGTAAATGAAGATATTATAGTCTTTTGAAAGCATAAATGACTAAAGACATTGAAGTTTTTGAAATATAAATGAAGACATTGTAGTCTTTTGAAAGCGTAAATGACTGAAGACATTGAAGTCTTTGAAATGTAAATGAAGACATTGTAGTTTTTTGAAATTGTAAATGACTGAAGACATTGAAGTCTTTGAAATGTAAATGAAGACACTGTAGTCTTTTGAAAGCATAAATGACTGAAGACACTGAAGTCTTTGAAATGTAAATGAAGACATTGTAGTCTTTTGAAAGCGTAAACGACTGAAGACATTGAAGTCTTTGAAATGTAAATGAAGACATTATAGTCTTCTGAAAGCGTAAATGACTTAAGACATTGAAGTCTTTGAAATGTAAATGTAGTCTTCTAAAAGCGTAAATGACTTAAGACATTGAAGTCTTTGAAATGCAAATGAAGACATTGTAGTCTTTTGAAAGCGTAAATGACTAAAGACATTGATGTCTTTGAAATGTAAATGAAGACATTGTAGTCTTTTGAAAGCGTAAATGACTGAAGACATTGAAGTCTTCGAAATGTAAATGACAGAGGACTATGAATCCTATGAAAGATAAAGGCGAGGACTTTGAGTCCCATGAAATCATAAAGCAAAGGACGTTGAGTCCTATGAAACAAGCCATTAGGAACTAGTACCAAAGGGCTCAACCTTATGAGAAAGCAAGAGATTGACTCTTTGAGAGGGTCTCTCATCCTAAACTTAAAATATAGGACATTAGATTTGGGAAATTGGTATATGAAGAGAAATCTATGCACTTATAGCCTAATATGAACATAATTTTTGGGATACATATGCATTCAACCTTCATCTTGAAATGCTAGTAATGCAAAAGGTTTTGAATCATGAAAATTTTGTAATCCTCATTACATTCTTTCCTATTTTTGTGATTTTGATTTTGATTTGATTTTTTTTTTCTTTTTTTCATTTTGTTGCAAACACAGATTGACTGTCTCTTTTTAAAAGACGTGATAACTCATGAGACTTCATCCTATCTTTTTGCAAATCTCTTCAGGGACTCCCTCAGAGTGTATGTTTTGTTTGATTTAATCACTTGAAAATTTTTGAGTGATGGCAATGGATCCATTTGACATTTAATCAATAAACCAAAATATGGATCGTAGGGTTTTCCCTTTTCTTTTAAAAAACTTCGATTATTCTGCACCGCAAGAAAACATAAGGCTTTGGGATTGATCGTGCTCCCCATTGAAGGATGCCAATGGATTGTCACACTTTGGTATGTGACCAAGTGAAACTTTCCCGATTTAAGATTGTAAAGTGATGCCAAGGGTCTATCGATCCTACTGAAACTTGATGAAATGGGCTGATCCCAAAAGAATTTATACAATAAAGGCCACCCTTAGATTCAAAAGGAATTAGACATGGCAAGAAAACCCGTACCCATGGGTACCCACCCGAATTCGTCCCAACTTTGACGGGTAATACCCAAGTTGACCGGGTATGGGTTCGGGTTCGGGTTTTCCCCGATAACCAAAAGTCGGGTACGGGTACGGGTATGGGATTACTAGACCCGTCCCGACCCTGAACCCGAACCCGCCCCGCCACTTAAAATCTTTAGAATTTTTGCATAATTTAATCAAAAAGCATATAATTTTTATTACTAGTTAATTTTATTTTAAAATTTTTACATAATTTAATATTATTTTCTTAACTATTTATGTAGACACACGCGTTATAATAAATTTATTGATATATAAGTAGTTAAAATTAAATGTTTAAAAATCAATTTATTTTTTTCTAAAATCAAATTTTTAATATTTTTTTACAAAAAAAAAATATTTTTCTAAATGGTGTGTGGAACGGGGTTGGGGATACCCGATACCCGACGGGTACGGGGATGGGACAATAAACTCAAACCCGTCGGGTATCGGGTACGGGTATGGGGATATGTTGAGGAGTCGGGATAAGGGATTGGGGAGACAATACCCGTACCCGACCCGCCTCATTGTCATGTCTAAAAGGAATCCCAAGGAGTCTGCATGAGAGACCAACATCAAATGTACCCTACTATCATAATTTTCTTTGGGCATCTTCCATGAGCTCCTGGTCGAATGATTTTTCTTCTCAAATGTGCAAGTGTGAAACCTCGAGGATTCTCTTTTTTTATATACATTTTTTCAACAATCACAAGCGTGCGCGGGTTTCATTCCAGAATCCCAACTTAAAAGCAAAATTAGTCATTCCTTGATCCACATGAGCTTTATTGGGCTTGTAACATGGTAAGGGGTAAGAGGGATATGAAAGAAAGGATTAGAGGGCTCAAAGAGTGTTTGAGGGTTATATTGATTAAGTAAGAACCTTGAGAGCCTTGCTTGTACTTTTTGGGTTGGGCTCTACTCCTTTTGTCTTATACATGAATCCTTATTTCACTTTTAGTGCCTTCCTTATAAAATCTAGAGATCTTTTGTCTCTCTTTTTCTTTACTCACCTATGGCAGATTTTATTTTCCTTTTCTTTTCATTGTTGTCCAACTTCATGCATGTGTTGTTTGCATTGCTCTTCTTGTCGATTTAGCGGTGGTTCCTACTCAGGGTTTCTATTTTGTTTTTGTTGTTTTTTGTGTTGTTTTTAGAAAACAAATATGTTTTGGCTTAGAGGGGGTAGCAAGGGATAAATTAGTGTTTAGGATGTTGAAATATGGCCATTTTTCATTTCAAATCTTGACTAGATACTTTTATAGTTTGATTTTGGGACAAAACCTTTTACAAACACGCTCCTTATTCTTTATTTTCTTTTCTTTTTTTACTACCCTAATTTTTGTCTAAGCCGCCCTTTCGGGTTTTTGACCTACCGGGTGAGAACTTCTGATCTTCCCCTAGGTTTGCTTGAGGTTCATGCATGGTGCCTCTCATTGTCCCAGTGTAGGACTCTGAGGTATCTATTGTTGTCTTTTGTCATGACCTTGTAGCAAGGAAAAATGAAAGAAACTGTACAGGTTCTCGAGAAATATTTAAAGGATTTTCTATTGATAGATTAAGTTGAACGAATCTTGTTCTTAACAACTCACTTTTCTCTCAAAAAGAAAACTTTTAAGAATGAGGTCACATGAATGTCTGTACTGTTAAACAAGTGACCTTAATAACTTAAGAGGGGGTGAATTATGTTTCAAAAATTTCCCCTAACAAATTTTTAATTCTCTCTTTAAAAGAAATATGCAGACTTAATATGTAGAAAAAGAAGCAATGAACAATTTATTTGATGTTTCTTTAAATGTGAAAGATAAAATTAAACTGCAATAATGTAGATGAGTTTAGGGACGAGAGAATTGCAAATTCAGTTTATACTGGTTTGGCCACTTCCTGTGCCTACGTCCAGTCCTCAAGCAATCCACTTGAGATTTCCACTATCCTTGTAAATTCCTTTAAAACTTCTAAACCACCCAAGGATACCTTTCCCTTGTGTTCAAAAAACCTTACAAATCAAGAGACACACTGCCTCTTGATTACAACAACAATTTGCTTTTGAAGTACAGAAGATGTTTTTCTCTCTTTAAGAGAAGAATAATACAACTTGAAGAACATAGAAGAATCCTTAATTGTTTTACAAGTGCTTAGCCAAAGGTTTTCTTTTGAGAGAATAAGACGATGAAGTTCTGAAAAACTCTAAAGATTTTCGAACACAAGTCACATATATATAGGCCTTCGGTGGCTTTTCCAAAACTCATGAAGAGATGTGACTTTTCAGAGTTATTTTTGAAATTTCCTCACTGGTAATTGATTACAGATTTGTGATAATCAATTACATAATTAATAATTGAGGAGTCGTGCCTTTTTAGTTTGAATTTCAAAAATTACATTACTAGTAATTGATTACACAAAGGTGGTAATCGATTACATCCTTTAAAATTCAAATTCAAACTTTTTGAAAGCTTTTCAAAGTCATTTTTGCTTTTGGTAATCGATTACAGCTGCTGGTAATCGATTACCAGAGAGAAATATACTATTTTAAAATGTGTAAAAACACTTAAAAAAATTTATGAGAGATTTTGAAAATTTTAAGCATTTAAGGCCAAACCTTTGCAATCTTTTTAAGAGATTCTTTTAACACATAAAGGACTATCGTGATTCTTTTCTCTTGATCTCTTCATCTTGACTTGATCTTGTAGTAAACTTTGAATTGCTTCAATCTTTTGGCATCATCAAAATCTTCATACAACATATGCACTCACATTCTCCCCCTTTTTGATGATGACAACTATCTGAAAATATGATTACAAGATATTGTATTTTCATGACGAGCACTCATCCTTACTCCCCCCTTAATTTTTCAATTCATTGCCTATTTTTAGAAAAGATATGCCCTGAGTTTCTCTCCCCCTTTGGCAACATCAAAAAGTCAAAAATACCAGAAAAAATAACAAAGCCACAAAAAACAAAGCAATCATCACACAATGACCAAAAGCTAATCATCCATAGCAATATAAAATAACCAAGTGCGAAATATTCAAAACAAAACATGAAATAACCAAGTATCTAAAGCAAGCACAAAGAAACCAAGTGCTAAAATATCAAAGCCAAATACACGACAAAAAATAGTAAAATTGTCCAGAAAATTAACGACTTAGAATACTAGATAAAAGTAGCATGTGAAAGAAGCGTCTATGGATCTACATCTACTATCAATGTACCAACTCTTCTTCAAAGAATCCTATATAATCATGTTTATGACTAAGGTACCCAAACTTTCTTGGGTCCTTGAATGTCAGTTTTGAGAAAAGATCCTTTTGGAACCCATATCATTTTAATATTATTACTATTTTTTCTAAAATAACATGTAGATGCATTATGTCCTTTCTTTCCACAATAAAAACATGTTAAGAAAGGAGAACTATTCTTTTGAGTACATCCAAAGAAATTTTTGCTGTTTATCAGGTCTATATCCTAATTCAGCCTTATCAAACACACATCCTTGCTTTCCTAGTATAATATCTAAATTATTTTTTCCAATAGTAAATTTGGCAAGAGAATTTTTCAAATCTTTGATTTCTTCTATAAACTTGCTACAACATTTACATGAATTAGATGCTTCTTTACTATCATGTATTACTTTTATGGTAGAAGATTGATTTGTGTCAATTGGTTTTAAAGTTTTGACTTCAGTTCTAAGATTTTCTAATTCTTCATTTAATTTTAAAGCTTCCTTTTCTAAGTTTGAAATAGTTTTCTTAGAAAAAGAAACTAGTTTTGCAAGTTTGACAGATTCTTTATGTAAATCAGTGAATGCATCTTGAAGTTCATCAAAGGAAATAGGTAAGTTATTGTTAGAAGATGTTACCTCTTCATCACTTTCATAATTTTTTACCATAAGACTTAGATTCACGACTTCATTTTCTGAGTCTTCGGATGAATCCATATCGTTATCATCCCAAATGATGTAAGCTTTCTTTGCTTTCTTGTCATGGAAGGTTTTCCTTTCAAATCTTTCCATTCTTTTCTTGAAACTCGGGCAATCAACCCTCAGATGTCTTGGTTGATTACATTCATAACACTTAGGAACAGAAGATGAATCTTCTCCTCTTTTCTTTGGTTTGAAGTTTGATCTTCTTTGATTTCCTTTGTTTCTTAAGAATTTATTGAATCTCTTTATGAAGAAACTGAAATCATCATCTTCTTCTATTTCATCCAAGTCTTCTTTATCACTTCCTTCTTGAATTGAAGATGAAGCTTTAAGTGCGATTCCTTTCTTTTTCTTGTCATTTTCTTTATGTTGATTTAGTCACATGAGTTCCATTTCGTGTTCCTAAAGCTTTCCAAACAAAGTTGCAAGAGACATGTTAGTAAGATCTCTTGATTCTGTAATTTCCGTTACCTTTGGTTGCCATTCCTTGCTTAAACATCTTAGAACTTTGTTAATAAGATCTTCATTGGGAAATATCTTTCCTAATGATGCAAGATGATTTACTATATGTGTGAATCTCTTTTGCATATCTTGTATAGTTTCATTTTGATTTATTCTAAACAATTCATATTCATGGGTTAGGGTATTTATTCTAGATCTTTTTACATCAGTTGTTCCTTCATGGGTTACTTGTAAGGTATCCCTCATTTCTTTTGCATTCTTGTAGTTTGATACTCTAAAATATTCATCCATGCCTAATGCAAATGTAATTATATTTTTGACTTTTAAGTTATATTGTACCATTTTCCTTTCTTCTTCATCCCATTGTTCCCTGGGTTTTTCTATAGTTGCATTTCATGCTACCATAGTAGGGATGTAAGGACCGATTTCAATGGCTTCCCAAATGTTTAAATCTATAGCCTCTATGAAGATTTCCATACAGGTTTTCCAGTAATGATAACCCACACCATTGAATATAGGAGGCCTATTAATAGAGTTCCCTTCCACTACAAGAAAAATAATCTATGCCTATGGACTCCTTTTGCCTACAGTCATTAATTAGTGTAGGTAAAACTCAAAAATACTTCTACCTAATGTAGGTAAAACTCAACAACTTATGCTTATCATTATTTGGTGTAGGTAAATTCATTAATATTTTAAAATGACTTCTACCTACAACTACTTTATGTAGGTAAAACTCCAAAAAACTTGTGTCTACGATCAATTAGTGTAGGTAAAACTCAACTCACACTACAAGAAATTTATCATATACCTACAGACACTTTTCAAGACAATAATTAAAGCGGTAATAAAAAATAACTTTTTAATGATTAAAATGAAAAATCTTTACTAAAATAAAAAATAATAATTCCATTTTATTTTGCAAAGGATGACTATCTTTTCATTCTTCCTCCCGCTTTCCCTCCTTCCGTGCTCAATGTCTCCACTCTTCAATTCTTCTCATTGCATAACTGAATCTCTGATTCAAAAGCTTCTTTCCAAAACTCATTTACACACTCAAACGGATTGAAAACTTGTCATACCCTAATTTCGTCCGGGGACCTTTGCTCGATGACGTGCGGCCATTCTTTGGTCCTCGTGAGGTGCTTGGCACCCATCATTAGGCAATTTGTGAAATTCCAGGACATGCCGAAAAACCAAAAAAATATTGATGCACAATCCGTAAGTTTCCGTGACACACCGGAAATCAAATGGAAGCATCGTTGCATAATTAAGTGAGGTTCCGTAACATTCCGTAAGTCAAAAAGGGGATGATTATGTAATCCGCAAGGTTCCGTAACATTACAGAAAGAAAACAAGTATCGTTACGAAATTCGTAAGTTTCCGTAACTTTACGAAAAAAGAATCACCAAAAAACAGCAGAGGGGGGTGTACTTAGTAAAAATGGGGGTGCAAATAGCACCCAGGCCCACTTGGGCCCTCCAGAATATTCCTCCAGAAGGCGGTTGCTTCTGGAGGAAGCAACCCTGCTCGCCTGGGCGAGCTGGGCGGCAACCACCTCCCCTATTTTGCTATAAATAGGGGAGGAAGTGAAGAAGGAAGGGGTTCAGCCCCTTAGGCACTTCTCTCTCTTTCGAATTTGCTTGGAAAAATTAGTTCCGTGAAGAAAATCTAAGCCGAGGCGCTTCCGAAACGTTTTCCGTGAGGAATTTCGCAAAGATTTCAACCGTTCTTCGACGTTCTTCATTCGTTCTTCATCGTTCTTCGATCTTCAACGGGTAAGTACCTCGAACCAAGCTTTTCGATTCATTCTATGTACCCGTAGTGGTCCACATTGTGTTTCGTGCATTTTTATTCTCGTTTTGTTTACTTTTTATACCCCCTGTTGACGTGCTTAAGCCATTTTACTTAAGTCATTTCTCGCTTAACTTAAAAATAAAATAAATTTCCACCGAACGTTTGAATTGTATTATCCATTAACTTCGGTTAAAATAAATTCCGACCGTTCGGTCGTGCCGTAACCACGTTGGAAATCAAAAAGAGGTAAAAAATAATATAATAATCAAAAAGACATCTTTTAGTAAAATAAAGCGGAAAATCAATCGGACGTTTTCTCTTTGGGATTTCTCATTCTTAATCGAATTGATTAATAACTAAAGTGAAACTAAAGGCTAAAATCAATTCGCCTAGTCAAGCTCGTCCATAAAAATAGGCTTTTGAAGTTTGTCATTTCATTTTCTCACTAAGTAAAATGGATCATTTTTAAGGTCCAACGCCTTAAAATGATCACCTCTTAAAGTAAAAAAGAATCACTTGATAAAAAAGAACTACGTAGGTCTGATTTTCTCATCCCAAATTGAGGAATACGTAGGAGCAAAGGGAAACACCCTTGTCGACCACAAAAAGAGAAAATATAAAAAGGGTATGAAGGATATAGAGACATAAAAAGGGAACATAAAAAATCAAAGTCATGTTTGCACATTCGATTAAAGGCTGCCGTCCCTTGGGGCGGACGTGTGGGGTGCTAATACCTTCCCCGTGCGTAAATACAACTCCCGAACCTTTCACTTAAAAGTTCGTAGATCGCGTCTTTTCCGGTTTTTCCGACGTTTTCCTCAAATAAACGTTGGTGGCGACTCCGCGCGTATTCCTTTCGTGGAACACGCATCCCGCGAGTCACGCGTCGCCCTCCCGCCGAAGGGTAGGTTGCGACAGTTGGCGACTCCACTGGGGACTTTTTTTTAGAGAGTTAGGCCATTTAATCTTGTGCAAATGCTTTACCATGACTTACTCCTTTGTTGGTTTCCCTACATTATGTTCTTGTGTATATAAACTCTTTGTTGCTTCTAGTGCGTTTTAAAATGTATGCATGAGGTAAATATTTATTCATTTGATGCACACAAACACCAACACTATTTGCACACACTGTGAGTGAAAAAGGGCCCTATACCCGGGTTCATGGGAACATAAGGAGTGGAGGTGAATCTGTGATCATGCTAGGTCTCCGACTTGCTTGATTACAGTGAACCCTCATCTAGAGCTTTTCTCTTTGAAAACCTATTGTTGCTAGTAGTCCCTACTGCTACAATATGTTCTTCAAAGGGGATGATACCTCTAGAAACCATCAAGAGAGATATAACTACCTTGGGGATTATTGCTAAAAGCCTAGTTAGTTCTCTCCCTTATAGATCCCTTAAATAGGGGCACGAAGCAAACACGCTGCGTGCCATTTTTCACGCTGCCATGCATGAGTATCATATACCCTTTTGCTTATGTTCGGTAAATATTGTCATACTGTGCACATTACCGCATTGTGTCATTTGCATAGGCATTGCATATGGGTTCTGTCTTGATCCCTACTGTAAACAAACCAACGGAGGGTCCGTGTCGCCTTCTTAAAAACGTGCGTTGGGGCATTTCGCTACCCCTAGACGTCGTATCTAAGAAGGGGACAAATTCCCCGGACCCCCGCATTCCTAGATTGCATCTGTGTCATATGCATTCCATCATGCATGCATCCATCCCACCCATGAGATATCGGAGTTTTGATTTGCACCAGCTTTTGTCTCACTTTAGTAAGCATGGGAACAAATCAAACCGGCAAGAGGTTCTACCAAGTCAAGGTCAAAAGCCTAGATACCACCAGCATCAAGGAATTAGGGCGGTTGATGGAACCCCTCCAAATGCAAACCTTCCGCAAGACTTACGGAAAGATCTTAGAGTTGACCATAGCAGAGGTGTCCATAGAAGCCATTGCATCACTCACCCAATACTACGACCAGCCTTTGAGATGCTTCACATTCGGAGACTTCCAATTAGTACCAACCATTGAAGAATTTGAAGAAATTCTAGGATGTCCTCTCGGGGGAAGAAAACCATATCTTTCCTCCGGATGTCTCCCCTCTTTGAGCAGAATTGCAACTGTGGTCAAGGAGTCAGCAAGAGGTTTGGACCGCATAAAACAGACTCGGAACGGCATAGCGGGCCTACCACAGAAGTACCTAGAAGACAAGGCGAGGGGTATGGCCAATCAAGGAGACTGGGTCCCGTTTATGGATGTGTTAGCTTTGCTAATTTTTGGGGTCGTCCTCTTTCCAAACGTGGATGGTTTGGTAGACCTAGCAGCAATCGACGCTTTCCTTGCCTACCACCATAGCAAGGAAAGTCCGGTGGTAGCTGTCTTGGCAGATCTATTTGACACATTTGACCGAAGGTGCGAGAAGAGTAGCGCACGGATCATCTGTTGCTTACCCGCCCTCTGTGTTTGGTTGGTTTCACACTTGTTCCAACAAGACACAAGACATCCATGTCCGCTCCTGAGCCATCGCTCGTGTACTGAAAAGAGGAGAGTGGATTGGGACCAGCTCTTGGCCGGGATAGGAGGTAGAACAATCAGTTGGTTCCCCCGATGGAAGGAAGGAAAAGAAGGAGTCCTGTTCTCATGTGGAAGATACCCAAACATTCCGCTGATAGGAACGAGGGGTTGTATTAATTACAATCCCACGCTCGCTATAAGACAACTAGGGTACCCCATGAGGGGAGCACCGACGGAAGAAAGCATGTCTCCTTTCCTTGTGAGGGATCTCGGCGCACAAAATTCCAAGACTATACAAAGAATCCATAAGGCATGGGAAACCCCGTTAAGGAAAGATCAAGAGCTTAGAGGCATTCGTAATGGCATCATTGGTGGGTACCACGAATGGCTGAAAGTTCGCATACGAGGTTTAGATTGGCTCGCCAAGTTAAAAGTCGTCAGCGAAGAGAATTTTGAAGCACCGGAAGAGGACGAAGAAGTCCAAGCTCTCAAAAGCGAGTTAGGAAAGGCAAAACTCGCCAAGGAGAAGTTCAAGTTGGCTGCTACACACGTTCGGAAGGAGTGTGCCGGGTTACGGGAAGAGAATGCAATTACCACAAGAGCCCTTGAACAAGAGACCAAGAGGGCTCGCAAGGAAGAGTATGGCCGGAACAAATTTCGCGGAGCTCTATGGGGTAGCAATAGTGAACTCAAGTTGCGAAAGGAAGAAAGGGACCAGTCGCGAGCACATAGCATGGTTTTGAAAGAGGAGTTAGTTGCCTGTTCAAGGTCCAAAAGAAGCTTGTCTCAGCGTTTATGCGAGACGGAGACCAACATGCTAGCTATCATCGCCAAGTACCAAGAAGAGTTAGGTCTAGCCGCGGCCCACGAGCATAGGATTGCGGACGAATATGCCCAAGTATACGCGGAAAAAGAGGCTAGAGGAAGGGTGATCGACTCTTTACACCAAGAGGCAACTATGTGGATGGATCGGTTTGCTCTTACCTTGAACGGGAGTCAAGAACTTCCCCGATTGTTAGCCAAGGCCAAGGCGATGGCAGACACCTACTCCGCCCCCGAAGAGATTCATGGGCTTCTCGGCTATTGTCAGCATATGATAGACTTAATGGCCCACATAATTAGAAATCGTTAGGAAACTTGTATGGTCTCTAAGACCTTGACTAGATACGACTTCCTTTTTGAAATAAAATGAGTTGGTCCCATGTTTCTACTCCAAAAAGCTTGTGCAAATCAAATCACTCCTACATTTCATCTCTAGCATGCATCTTCTTTCTTTACCCACTCCTCACGTTTGGTTTTTTAGGGAAAAACACCATAACTAAACGCGCCGCAAGGGATCCCTATCGCACCAGATCCAAATCTAGAACGATGGGTGATCAAGAGGAGACGCAGGAACAGATGAAAGCCGACATGTCGGCTCTGAAAGAACAAATGGCCTCCATGATGGAGGCCATGTTAAGTATGAAGCAGCTCATAGAGAAGAACGCGGCCACCGCCGCCGCTGCCAGTTCGGCTGCCGAAGCAGACCCGACTCTCTTGGCAACTACGCACCATCCTCCCTCAAACATAGTAGGACGGGGAAGGGACACACTGGGGCACGATGGCAGCCCTCACCTGGGATACAACCGAGCGGCTTACCCTTATGGATTGCCGCCCAACTATTCACCACCCGTCTTGCAAGAAGATGCGGGCCACATTGCTTCTCCCGTCCATGAAAGAGAGCCTCCTCAGCAGCCCGACGAAGTCCACAAAGACCCTCAAGATTATGCTCGGAGGGATGTCGAGTTCTATCCCCCGATCCCCGAAGGGCCGGCACCAGGCACGTTGCCTCAACCCAACATCGCAGTACCACCAATAGTTCTGTCCACGGAAGGGCCGCCCCCAGCAACTGAAGAAAGGAGGAAGCTCGATCTCCTTGAGGAAAGATTGAGGGCCGTAGAAGGATTTGGGGACTATCCATTCGCAGACATGACGGATCTTTGCTTAGTACCCGATGTTGTTATTCCCTCGAAGTTCAAAGTGCCGGACTTCGACAAGTATAAAGGGACGACTTGTCCCAAAAACCATCTCAAAATGTACTGCCGTAAGATGGGCGCCCACTCTAAAGATGAAAAGCTGTTGATACACTTCTTTCAGGATAGCTTGGCCGGAGCTGCGGTAGTGTGGTACACTAATTTGGAAGCTTCCCGTATCCGTACTTGGAAGGATCTGATTACCGCCTTCCTAAGGCAGTATCAGTACAATTCTGATATGGCTCCTGACCGTACTCAACTGCAGAATATGTTCAAAAAAGAGGGTGAAACCTTTAAAGAATATGCGCAGCGATGGAGGGATTTGGCGGCACAAGTAGCTCCTCCCATGGTTGAGAGAGAGATGATCACCATGATGGTGGACACTCTGCCAGTGTTCTACTATGAGAAGCTAGTAGGTTACATGCCGTCCAGCTTTGCGGATCTGGTGTTTGCCGGGGAAAGAATCGAGGTTGGATTGAAAAGAGGAAAGTTTGATTACGTTTCCTCCACAAACGCGAATGCCAAAAGAATCGGGGCAACAGGGGCAAAAAGGAAGGAGGGAGATGCCCATGCCGTCTCTTCAACACCTGCGTGGGTCAAAACCCAGCAAACACCTCATGGTACCCATCAGTGCGCGCAACATCACCCAAGCTTCTCGGCTCATACTGGGAATACCTCTAGTTCAACACCCGTGCAACCTAAGGCACCCACCCAGAGGGAAGCTCCCCAAGTTCCAACTCCGAACACGACTCGACCGGCCGGTAATTCCAACACGACAAGGAACTTCCCTCCGAGGCCATTTCCAGAATTCACCCCACTCCCAATGACGTACGAAGATCTTCTGCCATCCCTCATCGCCAATCATTTGGCCGTGGTAACTCCCGGAAGGGTCCTCGAACCCCCTTTCCCGAAGTGGTATGACCCTAACGCAACTTGCAAGTACCATGGGGGTGTCCCGGGGCATTCCGTCGAAAAATGCTTGGCCCTTAAATACAAGGTCCAACATTTAATGGATGCTGGATGGCTGACTTTCCAAGAGGATCGGCCCAATGTGAGAACCAACCCGCTCGCCAATCATGGAGGGGGAGCAGTTAATGCAGTTGAATCCGATAGGCCGCACAGGTCTAAACCTTTAAGGGATATGGCAACCCCTAGGAGGTTTATCTTTGAGGCCCTACAAAAGGGAGGTGTGATTCCCCATAGTGGGTGTAAGGAGGATTCCTGTCTGCTACATTCCGGCGAGATGCATGACATGGAGACGTGTTTGGAAGTAGAGGAATTGTTACAGCGGATGATAGATCAAGGTCGACTGGAAGTCGGCATTGAAGGAAAAGAAGAGCAGCATATATGCATGCAATCTACGGAGGGGAGCGGTGTTGCGAAGCCCAAACCCTTGGTGATATACTTCACTAAAAGCGCAGCTTCGCAAAAGCCCGGACACCCCTTAATGGTCAAACCTGTTCCTTTCCCGTACCAAAATAGTCACGCGGTCCCGTGGAGATATACACCTCCAGGGAAGAAGGAAGAAGAAGTCACTGACGTCAGCTCGCTGTCAGCTAAAGTAACAAATATCACGGGACTGAGTGGTGTGACCCGTAGTGGTCGTGTGTTCGCACCTCCAGACCTACCAGTCCAACCCGCCGACGTCAAGGGAAAAGGAAAAGTGGTGGAGGAACAAGATGGCGAAGCACCCCACGCTTCGAATAAAGATATTCCAGCAAAGGGGCCCCCGGAGAAAAAGGATGGTAGAAAGGAGGTGTCGCTAGAGGAAGCCAGCGAGTTCCTTCGGATAATTCAGCAGAGCGAATTCAAGGTTATCGAACAGCTCAACAAAACCCCGGCTAGGGTCTCGCTGTTGGAGTTACTTATGAGCTCCGAGCCTCATCGGGCTCTGCTAGTAAAAGTGCTGAACGAGGCTCACGTGGCCCAAGATATCTCGGTAGAAGGTTTCGGAGGGCTGGTCAACAATATCACTGCCAACAACTATCTTGCCTTCGCCGAAGAAGAAATCCCCGCCGAGGGGAGAGGGCATAATAAGGCTTTACACGTATCAGTCAAGTGTATGGACCATATCGTAGCCAAGGTGCTCATCGATAATGGTTCCAGTTTAAACGTGATGCCTAAGAGCACTTTGGAGAAGTTACCATTCAATGCTTCCCACTTAAAACCAAGTTCAATGGTGGTTCGGGCCTTCGACGGCACTCGCCGAGAGGTTAGGGGAGAGATCGATCTCCCAGTACAAATAGGCCCTCACACCTGTCAAGTCACCTTCCAAATAATGGATATTAACCCCCCCTACAACTGCCTGTTGGGGCGCCCGTGGATCCACTCAGTGGGAGTTGTGCCTTCTACACTCCACCAAAAGCTGAAATTCGTAGTGGAGGGGCACTTGGTCATCGTGTCAGGCGAGGAAGATATCTTGGTAAGCTGCCCATCCTCCATGCCTTATGTGGAAGCCGCAGAAGAATCGTTAGAAACTGCTTTCCAGTCTTTTGAGGTGGTCAGCATTTCCTCCGTGGACTCCCTCTTTGGGCAGCCTTGTCTGTCCGATGCAGCGGTAATGATGGCCCGAGTTATGTTGGGGAACGGTTATGAACCCGGGATGGGTTTAGGAAAAAACAACGGCGGCATAACTAGCCTGATAAATACCCAAGGAAATCGTGGGAAGTATGGTTTAGGCTATAAGCCCACTCAGGCGGACATGAAAAGAAGCATCGCGGGAAGGAAGAACAATGGTCAAAGTTCGCGTTGGAGACAAGAAGGTGAAGGAAGCCCGCCCTGCCACATAAGTAGAAGCTTTATAAGCGCGGGTTCGGGAGACAAAGGTCAAGCGTTCGCGATATGCGAAGATGATATTCCGAGTACTTTGGATTTGGTACGACCATGCCCTCCTGATTTCCAGCTGGGAAATTGGCGAGTGGAGGAACGCCCCGGCATTTACGCAACAAGCATAATGTAAACCTTTACGGTTTTAAAAGCTCTATAGTTGGGCCTAGGCTTTATAGTTTTTCCTTTTGTTAAGGCTTTGTGTCTTTTGTTTTTGAATTTATAATACAAGGATCTTTCTTCATCTGTTCCTGGTCTCTACCCATTCTCATTCATTTGCATGTTTACTTCTTTTTTTTGAAACGGCAGATCCGATGACGAGTCCCCCGAAGGTACTAATACCTGGGACCCGTCTATCGACTTCGAGCAAGAAATGAATCAAACGGAAGATGAAGGAAATGAGGATGTGGGACTTCCCCCAGAACTAGAAAGAATGGTCGCCCATGAGGACCAAGAAATGGGGCCTCATCAAGAAGAAACAGAGCTAGTAGACTTAGGAATTGGCAGTGGAAAGAGGGAAGTAAAGATAGGTACAGGTATTACCGCACCTATCCGTGAAGAATTAATAATCCTGCTAAAAGACTACCAAGACATCTTTGCTTGGTCATACCAAGATATGCCCGGTTTGAGTTCTGACATTGTACAGCACCGATTACCTCTAAATCCCGAGTGTTCCCCGGTAAAACAAAAACTGAGGAGGATGAAGCCCGAAACATCCTTGAAGATAAAAGAAGAAGTGAAGAAGCAATTTGACGCTGGATTTCTGGCCGTCGCTCGGTATCCAGAATGGGTTGCCAACATCGTACCAGTTCCTAAAAAAGATGGGAAAGTACGAATGTGTGTAGATTATCGGGACCTGAATCGGGCCAGTCCCAAGGACAATTTTCCTTTACCACACATCGATATCCTCGTAGATAACACGGCCAATTTCGCTTTATTTTCCTTCATGGACGGTTTCTCTGGTTACAATCAGATAAAGATGGCGCCCGAGGATATGGAAAAGACTACTTTCGTCACCCTGTGGGGAACGTTCTGTTACAAGGTGATGTCCTTTGGACTCAAGAATGCCGGGGCAACTTATCAACGGGCCATGGTAGCTTTGTTCCATGATATGATGCATCAAGAGATCGAGGTCTACGTGGACGACATAATTGCTAAATCTAAATCCGAGGAAGAACACCTTGTCAACCTGCGGAAATTGTTCAAAAGGCTTAAGAAATATCAATTAAGGTTGAACCCCGCTAAGTGTACCTTTGGGGTCAAATCAGGGAAATTGCTTGGTTTCATTGTAAGCCAGAAAGGGATAGAGGTAGACCCCGAAAAAGTGAAGGCTATCCTTGAGATGCCAGAACCCCGTACAGAGAGGCAAGTCCGAGGTTTCCTGGGGCGCTTGAATTATATTGCCAGATTCATATCGCAGCTCACCGCCATTTGTGAGCCGTTGTTTAAACTCTTGCGCAAAAACCAAACTGATCGGTGGAATGAGGATTGCCAAGAGGCTTTTGGAAGGATCAAAAAGTGCCTAATGGATCCTCCCGTGCTTATGCCACCAGTACCTGGAAGGCCTCTCATTTTGTACATGACAATCTTGGACGAGTCAATGGGGTGTATGCTGGGGCAACATGACGAATCCGGGAAAAAAGAGCGCGCTGTTTACTACCTAAGTAAGAAGTTCACGACCTGTGAGATGAATTACTCCTTGCTCGAAAGAACGTGTTGTGCTTTAGTATGGGCATCCCATCGCCTAAGGCAGTACATGCTGAGCCATACTACCTGGTTGATATCCAAAATGGACCCGGTTAAGTACATCTTTGAAAAGCCAGCTCTCACGGGACGAATCGCCCGGTGGCAAGTCCTACTATCTGAGTTTGATATAGTCTACGTCACCCAAAAGGCGATAAAAGGAAGCGCTTTGGCAGATTATTTGGCTCAACAGCCTCTTAACGACTACCAGCCCATGCATCCTGAATTCCCGGATGAGGACATCATGGCCTTGTTCGAGGAAAAATTGGACGAAGATCGGGACAAATGGACTGTATGGTTTGACGGAGCGTCAAACATTCTAGGTCATGGCATTGGGGCAGTGTTGGTCTCCCCGGACAATCAATGTGTACCTTTCACAGCCAGGCTAGGATTCGACTGCACCAACAACATGGCCGAATATGAAGCATGTGCCCTAGCCGTCCAGGCAGCAATTGACTCCAATGTCAAACTACTCAAGGTGTACGGCGACTCGGCATTGGTAATCCATCAGCTGAGAGGGGAATGGGAAACTAGAGATCCCAAGCTGATACCCTACAAAGCCTATATCAAGGAATTGGCTAAGACCTTCGATGAGATCTCCTTCCATCATGTTCCCCGCGAGGAAAATCAAATGGCGGATGCACTTGCTACGTTGGCGTCTATGTTCCAGCTAACACCGCACGGGGATCTACCCTACATTGAATTTTGGTGTCGTGGCAAACCCGCACATTGTTGCCAAGTGGAAGAGGAACGGGACGGAAAGCCTTGGTATTACGACATCAAGCGATATGTCGTAAGCAAAGAATACCCGCCAGAGATTGCCGACAACGATAAAAGGACATTGAGGAGGTTGGCAGCTGGTTTCTTCATGAGCGGAAGCATACTGTATAAAAGAAATCACGACATGACACTCCTGCGGTGTGTGGATGCCAAGGAGGCAAATCACATGATCGAAGAAGTCCATGAGGGCTCGTTTGGAACGCACGCCAACGGACATGCTATGGCCAGGAAGATCCTAAGAGCAGGTTATTACTGGCTTACCATGGAAAGTGATTGTTGTGTCCATGTGAGGAAGTGCCACAAATGTCAAGCATTCACAGATAATGTCAATGCCCCACCACATCCTCTGAATGTCATGTCCGCCCCTTGGCCTTTCTCCATGTGGGGAATAGATGTCATCGGGGCCATTGAGCCCAAGGCCTCGAATGGTCATCGCTTCATCCTCGTAGCGATAGATTATTTCACCAAGTGGGTCGAGGCGGCTTCATATACCAATGTCACGAGGAATGTGGTGGTCAGGTTCATTAAGAAAGAGATCATCTGCCGATATGGTTTGCCAAGGAAGATTATCACGGACAACGGCACCAACCTGAATAATAAGATGATGGCAGAAATGTGCAAGGAGTTTAAAATCCAGCATCACAATTCCACGCCCTACCGGCCAAAGATGAATGGAGCCGTGGAAGCGGCCAATAAGAATATCAAAAAGATTATCCAAAAGATGACCGTGTCATACAAGGATTGGCACGAGATGCTCCCATTCGCGTTACACGGTTACCGGACTTCAGTGCGAACGTCAACTGGGGCAACGCCGTTCTCATTGGTATATGGGATGGAGGCTGTGTTACCGTTTGAGGTAGAAGTCCCGTCATTAAGGATCTTGGCAGAATCCGGATTAAAGGAATCAGAGTGGGCTCAAACACGCTACGATCAGCTCAACCTCATTGAGGGTAAGCGCTTAACGGCCATGAGTCATGGGCGCTTATACCAGCAAAGAATGAAGAGTGCATTCGACAAGAAAGTACGCTTACGCAAGTTCCATGAGGGATACCTTGTGCTAAAGAAAATGTCCCATGCTGTCAAGGACCATCGAGGGAAATGGGCCCCGAACTACGAAGGGCCTTTTGTTGTGAAGAGAGCTTTTTCCGGAGGAGCCCTGGTGCTTACCAACATGGATGGCGAAGAGCTACCTTCACCCGTGAACTCTGATGTCGTCAAACAATATTATGCTTAGAAGTTGGGGCAATTAAGGATGTCGCTGCATGTTCTTTATCTTTATGCGTTTTCTGGATTTCCCCCAGGGATTTCCTGTCTGTTGTATCTCTCGTTACAATCTTTCAAAGAAATGAACGTGGATTCGAGGCTTTTAGTCCTCACGTTAGTTTCACACCTTGCGTTAATCTGTGATCACCTGAGCCCTTCCGCTCAGTTCATGGGATCCCCCAAGCGCTTAATTAGAATTGAACCTAAACCAACTTTCCCTAAATTTGCTGCGTTTGAAAACATTCATGCATACGCATACGCATACGCATGTATATTGTTGTGGTAAAACAGGGACAGGATCACCTTGGGCTACCTTCTGGGGTAGAGACAAAACATGAACGGTAGAAACCAATCAAGGTAGGGTAATGACGCGGTCAAGATTGGCCATACCTGGTTGTTTATTACTTGCAGGTACTTAAAGACGGATGCAAGTGGGGATGGGGTCACGACCGACCGATCGTTGCCCCTTCTCTGTGCGAAACAAGCAGAGAATGTCGCTGCAAGGCAGCCCCGTATCCTTTGTATTTTGCAGCTTTCTTTTACTATTTGTTTTGTTTTAAAAAGTAAAAAAATAGGTAATCAACGCCTAATTCTAACCTAAGTAAGTTCAAGTTAGGCAAGATGCTAATCCATGAGAAGGGAGGGGACATGGTTAATGTTCCCCTCAAAAAAATAAAAAAAAAATAAAAAAATGTGCAGGTTAGCTCGCCTGGGCGAGCCACCCCTGCACCAAATTATAAGAATGACGAAAGGGGGGGCGTTTTTGCATTCAAAAACTTCTTTTCCCCCTTTTCAAAAGCCATACCCACGGGATTGACGAGTTTGCAGCCCTAGGGTCATCCTTTTTTGCATTTTTTGATTCCGTTTTGCGCTTTTGTTCATCACCAACAAGTAAGTGTTCCATCCCTAAGCTTTCTAGCTTTTCATTGGTGTATTTTGATCTCCTTTTGGTGCTCTAAATTGTGGGAGTGTGCTCAAATATATAGGGCAATTTTGGTTTGTTTTCTTGCTTGATTAGGTTGAATTAGGGGTGTGTATGGGATGGCCCTAGGCCTATAATGCATTTTGGAACAATGGGACATGCCACATTGTCCCCGTTCTCTTGCTATTGACGCCTAAACGCGTGCCCACCAAGTGTTCGGTGAAATGCCTCAATGGCATTAGCGCGTGACTTTTGAAATGGCCCCGAGGAAGCTTGCCTCAAAGAGGTCCAGGAAGGATAAGGCAGCCGAAGGAACTAGTTCCGCTCCGGAGTATGACAGTCACCGCTTTAGGAGCGCTGTACACCAACAGCGCTTCGAGGCCATCAAGGGATGGTCGTTTCTCCGGGAGCGACGCGTCCAGCTCAAGACGTTAAAGAAGCGCTACTAGGAGGCAACCTAGTACCTTTTAAATTTCTGCCTGCTATTTGATCACTTTTTATAGTAGGACGCACCTAGTTGCTCATGATCCTGGGGATTTAAATAAAACAAGCGCAAGCTCGGAAGGTAGTCATACCTCACAAAATATATATATGTATGTTTAGGTAGTGAAAATACCTTAGATATGCATGTATGTAAACAAAAAATACTTCACAAAATATATATATGTTTAGGTAGAGAGATACCTTAGATGTGCGAGTATGTAAACAAAAAATTACTTCACAAAATATATATTTGTATGTTTAGGTAGAGAGATACCTTAGATGTGCGTGTATGTAGCAAAAAAAAATACCTCACAAAACATATATATGTATGTTTAGGTGGCAAGATACCTTGGATATGCATGTATATAGCAAAAATACCTCACAAAAATATGCACATGTTTAGGTAGCAAAATACCTCATGAAAAAAGAAGAAGAAGAAAAAAAAAACAAACAAGAAAAAGAAATAAACAAATGATAATGATAAAAAAAAAGAAGGAGAAAAAAGAAAAAAATAAGTTATCTAGCTAAAAAACCAACATGCTTTTGAAAGAGATCACTTCCAACTTTTCTTTGAAAAAATTCGCTGATCATAGCTAGTTTTTTAAATAAAAAAAAATGTGTATACACCTGAAGGGTGAATGCTGTGAAGATTTTCCCGGACGCCCGAAATGGACTCGAATGAATGCACAAATTGATAAAAGAACATATTTTGGAAACATTGGGTTGATTTAAAATAGAGGAAATAAATCCTGAGCCCTAGCATCACATGACCATAAAAATTTGACACTTGAGTGTCCGCATAGGTGCATGCATGACCAGTTTTGCATAAAATTTCCAAATCATCATTTTTGCATTTGTGTCATGGAAATAATGTGGGGCATCCCTTTTTATCCTTGAACCAAACCAAACCCTGACATGTATCATGTCTAGCCATTCTACAAGCCTTGAGCCAAAATCCTGACTCACCATAAACCTTACCCTCGGAAGCAAAAAAAAAAAGAAGGAAAGGGAATTTCCAATCAAAGAGAAAGCAAAAAAGGAAGGAAAGGAAATTCCCAATCAAAGAGAAAGCAAAAAAGGAAGGAAAGGAAATTCCCAATCAAAGAGTGGGAGAAAGAGAAAAAAGAAAAGAAAGGAAATTCCCAATCAAAGAGTGGGAGAAAGAAAAAAGAAAAGAAAGAAAATTCCCAACCAAAGAATGGGAGAAAGTAGAAAAGAAGGAAAATTTCCGATCAAAGAGAAAGCAAAAAAAAAGAAAGGAAATTCCCAATCAAAGAGTGGGAGAAAGCAAAAAGAAAAGAAAGAAAATTCCCAATCAAAGAATGGGAGAAAGTAAAAAAAAAAAAAAAAAAAAAAGAAAAGAAAGAAAAAAGAGAAAAGAAGAAAAGAAAGTTCTTGATCAAAGAAACTAGAAGAGATGTGCGGAAAGGTCTTTGGACCGGACAATATCTGAACAATACAGAATTGTCACCAAATGAACAAAAAAGAAGGAAAGGAAACCACGACCTAAAATGGTCTTCTCCCTTTGATTGCTAACCAAAATCCCGTGCGCTAGCGACCCTTTTTTCTCGCCCCGCACTAAACCAAAAACAGAAAAAGGAAAAGCCAGAAAAATCAAAAGCCAAAAACACACAAAAGCCGAAAAGAAAAAACCACCAAAAGAACCCATTCCCAAGGGAAGCCCTATTGATCCATGATCACGCGTGTAATTTTTTTGATTTGATAGGAAATAATTTGCAAAGTCAAGTCATGACATATCTATGGTTCGGAATTAGGATGAAACACTTACCTGTGCGAGATTGATACACTTTGAGTGATTTTCTTCTATTTTTGTCGGACCCAGTGTTTCCTCTAAATGTTCATTTAGAAACGAAATGCTAACATCCAAAATCTCATTTATGGTTATGGGAGATTTCATCAGCAGACTCTCCTTCCCCGGTAGACGCATTGTTTTTCACTCAAAAAAGCATATGCTGCTCTAAATCAGTTGGAATATTTGTCTCTTTGCTAAAGCATGTTTGCATTTTAGTGGAGAAAACACCGAGACTTTTTCAAGTCTCACAAGTTATCCAGAACTACGTAGGTCTGAGTTCCTCATTGGAGGATACGTAGGAGCAAGAGCCTCGCTTTTGTCGACCACACCGCCTTTTGTTGCCATGACTCAAGAGCTGGTAGTCCGCGGAGACACCTTACGGTTATCCGCACCCTTTTGTCATCCAGAGGCGGCGGGCCCGATGACAAGCAGAGACCAAGTTTGGTCATTCTGCACCCTTGTATCATCCAGAGGCGGCGGGCCCGATGATACGCGGAGATACCTTAAGGTTATTCGCACCCTTTTGTCATCCAGAGGCGGCGGGCCCGATGACAAGCAGAGACCAAGTTTGGTCATTCTGCACCCTTGTATCATCCAGAGGCGGCGGGCCCGATGATACGCGGAGATACCTTAAGGTTATTCGCACCCTTTTGTCATCCAGAGGCGGCGGGCCCGATGACAAGCAGAGACCAAGTTTGGTCATTCTGCACCCTTGTATCATCCAGAGGCGGCGGGCCCGATGATACGCGGAGATACCTTACGGTTATCCGCACCCTTTTGTCATCCAGAGGCGGCGGGCCCGATGACAAGCAGAGACCAAGTTTGGTCATTCTGCACCCTTGTATCATCCAGAGGCGGCGGGCCCGATGATACGCGGAGATACCTTAAGGTTATTCGCACCCTTTTGTCATCCAGAGGCGGCGGGCCCGATGACAAGCAGAGACCAAGTTTGGTCATTCTGCACCCTTGTATCATCCAGAGGCGGCGGGCCCGATGATACGCGGAGATACCTTACGGTTATTCGCACCCTTTTGTCATCCAGAGGCGGCGGGCCCGATGACAAGCAGAGACCAAGTTTGGTCATTCTGCCGCCTGTTATCATCCAGAAGGCGGCGAGCCCCGATGATACGCGGAGATACCTTACGGTTATTCGCACCCTTTTGTCATCCAGAGGCGGCGGGCCCGATGACAAGCAGAGACCAAGTTTGGTCATTCTGCACCCTTGTATCATCCAGAGGCGGCGGGCCCGATGATACGCGGAGATACCTTATGGTTATTCGCACCCTTTTGTCATCCAGAGGCGGCGGGCCCGATGACAAGCAGAGACCAAGTTTGGTCATTCTGCACCCTTGTATCATCCAGAGGCGGCGGGCCCGATGATACGCGGAGATACCTTACGGTTATCCGCACCCTTTTGTCATCCAGAGGCGGCGGGCCCGATGACAAGCAGAGACCAAGTTTGGTCATTCTGCACCCTTGTATCATCCAGAGGCGGCGGGCCCGATGATACGCGGAGATACCTTACGGTTATTCGCACCCTTTTGTCATCCAGAGGCGGCGGGCCCGATGACAAGCAGAGACCAAGTTTGGTCATTCTGCACCCTTGTATCATCCAGAGGCGGCGGGCCCGATGATACGCGGAAATACCCGAGTGGTTATCCGTATAAACATTCTTTTGCTATCTGTAAGACAGAACGCTTGATAGCATGCAGAGACTGACATAGTCTTCTGCACCTTTTGTTCCTCCGGGAACAACAAGTCATTTACATGCGGAAATTTCATGGTCGCCCGCGACTCTCGTCAACCGAGAGGAGCCAAATTAGTGTCATACACTAATTTTCGGGGACCTTTGCTTGATGACATGCGACCATTCTTTGGTCCTTGTGAGGTGCTTGGCACCCATCATTAGGCAATTTGTGAAATTCTAGGAACGACAAGTCATGGTCACCCGCGACTCTCGTCAACCGAGAGGAGCGAAATTAGTTTCATACACTGATTTTCGGGGACCTTTGCTTGATGACATGCGACCATTCTTTGGTCCTTGTGAGGTGCTTGGCACCCATCATTAGGCAATTTGTGAAATTTTGGGAACAACAAGTCATTTGCATGTGGAGATTTTATGGTCACCCGCGACTCTCGCCAAGTCGAGAGGAACGAAATTAGTGTCTTATCTTTACTTCCCTTTTATCTCCAATAAAAGACAAGTAAAGAGGGGCAACTGTCATACCCTAATTTCGTCCGGGGACCTTTGCTCGATGACGTGCGGCCATTCTTTGGTCCTCGTGAGGTGCTTGGCACCCATCATTAGGCAATTTGTGAAATTCCAGGACATGCCGAAAAACCAAAAAAATATTGATGCACAATCCGTAAGTTTCCGTGACACACCGGAAATCAAATGGAAGCATCGTTGCATAATTAAGTGAGGTTCCGTAACATTCCGTAAGTCAAAAAGGGGATGATTATGTAATCCGCAAGGTTCCATAACATTACGGAAAGAAAACAAGTATCGTTACGAAATTCGTAAGTTTCCGTAACTTTACGAAAAAAGAATCACCAAAAAACAGCAGAGGGGGGTGTACTTAGTAAAAATGGGGGTGCAAATAGCACCCAGGCCCACTTGGGCCCTCCAGAATATTCCTCCAGAAGGCGGTTGCTTCTGGAGGAAGCAACCCTGCTCGCCTGGGCGAGCTGGGCGGCAACCACCTCCCCTATTTTTGCTATAAATAGGGGAGGAAGTGAAGAAGGAAGGGGTTCAGCCCCTTAGGCACTTCTCTCTCTTTCGAATTTGCTTGGAAAAATTGTTTCCGTGAAGAAAATCTAAGCCGAGGCGCTTCCGAAACGTTTCCGTAACGTTTTCCGTGAGGAATTTCGCAAAGATTTCAACCGTTCTTCGACGTTCTTCATTCGTTCTTCATCGTTCTTTGATCTTCAACGGGTAAGTACCTCGAACCAAGCTTTTCGATTCATTCTATGTACCCGTAGTGGTCCACATTGTGTTTCGTGCATTTTTATTCTCGTTTTGTTTACTTTTTATACCCCCTGTTGACGTGCTTAAGCCATTTTACTTAAGTCATTTCTCGCTTAACTTAAAAATAAAATAAATTTCCACCGAACGTTTGAATTGTATTATCCATTAACTTCGGTTAAAATAAATTCCGACCGTTCGGTCGTGCCGTAACCACGTTGGAAATCAAAAAGAGGTAAAAAATAATATAATAATCAAAAAGACATCTTTTAGTAAAATAAAGCGGAAAATCAATCGGACGTTTTCTCTTTGGGATTTCTCATTCTTAATCGAATTGATTAATAACTAAAGTGAAACTAAAGGCTAAAATCAATTCGCCTAGTCAAGCTCGTCCATAAAAATAGGCTTTTGAAGTTTGTCATTTCATTTTCTCACTAAGTAAAATGGATCATTTTTAAGGTCCAACGCCTTAAAATGATCACCTCTTAAAGTAAAAAAGAATCACTTGATAAAAAAGAACTACGTAGGTCTGATTTTCTCATCCCAAATTGAGGAATACGTAGGAGCAAAGGGAAACACCCTTGTCTACCACAAAAAGAGAAAATATAAAAAGGGTATGAAGGATATAGAGACATAAAAAGGGAACATAAAAAATCAAAGTCATGTTTGCACATTCGATTAAAGGCTGCCGTCCCTTGGGGCGGACGTGTGGGGTGCTAATACCTTCCCCGTGCGTAAATACAACTCCCGAACCTTTCACTTAAAAGTTCGTAGATCGCGTCTTTTCCGGTTTTTCCGACGTTTTCCTCAAATAAACGTTGGTGGCGACTCCGCGCGTATTCCTTTCGTGGAACACGCATCCCGCGAGTCACGCGTCGCCCTCCCGCCGAAGGGTAGGTTGCGACAAAACTCAAATGCTTCAAACACTCCTTTTGGTCCCAAATTTGCAAATCTCGTACACCGTCGATCTGCTCGTCCAATTCCAGCAAACTTCGATCTGTGTTTGTGTTGCGTTTTCTCCTTTTCCTTCTTCCTCCACTCTTACCTTCTTCAAATCCCACACTTCTCTCTCCCTCTCTTTTTTTCCGCAGCTCCCTCTCCTTGCATAGCACGTTTGGATCCACGTGCCGCTCAATTTCGTAATAGTCGCAGCAATCCTGAGCTGCACAATCCACGTGACAGTCTTCCAATTCGAGATACGGTTTCAAACTATCGCCACTTTCTTTCTTTGGAGAACCATAATCATATGTCGTTTTTGGCAGAATTCGGAATTCCTGGTGAGAGTTTTCGGATTTTGTGTTTGTTTCACATGCCATGGGGGAAGGTGAAGGAGGAGGTGATTGCGTTCAGAAGAATGCAACATTGTCAGAAGTTGTTGCTCTGGTGGCAACATCGTTGGAAATTTTGGCGAAGAAGCTAGCACGACAGCTTGATTTTACCGGTGCTAGAGCACCCGCCGCAGCTATCGGTGGCTGTTTTGTCATTGCAGCTGTAGGCACCAATTGCGAGGGTTGGGTGAGTTGGTTGAAACTGTGTTAATTGTTGAAATGATTTGCTTTCTATTTTTAGTTTTGAATTGATGTCTGAAAAAAGTTGAAGTTTTGATCGTGTGCTTCTTAGGAATACTTGAAATTTTGTGGATTGGAGGCTCGTGTATGGAGTTGCTTTTTATTTATGTTGGTTTTAGTTTTCAAATTAGTACCGTGGTAGTGATATTGTCACAGGAGATGCCGTTTTGGTTTTTTTGGAGGATTTTAGTTCTTGTGAGAGTTGAGTTTTTGGTGCATGTGGAATGTCTTGGTTTGTTAGGATTCCAATTAATAGGCTAGCAGAGTGAAAGATATATGTGAGAAAGAAATTCTACGGGAACCAAGGTAGTTAAAGTTATATAGTTAGAAGTTATAACTTATGAGAGGGACAATTTGTTCTGGGTAGGCAGCAGTAGTGTCCATAAATTTTACAAGGAGAAAGTGAGGTGTGATGAGGAATCTGATTGGTATCATTGAGGATTATATCCAAGGCTTAGGACTGGAAAATAGTTTTTCTCTCAGCTTGGTGTTGTAGCGCTGAGGAGACACCTTTTGTATTTTACTTTTCACTCATTCTCTATCACTATTGCATTCACTTGGTTATATTTAATTGTAAAGAGTTTAGTTGAGGTTTCATGATTGTCGAATGCATTCAATTTTATTTTGTTATTTTCTAATCTTAACTTGATATTCATTTTGGCCTCTTTTCTCTCTTCAAATTTGTCGATCAACCTAGTTGCCAAAATTGAAATGAAGAACCTCAGTATCTGTTTACATCAATTAGTTTTTTTTTTTTGTCGTGTTCCACTTCCAAAGTATTTACAACAATCTTACAATTAAATCAAATTCCTTATCTGTGTAATACTATACTATTCACAAAGTCTCTTATCAATGATTTAATATTTGTATCCTCCAATTATCTTACTATATTTATTTCATTACTTTCAAAATGGATTTTTTTTTTCACTATTTCATGAAAAATTTGGATAAGTTGTATTTCACAGGGTAATCACTAATCAATATTGTAACATCCCAATTTTTGTAATCTAGATTAAAAAGGATTGTTATTTATAAATAAATAGAGTTTTAGAAAAATGATGAGATTTTATAAATAAATAAATAAGGAGGTATAATTATTAATTAAAATAATGATTTGAGAGAAAATAAAATAGAGTTTATTTTTATAAAATAAATAAGTAAATAAATAAAGAGCAAATAATAGGCTGAGTACCCTAGGTATAAATAGTTATGTTAAGTCAGGTGCCTCTTTTTGGCCTCATTTTCGTTTTTCCCCTTCTCCTCTCAAAACCCTTTCTTTTTCCCGCAGCCCACCAAACCTGTCTCAGAAAAATGACGATCTCGGACTTGTTAACCGTTGGATCGTCGTGAAATTTGAGTAGCACGTTCGCAACCCAATTTCGAACATTTTCACCGTTGGGAATTTCAAAATAATATCTCATCTTAGAGGAAAACCCTTCGCATTGTAGCATTTTCATTTCCCGCAGAAACCCAAAACTGTCTCGGTAAAACTACGATCCCGGTTTCGTCAGCCGTTGGATTTTCATGAAATTTGGACATGTTTTTAGGAACTCAATTGCGCACACTTCCACCGTTGGGATTTTCGAGAAAATATCTGTAGAGGGAGAAAAAGGAATCGCATGAAGACAGTACAAGTGAAGGTTTTAATCTCTTCTCTGTCTCTCTTACGTTTGGGAATTCTATCGAAGCAGTTGGAGGAATAACTGAAGGAATCTCAGGGAACCGCTAGAGATGTTACTATCGCTGGCTAAAGACACGTGAGTCCGCTCAGAGGTAAGGGATGTGTTATTCACATTTGGGGATTAGTGAGAACATGTATAGGGATCCTTAGAGGATTAAATTGGGGTTTTATTTTGGGATGTTTGTTAAATTGCAATTTTTCCTTTATGATTATAAATAAAATATTGATGTCCTAATAAAAATTGTTTGATAAATTGTGCTCTTGATATTTGTATATTTCGACCTATGATTTTGATATAATTGTGTAATATTATTTGAGGGGTTTTAGTTCTCATGTTGTGATAGTCTTTTATATAAATTGTTATATTGAGGATATGAAATGATGATTCAAATTGTGAGTATGTGATGAATTGTAGAATAACATGTTGCTTTGAGATTATAATATTATTATTGAGATTGAGTATAAGTGTAAAGTTGAACATGTGTTAATTTGTGAGATACGTGCAAACATGTGATGGTAGATTGTGGCACTATGAGATGTGAAATTGTGAATGAGTTCTAGCTGTGGATAAGTGTGTAGTTAACACTTGATGTGAAATTACTTGTGTTGTAAGCTATTAATTGTACAATAACCCGACCAACGTTATCTTGAGAAAAGCGTTGATGCGCAGTGTTAAAGAGAAAATGTAGGTTTCCTATTTAGGAACCAGTGTTAAATCGTAGCATAATTGTGTTGAACGTGTTTAAAACACGAGTGTAAGGTCGTGGGCATTGTATAATTCATGAGCAGTGTCTGCATGCAAAAAAATTATTTTAGGGGTTGGACCTGAATCAGGAGGGAGAGGCCCTGACGGACTCTTCGGAGTGTAGGCCTTGGGGGTCACCGGGTTTGAGTGCTCCTTTAAGCCTATGCTGATCCCATATGGTTGAAGCATTCTCGCAAAACATCGTGACCCTGACTGGTCTCCCTATGATCTTACTTAGTGAGAGTGACCTGACAAACCCATTGTGTGGTGTGTCTTGTTATATACTCCTAAGCGCCCCAGGGTGGTTTTTCACTGACATGGTATCACATTGCATATAGGCTTCAGTCTTAGCATAACTGTCTCATGCGCTTGCTAATTGTTTATTATAAAATTGAGGTGTTATTATGTCTTGATCAAAGCGTGTGATTCCTGCGTAATGTGATTGATGATTGAAAAGTGTGATTGATTGATGAAAAGTGAATTTTGAATGACAAAGTGGTGGAATTACGTGAATTACGTGTAAGTAAGTTTTATTTGGTTTATATGATATGTATATCTAGTTGTCTTGTTTCTCTATTAGTTAGGAATGTGATAACTCACTCCCGGTTTGTTGTTTGTGTTTGGATCCTGTGATGATCTTGAACTCTGTGTTCGGGGGAGCAGATGACTAGGTGAACTGCTTTAAGGAATATTGTGTTGAAAGACGTCGAGACACAACGCTCTGATAGGATGTGACATTGGGGTATAGGGTTTTATATTAATTGTATGAAGTCTCAGGCGACCTTGTTCGAGTCAATGACTTTATTATTTATTTAGACAAGTTTGAATATGATGTAGAAGAAAGTGATTGTGAACCTTTTATCCCTTTGAAAGGCTTGTATTTAAAAATGTTTTAAAAAAATACTTTAATTAATATTTGAATTTTTATTCCTTTGTTAGTATATATGTGAGGGGTAGAGGGTGTCACAAATATTACTGGATTTATTCATTTCAAACATCTGGGGTGGATCTTGTGGAGGGATTTTTGCTTTGTGGACCTCCAGGATGTGGTAAAACACTGATTGCCAAAGATGTTGCCAATGTTGCATGAGCTAGTTACATTCATATTCAGTTTTGTCTAAATATTCCATCTTTTTTTATTAGTTTTGGTTTATAGAATGTTCCTTTGTTTAAAATAAATTTTTAAATGATTTAAATTGCTTTTATTGCATTGTTAGGGACCTGAACTTCTAAATAAATATGTTTGAGAAAGTTAGAGGGAAGTCCGGAAAAGAATTAGTCTAGCAAGGATATGTACACCTTGTATACTATTTTTTTGATGAGGTTTGTGGTTCTCTCTCCTTTAGAATGTTGGTTAACTCTAATATTTTATCATGACATGATCAATTGATTCAAATTTTATAGACTAAAAAAATTATTCTTTGGAATTATATTTCTTTGAATGAAATGTCCTTTACTACATTACAATCTGATTGTAAAAAGTGCATTCATATTAGTTATTTTAATTTTCTAGACATGCTATTTTATATAGGAATTTTGCTACCATTTTTTTTTGGAATCTAGATTGCAGAAGCAATGCTTAAGATTTTGCATGACTGCTATTTGTCTATTTCATTCTTGTTGCTTGAAGTTAATTTTTGGATGACAAGATTTACATTATGAAGTTTAGATGATAAGATTTAATAATACAATTGAATCTGTTAGAATATTGCTTCTTTCATCTAGTTGAATACATTCTGATCTAGTACCCTAGCATTAGGACTTCAATATAAGATTCTGATGAAAAGGATCTTTCTCAATTTAATATCAGCTTAACAGCTTTAGAACCTGATAGGTGTCTCCCCTAATATGAAATGATGTAAACAGATTTGCATCATCTCCCATTTGGTGTTTTAAAATCATTTATTTCTCTTAAAAGAAAAAGCTATTACTTTTCTTATCCTCCAACAAACCCAAGACATAGTAGAATGTCAAATTATGCTAGAAATTAAACAAAATAAAAAACAGCATTAGAAAATGAGCAAAAATATTTCTTGAATAGCATAATCTATATTTTTTGGTTTTTAAAACATTTATATTTTAGTAGCAACTTATTTTTTCTTCTTATAGTCTGCTATATATATATATATATATATATATATATAGCTTTTTTTTCGAAGGTGTATTCTAATGTGTATTTCAATTGACTTTTTAAGGTGACAATGTTGGGCCTACACATACTCTTGCCACCAGTTCTAAAATATGAAATTGTATCCATGTTTTGTCCACTAGTACTTTTGCTTTCAGGTACTCACTTTTTCTTATATTAAGTATTTTTATTTTCTTTATGGATTAGGATATTGATTCATACATCCATTATTTCCTTCTTGACACAAATAAGAGCATTAACATTATTATCTCTATAGTTGCTGACAAGGCTGTGAATGATTTACATACAACTATAAAAACAAAAACCAGTGATTGTTCAATAGCATAAATATGAATGATCGAGTAATTACTTAACATCTAAAGTTTTGTATCTCAGGGGAAGAAAGAGGACACCCTCGCTTTTGGTTGAAACTCTACGTGCCAGGCTTACCCAAATGCCCCTACTCTCTCTTCATGGAACTGCATGCAATGCTTGTAGGCAGATTATGCCTTCTGTGCCAATAGTGAATCAAGTATATAAGTTTACTTCTTCCAACCTCTCTTATCATAGTTTTAACCCACTCTCATCATCACTAATCAACTTAACTTACATAAATATGTCCTCATGCATGTACCAGAAATTATTATATGGTTCACAAGTACCATGATATGACTAATTTCCATATAATATATAATTGAATTTAAAAAAAAAAACAAGAGAATTGAGAAACTCACTATATATTATATAGAGATCAGTCACAACCATAGACACGTAATGATATGAGACTATCTAATATAGTAATTTCTCTTGCTAAGAATTTTTATAGATTAAGTTGAACATTGTGCAAGGAATTGATTGAACAAAATTGTGTTTTGCTATCCAGTTTCTTCCAAGAGCATGCTTGGCTATAGAAAAGAGTGTAAGGGGTGTGTGCAATGCAGGTAAATGAGTATGGCTTTCTCAGGGTTGCCCAAGCAAAATTGGAATCCTAGTTATTGTATTGTTGGGATTGTATATCATAGCATATGCTCCTGGAATGGGAACAGTGCCTTGGGTTCTAAACTCAGAGATATACCTATTGAGATACAGAGGTCTTGGTGGAGGTATAGTTGCAGTTTCCAACTGGTGTGCTAATCTCATAATGAGTGAGTCTTTCTTAAGCATGACGGAGTCTTTAGGCATAGCTAACATATTTCTCCTCGTTGTTGGCTTCTCCTTGGTTGTAACACAGCAGACACATTTCTCGTTGTTGTTGGCTTCTCGTTGGTTGCAACGCAGCTGACATATTTCTCCTCTTTGCTGGCTTCTCCTTGGTTGCAATCATAGCAATCTATTTATTAGTGCCAGAAACCAAAGCCATTCAGTTCTAAGAGGTTGAGAAATTGCTTCAAGATGGCTTCAGACCTTTTCCATCAGACAAGAAGAACAACGAAATCAATAAAAAGGAGGATCACACCAAGTAATTAAGAAGATCAAGAATAACATTAATGCTATAGGCATTTTTCTTCTTGTTCAACAAAAACATCATCTCTTCTTCTCTGCTGCAAATAATAAATGAAACTACATTATATTTATTTGAATTTATTTTATTATGGTACATTATATTCATTTTATCTAAATAATAATAATAATAATAATAATTTGAAAATGTAAAGCATTCCAATAGATAACGAGTCGTATGATTTTTTTATTATGTGACTTTTACCTACAGTTGGAATTTATAGGAACAACATAATATTGGAGGTTGCAGATATAAAGTTAATGACACTCAAATGTAATTGTAGGTAAAAGTAAATCTGTAGGTAAAACCTCTACCCACAGATTATAATTTATCATTGTACGTCCTCTCAAAGTTGACGACCAAAATGTTCGTAGGATAAAGTCTTTAATGCATTTATCTATGCATTTTTAACATCTAGTGATGGTTTTTGTCTGTAGGCATAGGTCATTTTTCTTGTAGTCTTCGAGAAATAGAATGTTTGATGAGGCCATAACTATTCTTGAAGTTTCAAAATCTTATACAAGAATTAAGCTCTGATACCACTTGTTAAACAAGTGGCCTCAATAACTTAAGAGGAGGGTGAATTAAGTTTCAAAAATTTTCCTAACAAATTTTTAATTCTCTCTTTAATAGAAATATGCAGACTTAATATGCAGAAAAGAAGCAATGAACAATTTTATTTGATGTTTCTTTAAATGTGAAAAATAAAATTAAACTGCAATAATGTAAATGAGTTTAGGAAAGAGAGAATTACAAACTCAGTTTATACTAGTTCGGCCACTTCTTGTGCCTATGTCCAGTCCTCAAGCAATCTACTTGAGATTTCCACTATCTTTGTAAATTCCTTTAAAACTTCTAAACCACCCAGGGATACCTTTCCCTTGTGTTCAAAAAACCTTACAAATCAAGAGACACACTGCCTCTTGATTACAACAACAATTTGCTTTTGAAGTACAGAAGATGTTTTTCTCTCTTTAAGAGAAGAATAATACAACTTAAAGAACTTAGAAAAATCCTTAATTGTTTTGCAAGTGTTTGGCCAAAGGTTTTCGTTTGAGAGAATAAGACAATGAAGTTCTGAAAAACTTTGAAGATTTTCGAAAACAAGTCACATATATATAGGCCTTCGATGGCTTTTCAAAAACTCATGAAGAGATGTGACTCTTCAGAGTTATTTTTGAAATTTCCTCACTGGTAATCAATTATAGATCTATGGTAATCGATTACATAGTTAATAATTGAGGAGTCATGTCTTTGCAGTTTGAATTTCAAAAATTTTGTTACTGGTAATCGATTACACAAAGGTGGTAAACATCCTTTAAAATTCAAATTCAAACTTTCTGAAAGCTTTTCAAAGTCATTTTTGCTTCTAGTAATCAATTACCAGAGAGAAATATACTATTTTAAAAGGTGTAAAAACACTTAAAACTTTTTATGAGAGATTTTGAAAATTTAAGCATTCAAGGTTAAACCTTTGCAATCTTTTTAAGAGATTCTTTTAACACATAAAGGACTATCATGATTCTTTTCTCTTGATCTCTTGATCTTGTAGTAAACTTTGAATTGCTTCAATCTTTTGGCATCATCAAAATCTTCATACAGCATATGCATGTTAAACAAGTGGCCTCAATAACTTAAGAGGAGGGTGAATTAAGTTTAAAATATTTCCCTTAATCAAATTTTAATTCTCTCTTGAAATAGAATATGCAAACTTAATATGAATGAAGTAAAGAATAATTGAATAGATACTTCTTTAAAATAAGCAAAACAAAAATAAAATGCAATAAATTAAAGAATTTTAGGGAAGAGAGAAATGCAAACTCAATTTTTATATCGGTTTGGCCACGCCATGTGCCTGCGTCCAGTCCTCAAGTAACCCACTTGAGATTTCCACTATCTTGTAAAATCCTTTTACAATGTCTGAACCATACAGGGATACCCTTTCCTTGTGTTCAGAGATATTTACAAATCAAGAGACCCACTGTTTCTTGAACAACAATTCTTTGCTTTAGAGTAAGAAGAATATTTCTCTATTGTAGAGAAGAATGTTACAAGATGAAGATCTTATAAGAATCCTTATTGATTTTGCAAGTGTTTTGTCAAGGCTTTCTTTTTGAGAGGATAGGACAATTATTGTTCTAAAAAACTCTAAAGAATTTCGAACCCAAGTCACCTATTTATAGGCCTTTGGTGGCCTTTCAAAAATTTGTGAACAATTGTGACTTTTGGGAGTTATTTTTGAAATTTCCTCACTGGTAATCGGTCACAGATATGTGGTAATCGATTACACAGTTAGTTTTGAGAGGTTATGACTCTTCAAATTTGAATTTCAAAATTTCATCACTGGTGTTGTAATCGATTATAGATTTAAAATTTAAATTCAAAAACATCTGAAAGTTGTTTAAAACAGTTTTTGTCTCTGGTAATCGATTACAGTCTCTTCTGTTTAAAACATATCTTTGCTTCTGGTAATCGATTAGAGCCTCTGGTAATCAATTACCAGAGAGAAAATCATATTTTCAAAAATAGTTTTACTTAAAAACTTTTGTAAGATATTTTGAAGAATTAAACTAAGGCCAAACCTGTGCAATCTCTTTTTAAGGAATTCTTTTAACATACAATAGACTAATTGTTAATCGTTTCTCTTGAATTCTTGATCTTGACTTTGATCAATCTTGAATAGCTTTCATCTTTGGCATCATTATAAGCTTCATACAACATATGCTTCTACAATCTCTCCCTTTTTGATGATGACAATAATCTGAAAACAAGATAAACGATATACAATTTGTAATCTATGCACTCATCCTTACTCCCCATTAAAATTGGAATTAATGGCCTAGTTTTTAGATAACATCTACCCTTAGGTTCTCTCCCCCTTTGGCAACATCAAAAAGCCAAAACGATTGGAGAAAAAAACAAAACCAGAAACTATTTAGAGCAGGTAGCTTAAACCATCCACAATCTTAATCAATCACAGCATAAGTCAAGCAAATTATAAGGCAAGCAAAGACTAAATATCCAAACCAAATCAAAAGCCAAGCAAGGGCTAAATATCTAAAAAAAAGAAAATCATAAATTTAAATATCCAATGCAAAAAGCAATTAAAAGCAGAATATCCAAAAGTTAACCAAAGTACCAAATATCTAAAGCCAAAATACAAGGCTAAATAGTAAAAATGTCCAGAAAATGAACGACGTAGAGCATGAGAAAACAACTAAGAATTTGTCAGTGGATCGAAGCAACACTGGATGAAACTCATATTGTTTTCAAGTCGTGTGATACAAGAATCTATCACATCAAAGGCATCACCAACAAACGCTCAAAGATCACGAAGCTCAGTGAGGACTTCAGTTAAGAGAGAAGAAGAGGCATCTCGTTGCAGTGGTGGAGACGGTGTACGCTCATCGGGAATGGGAGGTGGTAAGTCTTGCTTGCACACCCACTGACTATCCATGTCTTTCCGATGTCATCAAGAATGGGAGGTGGTAAGTCTTGCTTGCGCACCCACTGACTATCCATGTCTTTCCGATAACCAAAAGATGTAACATCACCAGCACCAATAGCAAAAGAATGTTTAACTTTGACAAAAGGTTCATCATCTAAGGGGACATTGAAATACTGGAGAAAGAAGGTAACAAGATGGGGATATGGGAGAGGTGCATTGGCCCGTGATGCCTTATGTATTCGATACTGAACAAGATGGGCCATGTCGATCTGACGACCAATTTGAAAAGCCCACAACAAGATTAAATCCTCCTCAGAGGCATGGGCAAGATTAATGGACCTAGGAAGCAAAATGCGATAAATAATATAGTGCATAATGCGACACTCAAAAGTAAATGACCCAGCAAGCAATTTGTCGGTCACGTCAGCATGGTCATTCCAGACCATTTTTCAAGCATCATGACTTGAATAAGCATGTTTACAGTCATCAACAAGAGTTCCCTCAAAAGGAACACCTTGACTGGGCAACTTAGTTAATGAATAAAATAAGGATTAATCAACAATGATAGGAATTTTATGCACCTCAGAATAAAGAACTCCATCCTGAATTTTCAAATTAATATAAAAGACCCTAACTAATTCAGGAAAATAAGGCAATTTCAAAGACATAAAGGCAACCAGTTCAGAATTTTGAAACACTTGGTAGCAATCAAATGTTTCACCATCAAAAAATTCAATATCTACGTACTTAGGGTCAAGAATGATGCGATTGCAGAATTGTGAGTAATACCACTGACGTTGGTCATCGAAAGAAAACAAGGTTGATGATCTGGGAGATGAAAGAGAAGGAGGAATTGGTGTTGGTGAGTCACTGGATGTTCTGTAGCAGCGATGGCCTGCAGCGGTGGTGGTAAAGGAGGATCCCCTTCATTTCTTCAATGATTCTACCATTGAAGGTTGTTTCAACTAATTCTAATTGGTGGGCTTTGTAGATAATTGAAAAATAAGAAGTTTGGGCTTTGTTTGAAGTTATTTGGCTAAGAAGCAAGAAAGTTATGAGGATTTGAAATTAAGAAGAGGTTGGGCGTCGTCAAGGAGAAGAGAAAAATTAGGGTTCTGCGTAAAGAGAGAGAAAATGAAGCTTTTTATAGGCAGAGATGATCTATAATCGATTACAGCCTCTTGTAATCGATTATAGGCATATCCTATAATTGACTAGGCTTTCTGGTAATCGATTACAGCCTGCTGTTCTATGGTAATCAATTACAGGGAGTGGTAATCGATTACTAGACCCTAAAACAAGGCTTTTTCTACAAAATCTAACTATTGCTTACTCATAAAATATATGTAGAAGCAAGCTTCATGGTGATGAATCAAGATTGATTCAAGGAGTTTTGATGATAACAAAGATTGAGTCAAGAACACTTCATGATAACAAAGATGATAACAAAAAGCTCAAAAGGATGAGTTCAAGATTGAGTCAAGAACACTTCAAGAATCAAGAGAAATTTGATTTCAAGATTCAAGAATCAAGTTTCAAGATTCAAGTTTCAAGAATCAAGAATCAAGAATCAAGAATCAAGAATAATCAAGTTGAAGATTCAAGAATCAAGAAAAGGCACAATCAAGATAAGTACTAAAAAGTTTTTCAAAAATATTGAATAGCACATGAATTTTTCATAAAATCATTTACCAAAGAGTTTTTACTCTCTGGTAATAGATTACCAGTTTATTGTAATCAATTACCAGTAGCAAAGATTGTTTTCAATAAGCTTTCAACTGAATTTACAACGTTCCAATTGATTTCAAAATGGTGTAATCAATTACAATGATTTGGTAATCGATTACCAGTGTGTTTGAACGTTGAAATTCAAATTCAATTGTGAAGAGTCACATCATTTCACAAAAATGCTTTGTGTAATCGATTACAATGATTTGGTAATCGATTACCAGTGATAAGTTCTGAACAAAAATCAAAAGATGTAACTCTTCCAATGGTTTTCAAGTTTTTCTAAAAGTTATAACTTTTCCAATGGTTTTCAGATTTTCTAAATGTTATAACTCTTCCAATGGTTTTCTTGACTAGACTTGAAGAGTCTATAAAAGCAAGACTTTGATTTGCATTTCAACAATCTTTTGACAACAAACTTACAATCCTTTAAAACCTTTGAATCTCTTTGAACTTCTTCTTCTTCTTCCTTTGCAAAAATCTTTCCAAAGTTTTCTGGTTTTCCAAACCTTGAAAACAAAACTGTGTTATTCATCTTTTTCATTCCCTTTTCCCTTTGCTAAAAAGAATTCGCCAAGGACTAACCACCTGAATTCTTTTTGTGTCTCTCTTCTCCCTTTTCCAAAAGAACAAAGGACTAACCGCCTGAATTCTTTTGTATTTCCCTTCTCCCTTGTCAAAGAATTCAAAACGGCACAATCTGAGAATTCTTTTGATTCTTCCCTTTCCCATAAACAAAAGATTTCAAAGGACTAACCGCCTGAGAATTCTTTTGTTTCCCCTTTCGCAAAGTTTCAAAGGACTAACCGCCTGAGAACTTTGTCTTAACACATTGGAGGGTACATCCTTTGTGGTACAAGTAGAGGGTACATCTACTTGGGTTGTTGTAACTGAGAACAAGAGAAGGTACATCTCTTGTGGATCAGTTCTAGTGGAGGGTACGTCCACTAGGTTGTTCAAAGAGAACAAGGGAGGGTACATCCCTTGTGGATCTTTTCTTGTAAAGGAATTTACAAGGTTGAAAAGAAATCTCAAGGACCGCAGGTCGCTTGGGGACTGGATGTAGGCACAGGTTGTTGCCGAACCAGTATAAAACTCTTGTGTGTTTGTCTTCTTCTTCCCTACTCTTTTAATTTTCGTTGTGCACTTTAATTACCGCTTTTACTTTTGGTTAAGTTTATATTTATGTTCTTTACTTTCTTAACAACATAGTAAAAGCCTAAGAAGAGTAAATTTTTAATTAGTAAAGGTTCATGAATAATTAATTCAACCCCCCTCTTAATTATTTTGAGGCCACTTGATTCAACAATATACACACTCATTGTAACTATTATCTACCACAATCATAGATAAAAAAATAGACATTGAAAAACAAGCATCATAAACTTCTTAACTACAATCATCAAGCACAATCACAAGTATAAAAACAATCATCAAAACACAAACAAAGACAATCATTAATCCATAATCATCAACCATTATGACTGTCAAAACACAAAGAAAGATAATCAATGACAATCATTAATCTACAATCAACAATCATTATGACTATCAAAACACAAATACAATCATAAAGAAAAAAAATAAAAATCAACCATGTTAAGTATTTATTTAAGTCATTGATATCAAAAAGTCCTAATTCTCTTCTAATTGCAAAGAAGGTTTCATTAGGGAGAGGTTTTGTAAAGATATCAGCTAATTGATTCTTTGTATCAACGAATTCTAGTACACAATCCCCCTTTTGAACATGATCTCTCAAGAAATGGTGTCTTATCTCAATATGTTTGGTTCTTGAGTGCTGAACAGGATTTTTAGATAGGTTTATAGCACTTGTGTTATCACATCCAATGGGAATATGATCAAGAATTATTCCATAGTCAGAAAGTTGTTGTTTCATCCAAAGTATATATGCACAACAACTGCTAGCAGAAATGTATTCCACCTCGGTAGTGGATAAAGCAATACTATTATGTTTCTTACTATGCCATGAAACAAGAGCAGATCCAATGAAATGATAGGTTCCACTAGTGCTCTTTCTATCAGTTTTAGAATTGGCAAAATCAGAATCAAAGTATCCTATTAGATTGCAAGTGGAATTTTTAGGATACCATAATCCTATATTAATAGTGCCAAATAGATATCTCAAGATTCTCTTAACTACACTAAGATGTGATTCTTCAGGAAGCATATTCTTCAATAACATAAGCAATTCAATGAAGCTTTTGTCACTCCACCCAAATCTTGCCTTCAAGTTCACCAAAGCTAACACCCCCGATAACCGTATGAAGGTTATGCATCCCAAATACAATGGCTTCTTAGAATCAATTTCTAATTTTTCATAATAAGGTGCATGAGCTTGCTTAAAACCCTCTAGGGCAAGATCGTGTATCATTTCTTCTATATGATCTTCGATTTGTACATCAACTGCCTCAATCGGAGGGATTGTTGACATCTATGGTATTTCACCATGCCATATCCATTTTGTATATGTCGGACTAATACCCTCGCATATAAGATGTGATCTAATGTCATTCAATGACTATTGTATCCCATCCAGACATTTAACACATGGACAGAACTATTTTCCACCCATTTCTGGTGCATTTTGTTGCACAAATTAATTTCAAGAAATCTTCAACCCCCTTATCATACTCATGAGTTATACGTGCTGATTTCATCCAACTTCAATCTGTGTTTCATGTATAGTGATATCGGGTAGATTATCCCATATGCATGAAAATCTCACTTTTTTCATAAAAAGGTGTGGCCCCATTTGGGAAGACATTTTTTACTTGATTCATACGTACAAGTTAAGTAGGTTATGTTAAATTTAATGAAATTTCGACAACATTTCACATTGGTCTCTAAGTACACAACATGAAAGCGTTGACATGAATTCACCATGATCAACTATGCACCCAGAAAACAAAGCAATATGCACTAAACCAAAATTTAATCAAAATTAACACAACATACTTAACCTATAAGTAAGAATTAAGTAAAAAATTTACTATTCCCAAACTGTCCAAATGGACAATTCAAGATTCAATATAATGATTAATCCAAACTATCCATATTAATCATTGTATTCAATCTCAAACGGGGAACTATGGTTTGCTCACAATGCAGAAAAATTTAATATTAAACAATACTCATATATCAACAACAAATGTAGTAAGGACATAAGTGTCAGAATGACATACATACCTCGAAAAATGCTAGTAACAAAAACTATGAGTGCGGTAATGACAGTGATAACTAGATGAGTTTATCTTTAGTCAAGCAACAAGAAGTTCTTTGGTAGCCTTAACTTCCTTAGACACATAAATAGTAGTACCTACAAGCAATACAAATTGTTTAAGATAAAAGTAGGAATACATTTGTGATAACAAAATTAATTCAAACACAGACGATGTATGAATTTTTAAAGGACAAAAAAGGAGTAGATATGGCTTTTCAACGGACCATATTTCTGTAACTGGTCATTAAAGTACAACAAATTATCTTAATAAGCAATACATATGAGATGGTCATTACTTTGTTGCCTTTATTATGTACGGTTTGTGGTTCGTCATCCTAAGTTTACACATTGTTTGTTAACAGAGACAATAACTATGCATGTTATCTATTTTTTTTTGTTCATATCATTTCATTGACTCATTTCTTTCAAAAGAAAAATTAAAAGAAAAGAGCTCAAGGTCCAATCAACCATTTAGGTATTTATTTGAAATTTATATATGTAAAGAAGAAAATGAAAAAGCAAGGGAAGCAACTGAGTTTCATTAACTACTTAACAGAGGTGTACAATTAGGTATTTATAGACAGTGATGTCACTAAGACAACTATCATAACTAATCTAACTATCTATAACTACCCGAGATTGCAGTTGAATAACTGTATCTCTTACAATACTCTAATACTACTAGGTACCAATATATAAGACTAAAATGAGCAACAAGTTATAGTATTTTTTTATTGCAAAATAGTAATGGATTGGATTCATAGGCAAGCCAAGCCAAGTCATATATTTTTGTCAGCCCTATGAATGGAGCTCCCACCATTTTGCAGTCTAAGAAGGTTACATGTACATAGCCTTGTTCCATAGATATAGAGGTTGTTTCCATCACAAGAACCTATGACCACCAATGTATCCAAAGGCATAAGCCTTTTAGTACAAAATGGATAGTATGATGGAATTATGTATAACACAACAAAAGAATAGATTCATACAATCATTCAGTATTACTTAATATTACAATCCTACTTGCAAAATGAGTCAGGTTCTTCATCAGAGGCTTAGACCACTAATTTACCATACACATAAATACCAAAGATATTTTGTGCCACACCTATCAAGGCTAACCCCAAACCAAATATGAAATGTAAAACTTTTAAACAACACTTAATGCTTATGGAAACTCAAGTGTAAAACAAAGGTAAAATACCACTTCAATGAAAGTAATAATGAGGCCATTCACTCACTGTATTAAAAGCTCAACTGCTTGTGAACCATGCCCATGCTCAAATTAAAGATAAAAGCATATAAGATGTTTCTCCTACAATTTTCAAAAAATCTGGTTAAACAAAACCAAATGCAAGAAAATACAAATTACCCTAATGGCACTAGGGTGTGTAGCAATGCGTACAATGAGAGCATCTCAAAGTCTAGGAAAAACTATATGTTGACATTGCTCATAGAATTTCAATTTCAACAAAACCATTCCTCTTCTCAAAATGGTGACTAAGCATTCTCAAACCTAATCAAGGTACCCAAACAGGACCTTATTTTATCTTATATGTAAGGGAGCAGTCTCTAACACGATGACAGAAGGCATGACTAACGGAAGGTGGCAAGAGCTTGGTGTCACCACAATGGAGCAGCAGTGAGTGACAGAGAAAAATGATAGAGGTGAGGGACGAACGAGGTAGCACGTGCAGTGTCAATTCTAGATTTAATTAGGGGTATCAAAAACGACGACTGTTATCAACAAAAAATCGTCGTTGTCTTTTTTAGTTTATTTACAAGTATTGTCACCAACATACATTCTAAGATGGCCCCTTATAATCGTCTTAGAATGTGCAATGTAAAAAACAAATTTAGCTCCCTTAATTACAAAAATGCACCCGACACATTCTAAGACAATTTTGAATAACCGTCTTAGAATATACGTCGTAAAATCATCATTTTTTTTGGTAGTGTATCTATAATCTATAACAATTAATAAAGGCAATTACTTCTTTTTGTATACGCATTAATTATTCCTAAATTATCCTTTGCTACTATTGTCACTTCCCATAAAAAAACTACTTCCACTACTTTTTTTAACTACTTTTTCTTTTTTCTTTTTATTTTTTAAAAATTAAGATAAAGGCATGAAGTGTCTCTTTTTCAACTAGTATTATAAAAGAAATAATCCTATTTGGTGTCATTTTTATTTTGAACAATTTTACCCTCAAATATTATAAACCACTAAATATTTTATTTTAACTTCTAGCACCCGTCAATCTTTTAAAACAAATTACACTCAACTAAAATACAGGTAACTTCTAAGGTACCTTTTTCGCAATAGTATTGAATAAAGATAGTTAGAACTTCCTTTAAAAAACATAATTATGATTTTTTTATGAGGGAAACGAAATTTTGTGGTGTTCAATTAATATTTTTATAACATAATAGAAGTCTTTTGATATTAGAAACATACAAATTTCAATACATTATTTTTTTAAGATGAATTTTAATGAATTTCATGTGATTTTCTAACAGGATATATGAATATCATACAAAACCAATAATCTCACCAAAAATCTTAAATTTTTCCTAAATATTCTTTTTTTTTTCATGTGGTAGTCAAACCACTTCTAGAAAATAGGGTTTTAACAATGATACCACTAACTGAACCTCTTGAGTGGGTACAGGAATGCGAGCATAAGCATCTTGAACTTCCTCAACACCGACCTTGACCTGATCATTGCCCAAAGGGATGCTGTAAATGGTGGTCGACCCCTCGTAAAGTCTTCCAAGGGAAACCAAGCGGCACTACTAGAATAAGCCTTTTCTAAGTCGGTCATTTTTTACCTTCTAAGTCGGTTTTCAACCGTCTTTGATAAGCATGTCGTAAAATGGGCTTTCCTCTACAACGACGGTTATTGAACCATCTTAAAAATTTAAATATTCTAAGACGGTTACATAATAACCGTCTTAGAATTTGTCGTTATCGAAGGCGGTTTTCGAACACAACCCGTCTTAGTACACTCTCCTTTCTAAGACGGTTATAAAAAGAACCGTCTTAGAATGGTAGCCATACTAAGTCGATTATTTAAATAACCGTCTTAGATTGAGCATAATATTGTTGTCTTTCTACAATGGTCATATTTCTAAATGAATTAGTTTGTCAATAGTATTATTGTCTTTCTACGATGGTCATATATATAACCGACTTAGTTTGTCACCCATTCTGAGACGGGTATACAATAATCGTCTTAGATTGGATTTTTCTTTCTTCTTTTGATGTTTTTTTTCTATTTTTTAGGTAATTTTTTTGGTTCGGTTTCTTTTCCCTGCTATCTTTTTTAGCAACAAATGAAAATTGCACATTGATGGAAACCTAAAAATCGTTTTCAACAATTATAAAATCAATTTATTACATATTACCACAATTTACATCATAAATTAATGAGACAAATGTCAAGTATATGAAAAAATATTATATGCTTCATGTTTGAAACACTACTATATATACATATCATATCTAATAGGACAAGCATGAGTTTGGTCTCTTTGGTGTCTCCAAAAAAACAAATGTATCCTAAATACAAGACATTTATAACAAATAAATATGTAACTTTAGATAACTACACTGGCAAAGACAATTTGATGGGACACCAGGGGGTTGCCTCCTGAACTACATAGTTCATAATAAACAAAACATCTCGTGTTGGGCAAAACAAACCAGAAAATTTGTCATTATTGTCTTGGAGCCAATCACAGAACCTCATGAGCCTTTCCGTAATACCTGTTAATGAATGGAGACTGCAAACACAGACAATGATACTCTGTAAATTATAGGTTTAAGGAAAATGCATTTAATCAACCAGAAATTCAACAAAGTGTGATATATTCTATATCAACTGCTATCCTACCCTGAATTGTCTTCTTTTTATTAACTCATTGAATATATGCACACAAAGGTATGTTCATTTTACACACCAAGAAATAGACAGATTTTGTGGTGAAGCAGATTAATAGGGATATTTATTTAGGGAAGAAAATAGTTACAACCATAATGATGTTGCCATTTCCATTTCCTTTACCCTCCAATAAATTGTAAGCAGTACCAAATTCAATGTGAACCAGGTTGATGAGAAGAGGGACAAAAAAAAAAGTAAGTAATGATTCCACAGAAGTATAGCAGCTAATAGTTCAATGATTTCATTCCTCTAATTTGGAATAGCTAATTGGTTTTTTAAACAAAGTATAGCTTGTTCTCTCATCAACTCCTTCACTATAACAATCCAAAGTTGAAAAGGACAATTTGAATATCTATTTCCATCAATGTTTTCCAGTAAACACACACGTGTGTGCAGGCACCCCTAACAAGCCCACAATTCCCCTTTGATGTATTATAAGTTTTAAGTGTTCCACTAAAGTAATTACCAATTTTTAGAGAATAAGCTAATGCAATAACATCAAATAAGATGTGTGCAACACAAAAATATAAAGAGAATAATAATAGGGTGGCTACTTTGAAATAAGATTGGGCAATTGGCTTGTACTTTAGTGTGCACATGGTCTTTTTAAGGGGGTTTCCCTTACTGATAAGTTGAGGGATTGGGTACCCTTAATTCATCAATGCTTTTTTAATATTCTCCATAGTTTGTATCTTCTTTTTATTAAAATAAAAATAAAAGGAGGATATCCTATGCTCCTAACTATCTGAAATCATCTAATAGTTCTAATGAATTCATCCTTTGATAGAAAGGAAGAAAACAAAGTATTAATAGAATGCTTAAACACCTACCTTAACATTTGATACATCATGTGCATCTAGAGATTGAACAGGGTAGAACTTATAAAACCTCATACTCTCAAACGCAGCTTTAGTTTCCTCACTCATTTCTTCAATGGCTTTTTTCCGAGCTTCCCTTGCCTAAAAGAGGTAAAATAGGTATTAAAAAAAACAAGCAGAAGGCAAAGCATCATGCACAGAACCAACAACACCAAAAGTACCTCTCTATTAGCTTTCTTAGCTTCACAAAACTTTCCCTTGACAAATTCCTAAAAAAAAAAAGCAAAAATATCACTCTAACTTATTACTCAAAAAATAAAGGCATTATTGAATAACTATATGCCTTCTATTATTTGGTACCTTCAAGGCATCCTTTTGATCTTCGGATAACTCCTCCTCCTCTGTAAGCTTATCAGTAAACTCCTGCAAAATATAGAACAAATGAGTGTAAGAGGCCTTTGTCCATTATCATTTGATTTTCCAATTGCCCTTTACTTTTACCCTCTCTCTATTAGGAGGGAAACAAGGTGAAGAAACAGAGAAAAAACAAACAAAACAATGGCAAATATAGATTTTTTCTCTCCCTATTGATCTCAAAGTCCCCATCCCACAATCAAGAGTCGAGATTTTATAGAATTCAATAACATACCAACATGCAGACATTAAGAGTCAGCAATAGGAACTGCAGAATGACAAAAAGAAGAAATATTAGGAGTCATTTAGTTTTGAAAAAAAATGTTCTCTATTTTCACTTTTGAGTTTTAATTACAAAAGTGTCAACTTAATTTCACATTACTTACTTTTTTCAAAGATTAGTATAAGAAACAATGATTGATACCTATTTTCAAAGATTCATATAGGAAACAATGATTTGTATACAAATATTTGAAAACAAGAAAGAAAATGAAAACAAGGTAGCATTTTGTAATTAAAAGTAAAAAAAAAATTGTCATACCAAATTAATGATCCCTTAAATTTCCTGCAAAATAACGTCAAGCATCATCAATAATTTTAAAAGGATCACAATGATTTTAAAATTGCAACAGCTAGTTGACTTAATCTGACATGTTCTAAACTACAATCAGCAGAGTTAATTCATTACCTCAAGTTTATCTAATTCCCAATGAAATTCATTAAAGACCTGCAAACAAGCAATGCATAAGTAATAAGTAAACACATACAAACTAGAAAATAAGTAAACACATACAAATTAAAAATTCAAATAAGGCACTAACCTGCCCATCTTGTTAAGAAAAAATTATTCAAAAAGGTCATTACTCATTACATAACCATATCATACACAAAAGGATCCCAAACAATCCAAACACTGTCAAATCACCAGAAAAAAATTCTATGAATGTAATTACCGGCTTTGGCTCAGCTAGATATATAATTTGAACTTCAGTGCTCTGTTCAAGTTCATCTTCCTTAAACGGCTGATAGAAATCTACAGAAAGAATAGCCAGTAGAATCCACATGTCAAGAATCCAATAATTGATAAAAAAAAATTGTATTGTCAAGAATCCACATGTCCCCACAATTCTCACTTTTTTATTTAATAAAATGCCATATCTTCTTCCCTATATTAGATAAAACTGATATACACATGAGAGCAATTGTAATATTCTAAAGCCAGTAGACTTACAAGGTAAGCAGTACTCATATTTCTTTAATCTATCCAACCTCAGATATTTTAAAGCAGACCTGTACTGCAGGTTATAACATACGTAAGACGAGTCAGTCATATTCATAAATAAGGTACATCAAGGTCAACCATAAAGGAGTGCATCAGTAAAAAGCTTTACATGAAAATGTCAACAACAACTACAGTAAAAGGTCAATACATAAATATAGGAAATAAATGGAAAAATAAACAAGAATTTTTCCCTAAACATTATTTTAAGTTTTTTATGGGTCCACAAACTCATTTATTTTATAAGGCCCAAATATTCCTAATGTTACTCATGCATTTATGCATTTTGGATTGAAAACCATCACAAATGGAACATATATCCTCCAACTGGGTCATGAGGTTAGACCTTGCAAACAAACAAATTAGCGAGGGTATAAGTCAACGGAGTGACCACAAAGTAGTAATATTGGTGCTACTAAAAATAATGAAGTAGAAGAGGAGGATATATGTCTGCCTTTTTCCTAAACTCAGGTTTCTATAACCTATTATCTTGTATGCAGGTGTTTATACTAAAGACAAATTTATATACATACAACTGTATTATGATCAAACATTAATATGTAATAACCTCTGAAGCTGAACACAAACTGCCATGTTACTTGAGTCACAATAACAACATAAAGTGAAGCATGAAATGTATCTGATTTTTACCTAGTTTCATATGCATAGAACCCTTGACATTAGTGTTGGGTTTTCAAGTGCGTCAAAATCAAAGCTCTCATCTGAAGACAACTCAGAATCATCAAAATGTTTCTAATTCCATGCCTTCATCCAACTTCTTTCATGGCTACAAAATAGTCATAGGTTGTCAGTCCCTAATCAATATCAGATACAACACGATTCAATAGCAAAGGACATTCCAATAAAAGGACATATATAGCTAGAAATTGACGGCTAAACACCAAGTTTACCTATCTTACTGTTGTATGCAATATACAAGGACTCGTACAACAATTTAAGGTGTTACATGGCCAATAGCCTCTACTTCCATCTCATGTTGATGTAAATGCAAGACATGGCAGCAACATATGGCATCAACATACATGGTTGTTGTTAGGTGGATTGCTCAACCTCGAAGAGCACATTATGATGTAACAATTAAAATATGCCAGCAACATACCTTCCACCTCAGGTTGGCAGCAACATAATAGTCTCCCAACAAAAGTAAAAATCTGTTAAATGGAGTACAAGATATTTGAACAAGAACTGAATGCAATCATACCACAATCTGGGCAACACACATAATCCTTTTCGTATTCCCTAACAACAACCTTTGACCCTCCCCACACCTCACAGCCTTTTTGAGCTAACCAAACATTATCCCACAATGAACACATGAAACACAAGTTAAGTCAATTTTTAAATAGTTTTCTGGTGACATACAAAGTATTTTGCATTGAACAACTTGAATAAACAATTTCAGTCAATAACAAGCATAAACAAATTTCCAACAAACATAACATTTTCAAGTCAACTTCAAACATAAAATTTACTCCTACATAATCTAAATCATATTTAGCATGCACTTTTTCTAATAGATAAAAAGTAAGTAGCCCATTTCTTGCAAAGATATCTCATGGTCTCCATGTCTAACACTATCACAAAACTACTACAAATTTAACAATACATGACATTATTAGTAACGACTCCATACATAACTAAACAAATAATAGCGATACTAACACTTCACATATGAAGAAGTGAATGTACCTTGTTCCATTCATCCTTCAAACTGCCAGTAACTATGCACCACATCCAATGCATGACGTAATATGCACACTCGTACCCTCCAGTTTGAACATGACTCTAAATTTTAAAGGGCAAATATTATTACTCATTCAACCCTTCAAATATTACAAAGGGGTTCATTGCAAATACCTAATGATTAAATAGTTTCTTACCTTGGGTTCAACCCACCGAGGTGAACCTTGTTCAGCCATACCTTCAAAAGAAGTGGTTATTGTCTTCATTGCACTGGAGAAAAAAACAACAACAAAAGATATATATAGAAACCATTTAACCTCTATATTGAACAACAAGTCCAAAGACAATCATGACTTTTTTATTTTAATAGAACCTGTTAATTGCGGCTTTGATGTGTACATCAAGCTTCTTCAGCAAAGAACAAAACCAAACAACCATGTTTTCTGTTGGACACAAAACAAATAGTTGCCAATGTGACCTGAAGTTGAGGATTATAATTATGTACTTATCAATCAAATACATGTGTAATGAACTAAAAATTTAAACTTACTGATGCAAGTAAGCTCCTAAGTACAACTGTCATTATGATTCTTTCACCCATGTTTGAATATAGTGTTCACATTGGTCACGTCTGTCCTTAGCATTGTGTATAGATTGAGGCTCAAAGAAGCCATACACCAACCCATGACCTTTGCTTCTACCGCACTCATACATATACATGTTTCGAAGACAAAAAATTCATGAATCTTATTGTGTATTACATTGAAAAATGTTGGTTATTATAACATGAAATTTATCGGTTGCACTTAAATGACTTACATCATCCACAACTGCAGTATAGATATGTTTAAACACTTGTGACCTAATTTTTCCGCTACATCACCATGTGTGATGTAGAATTTTGCCCCTATACTTGGGAGTCCAAATTGGGTCGCCTCCCATAGAAGTTCCACTGGATTCAGGTACACGTCATACATTATCTTCATCATTTCTCCCAATGGATCCTTTACAGCAACTGCATTGGACTCAGTGGCACATCCTACTAGTATCTGCACATTAAGATTTGAATCCTATATGATTATATGTGAAGAAGTATTAAATTTAATGAAAAATGTGGTATTCCCTATCTATGTGCCTTTTAATTGATATGAAGCAAATGGAAAATCGGTTTACTTACATTAGAGATATAGGTTTCACAAGATGAGTCGGCCATCCAATGAATATGTTACTGGCCTCCTTGACATACTGAATTTCTGAGGTGGGAAATGGGACCTTCACGTCACCATCATAAATAGTTTCAACATAAACCCTGACAACATCATCAACATAAGGAACATTGTGTATGGTCCCGCCTTGTCCATACACTTTACCCGAGGCCACTAGCTGTATATTGTTGCTACACACAATGTACAACCCCATATTAGTCACATCAGCTGCAAATGGGTCACCTACAGCAACATTTGCAGCAGCTTCAGCACAGCTTTCTTTTGTGCTAACACGTTCAATCAACGCATCAGCGTTAGGTGGTCTTACTGGGGCTAATTGTTGTGTTTGCATTTGGGATAACTCACTCTTTATCGCATCCAACTCTTTTTTCATTATGTCCAATGTCTTTTTGTTTTCGTCTTCTACCTCTCTCCTCCACTCTTGTTTTAGAATTCCTATTATTTCCACCAACTGATTTGGGGTGATCGATGCTGCAGAATTATGGGAGCCACTAGCATGTTGTCCAAAGAACTGACCAATGGTGACTCCATGTCCAGCAACACGAACACGACCAGGATGCTCTACTCGGCCAAGTGCAGTGTTTAGTATGTCGTGACGACCATGGGGCGCAAAAGTTCCCTTTGTTGATTTCGAAGAGGGATTATTGAAATTCAAATAAACTTAAAAATTAAGCTTACAATTTTGTCTGAGATTTCTTTAGCTATTGTAGATGTCATTTCGCCATACGCCTTTATTCTTGCCTTTTTCCACTTGACATGTCTTGCCATGGGTGATGGAGGGTCTACGAACATAGGTGAATTTTCAGTTAACTCAGCTTCATTCTGTCTTCTCTTCATTTTTTCAGCCATCCACTTTTTTTCGACTAGATCGTAGCCTCCACGAGATAGTACGTGGGGAGAGTCATTGAATTTTTGTATTTCCTGAGCTTTTTTCGTATTCCCTGTCGGCAAATACAAATACAATCCAATAAATAATGACTTTAAATAAAATGATGAAGATGAAATCTTGTGTAAAAAAAATTTCATTCAAACCTACCAACTTGGGGTTTGTCGACTCTTTGCAAATTGTTCCCATGTTTCTTGATCCAAAGCATACTTAGCAGATGGATCATGGTTCTCTTCACCATCTATTTTAGCATATACATATCTAGTGGTGAGGGACAACTTAAATTGCCACCATCTTGTCGCAACTATGGACATTACCTTCTTCTTCGCAACTGTTCCTTCAGGGATGTCAAATTTGACCTAAAAGAAGTTATAGAAATCAAAAAATTATTGCATTAGCAACATTAAAATGGTAATACTAAAGAAGTAAATTCAAAAGTCGTTACTTAAGTGTAGTTACCAAGATGTCATCCCCTATAATATTTTTTAGAGTTTCGGGGACAACTTTCCAAGTAGAATGGACAATAGGGATTTTGTCACGAGCCACGACCCCCAGGTAACTATGAAAATTTTCTTTGTTAGGGCCAGATCCTCTACTGGTCATTGGGTTAATGTTCATAGTGGGTCGTGGTTGATCCAAATTTCTACCAGTCAATCTTCGCAACCTTGTAGTTTGTCAAGGCTTCCTTTTTGGCGTTGCGCCCGGAGATTGGATTGGATCTGGAGGGGTTCCCGGGGGTGTTGCCATGGCTGCTGGAAAAAAAAAAGTGAGCCAAATGTATTAAAACAACATGTAAGTATAAAATTGAAATGAAAGACAAGTAATTGTAAATTGAAAATGACTATATACAACTTAAAGTTTGTTGGGTTTATACCGCTTTTAAGAAGCCATATTTTCCCATAAACCTTCTTCATGATCGATATGATTTGCATATACATCATCGTCCACATTTTCAACATTTATCGAAGGCATTTGTTGTGAGAATGTGGCCATCTCGTTAACATCGAGGGTTGAAGCATCAGTATCGGGAGGGATGCCACTGATTTTCCCCTGAAGAACAACTGACCATCTTGAGTCAGTAGGATCTTCAACATAAAACACTTGTCTTGCTTGTGCTGCCATGATGAAAGGCTCGTCCTTGTAACCAATCCTTTGTAGGTCGACCAAAGTAAACCCCATTTTGTCTTGGCACACACCGGCATTTCCATTAACCTAGTCGCACTTGAAAATAGGCACTCTGAATTCACCATAATCAAGCTCCCATATTTCCTTAATGACTCCATAATACGGCATGAACGCTCGAATAGGATGGTTATCTAATGCACTACTAAAGTGGTCCGAATGAGCATCAACTGACACTCCACTATTTTGAACAGTACTTTTTTCGTCCTGAGACTTTGTGTAAAAGGAATAAATGTTGATATCATAACCCTTCCAAGTGAGGACATTCAGATTTGGGCCAACAGCTAACAAGGATAATGTCTTAGAACAACTACCAGTAGCAAATATTGTCTTTCTAAACCAATTAATGAAACTCCTATCGTGCTCCTGCAACACACGCACCATATTCATGTTTAGGTGACAAGCTGCGACATATTCTTTGTGAGCATCTATGTATGGGATTACCTCAGCAGTGTTGTCTAGTACATACAGATGTGCTTGTGAGACCTGCTTGCGATCCATGGTTACAACATTGAATCCACATGTGCCTCTACCTTGTCGTGATATGTCATGGCGGGTTTCAGGAAGACCAACAGGTGCAGCATTTTCGATGTACTCAGAACGAAACTCAATAGCTTCTTCTGCGACGTACCTTTCAACAATGCTTGTTTCTGGGCGATATTGATTCTTCGTATAACTTTGCAACACCTTCTTGTAACGCTCAACAGGATACATCCACCAAAGATAGACGGTCCACACAACCGTATTTCTCGTACAAGGTGGATTGCTAAGTGAATCATGACGTCAAAAAAAGCTGGTGGAAAATACATCTCTGATTGACAATTGATAATGGAAGCCTCATTCTCCTAATCATCCAACTGTTTGGGGTTGATTAGTTTCTTGCAAATCGCATTGAAGAAAAAATACAATCAAGTTATTGCAACCCTTACTTTCTTAGGTAATATACCCTGAATGGCAACAGGCAATAATTGTTGCATTAAAACATGACAATCATGGGACTTCAACCCAACCAATTTCATATCAGTCACAGATACAAGGCTGTTGATATTTGAAGAGTATCCTTGTGGGACTTTTACATTTTTAAGACAATGACAAAAGATTTTTTTCTCAATGGTTGAGATCGTGTGACACATTAGGGGAAAATATGTACAAAGACCTTTTGACATTGGATGCAACTATTGTCGTATTCCCATTTCTACTAAATCTTGACGACATTTCAAACCATCTTTTGTCTTGCCTTTAATGTTAAGCAGTGTGCCAACCAAACTATCACATACATTTTTCTCAACATGCATAACATCCAAACAATGACTAACATGTAAATCACACCAATAAGGAAAATCAAAGAAGATAGACCTTTTCTTCCAAATATTGTTGTGCTAGCCATCTTTTTTGTGTGTCTTCCCATACATATTGCTGATGTTCCTCACCCTATCAAAAGCATCACAACCTAACAACGGAATTGGTGCACTGTCCATCTCAGATGTCCCATTAAATGCTTTATTCATTTGCCTATATAAGTGAAAAGGTTTTAAAAACCTTCGGTGTCTTGTATACATTGTCTTTTTCCCATGCTTTAATTGGATGTAACTTGTGCCTTGCTCACATATCGGACAAGTGTGATGGCCTTTGACACTGTATCCACTCAAATTCCCATATGCTGGAAAGTCATTAATGGTACAAAATATCAACGCACGCAACCTGAAGGTCTCTTGAGCATTCCCATCAACCCCTTCTACACACAATCTTCGGAGGTCTTCAATCAAGGGAGCAAGATAGACATCAATGTCATTTCCTGGCTGTCTTGGACCAGTAATCATCATAGACATCATTATGTACTTCCGCTTGATGCACATCCAAGGAGGAAGGTTGTAAATGATCAACAAAACAGGTCACGAACTATGGTTACAACTCAAGTTTCCATAAGGATTCATTCCATCAGAAGCGAGTCCAACCCTTAGGTTTCAAGGATCTTTGCCGAATTCCGGATACAACTGGTCAATTGTCTTCCACTAAGGAAAATCAACAGGATGACGGAGCAATCCATCTTTGATCCTGCCATCAGCATGCCATGTTAGGTTTTTTGCATCTTCTGCATTAGCAAACAATCGCTTAAACCTTGGAACTACTGGAAGATACCAACACATTTTTAATGGACGATCTTTGTATGTGCTTGGATCTTGACTACATTCATCAGAATTTGCTTTGTAGCGTGACACCCCACATGTAGGACAGTTGCGCAATTCAACAAACTCATTTCTATACAATATACAATCATTAAGGCAAGCACATATTTTTTTATATTCCATACCAACGGGGCATAAGATCTTCTTTGCCTCATAATGATTCTTCAGTAACGTGTTATCCGCAGGAAGCATATTCTTCAATAAAAAAAAAGTAATTCGTTGAAGCTTTTGTCACTCCACCCTGTTGGATCAAGTGGTCTCGAAATAATTAAGAAAGGGGGGTTGAATTAATTATTAATGTATCTTGACTAATTAAAACTTATCCTTCTTAATGTTACTAGATTTAATTAGGCTTTTACTACCAAGTTAAGAAAGTAAAGAACAGTAATTGAAACTTAACCAAAAGTAAAAGTGATAATTAAAAATGCACAGCGGAAATTAAAAGTGTAGGGAAGAAGAAGACAAACACAAGAATTTTATACTGGTTCGACAACAACCTGTGCCTACATCCAGTCCCCAAGCAACCTACGGTTCTTGAGATTTCTTTCAACCTTGTAAAAACCTTTATAAGCAAAGATCCACAAGGGATGTACCCTCCCTTGTTCTCTTTGAACAACCAAGTGGATGTACCCTCAACTTGAACTGATTCACAAGAGATGTACCCTCTCTTGTTCTCAGTTACAACAACCCAAGTAGATGTACCCTTTACTTGAACCACAAAGGATGTACCCTCCAATGTGTTAAGACAAAGTTCTCAGGCGGTTAGTCCTTTGAAATCTTTTGTTTAAGGGAAAGGGAAGAATCAAAAGAATTCTCAGACTGTGTCTTATTGAATTCTTTGAAAAGGGAGAAGGGAGACACAAAAGAATTTAGGCGATTAGTCCTTTGTTCTTTTGGAAAAGGGAGAAGAGAGACACAAAAAGAATTCAGGCGATTAGTCTTTGTTGAATTCTTTTTGGCAAAGGGAGAAGAGAATGAAAAGATATAGCACACTTTTGTTTTCTGTAAAAGAACAAGGTTTGGAAACCAGAAAACTTAGAAAGTTTTTGGCAAAGGAAAAAGAAGAAGAAGAAGTTCAAAAAGATGTTCAAAAGTTGTGTGTAAAAGTTATAGAAATGCAAGTCAAGGTCTTGCTTTTATAGACTCTTCATGTCTAGTCAAGAAAATCATTGGAAGAGTTATAACCTTGAGAAAAACCTGAAAACCATTGGAAGAGTTACATCTCTTGACTTTTTATTCAAAACTTGTCACTGGTAATCGATTACCAAAACCATGTAATCGATTACACAAAGCATTTTGTGAAAAGATGTGACTCTTCCCAATTGAATTTGAATTTCAACGTTCAAATACACTGGTAATCGATTACCAATATATTGTAATTGATTACACCATTTAAAAGTCAATTGGAACGTTGCAAAATCAGTTAAAAGCTTTTGAAATCATACTTTGCCACTGGTAGTAATCGATTACCAAAGAGTAAAAACTCTGGCAACTTAGAAAATTTTGAGAAAAGCTTTTCTTGTAAAACAAAATTGTACTATGTTTGGTTTTTGAAAAATTCTTTTCAATACTTCCCTTGTAAAATCATCTTCTCTTGAATCTTGATTCTTCTTGATGTCATTTCTTGAATCTTGAAATTAATCTTGATTTAATCTTGATCTTGAACTTGTTGACTTAATCTTGAAATCATTCTCTTGATCTTTTTGTCATCATCAAAACTACTTGAATCAACTTGATTCATCATCATGAAGCTTGCTTCTACAATCTCCCCCTTTTTGATGATGACAACCCTGAAATCAAGAAACACATATACATTCTTTTTTCTAGTCGATCACTCACTTAATTCTCCATATTCTCCCTCTTTGTTTTTGAGTTTAAGCTTCACTTGAAATTAAGTTATTTAATTATATGAGTTCTTGATTTAATCCCTATTTTCTCTCCCCCTTTAGCATCAACAAAAATCCAAAGTGCATAAGAGATATAAAACATACATAAATGACTAATCATACAAGAGAATAGAAAACAATCAAACAAGATAACTTAACCATTCATTAAACTAGAAAGACAATACTTCATAGAATGTCATATAATCCAGAAAGTCATTCATAATAACCAAATAAAAGTACAAACCACTAGTCATATATCATCAAAATAATTAAGTTTAAAACTCATAACCATAGACAACCAAGAGCAAGTAAATATAATCATCATGTTCAATCATACTAAGCAAATATTTAAAAGAAATACTAAGTGTTCAAATATTATAAAAACATAAATCATTTGTCTAAGTCACTTGCATCTAGAAGTCCTAATTCTCTTCTAATGGTGTAGAAATAATCTTTGGTAAGTGGTTTTGTGAAGATGTCTGCAAGTTGGTTTTTAGTATCTATAAATTTTAACACACAGTCACCTTTTTCCTAAGACTAAGTGCTAATTGACTATCAACACTTACCAAGATGAGTTTTTATTAACATAGAAGGTTTTATCATATCAAAATAATTTTATTTGAAATAAAATATAATAATTTTGAAAAGCATAAAAAAAATTTGAACAATCAATCAAGTAATTCAAACATATCAAACAAGAATTATACAAGGATTAAAGGATATAGATCACAGGCATCATCAAACATTCAGATTTGTTAAAGGTAATTTAAAAACTTAGAAAGTTCAAAGAACTCAATCAATCTTGTAAACATTATTTTTTCTGAAACCTATATGCTCAATATCTTTATCATGCTCATGCTTGATAACACATTTTTCAGAATCAAAAAATACTTTATATCTGAAAATTCTTATATAAAAATAAATAAAAATAACATAATGGATTTTGAAAAACTTTACGAATGAACCTTAAGGAAGTAATTCACATATCATATTAAAAATTATGCAAGAATCATAGACATCATCAAATATTTGTTTTAAGAATAAACTTCATGCTTTGAGAAAGGAAAAATAACTCATTCAAATATTTGTCCAATATCACGTAGCATGTCTTCTATACGATCACCGACTATGGTGCTCATTGACAAATCTCGGTTCAGCAGCTAATCATGAAGTCAAACAAAAATGAATGCTTTTGTCTGGAATATAGTAAAATGTATTTCTCTTTCAATTGGAAAAGCGCAATTCAACAAAGCTGGACACAATAGTTGAAGTGTTGGTTTGAAAGGTTGGCTATATCACTTATCTGCCTTCTCGGATGCTATCTTTTGGGTAAGGAAATATGTTTGTTATATGTAGGATTACAAGAATTCTAAGATGGGTAAAAAAAATGGTTGAAAAAGCGATTAAGGTTCCTATAAATGACCAAAACTTGTTTGTTGTGTCTAACGAAAAACAGAAATTATGTGCAGGTCATGGCCTGGAACAATGGTGGCCAACTGAATCAGAACTTGTGCAAGTAATCCATAATAAGAAAAACATTAACTGGTAGCTTAGATATTTATAAGGAAGGAAACAAAGTTTTCACTGAAAGGAGGATAATTTGATGTTGCAATATTTAAAGAGTTGCATTTAAGAGGAAATTAAGGTATAAGAGTTGTGTTTTCTATGAAAATAAATATAAGAAAATCATTTTCCCTCTGATACCTTAATTTCCTCGAGCCATTGATTGGCTGCCTCTTCCACACTGGAACAGTATCCTACTATATGATTGGTTCAACCATTTATAGGACTATTTTTTTCTGCCACTTGGGGGTAACTCATTTCACAATGGTTAATACCCTCGACCTCATTGAAATATCTAAATCCATGAACACATAAGACTCAAATATGAAACCATCCATATATATTATATTGTATTATATGACAAAAACTTTATTAAAAACTAAATTCAATAAAGTGTATAAAATTTGATTATATTATTACTCAGTCTTTTCTATCTAAAAGTCTGTGAATACAATTGTCCATTTCAGCTTCTGTTGTAGCAGCAATGACAATAGTTTTACGCTTCCCACAAGCCAAATACTCATAACTCTCCCATTGGCTACCTTAATTGTCGTACATTGTAGCTGCCACCGTTTACCTCAGTCACTTCAATCTTTAATTTTTCGTTCCACCTCCCCCATTTCTTATTTCTTTTCTGAAACCATTACTATCATAGATATATATGTATTCAACATATATTGAGCAAATTCAAATCCCAATCTGAAGTACCAACAATGGTGAAATACATTATGATAAGCCAGTTGAGTCACTGCTATTGACTAATCACTTCTTTCACTGTATTTTGTTGTGCAAAGTAAAAACAATTTTTACTCTTTGAATAAATAGGAGGGAAGGGGAAACAAAGGAAAGAAATAAATTTTTTCCCAAAGAAGGTGTTTCCAATATAGAAGATAAAACTTAGGACTCAGACGGAAGAGGGAAAGAGAGCCCAGAATAGGAATCATGACATAAAGTCTTTTGTCAGAGGGTCAAGAACTGAAAAATCATGTCTGACATGACCAAAGATTCTTTCAACCAAGAAAAATCCTAGACTAGTCCTTTAAACCCTAACCAGATTCACCAAACCTCGTTTCCTAAAAGGAGGGGAAAATCAACTAAGCAAATTTAAACATTTAGACCATTTTAGCCACTTGGGTGCTCGCAGATTCTAAGCTTGTTTGGGAGAGAAAGAAGAAACTTGTTGCATGAGAAACTTTTTTCTTTCTCATGTTGTAGATAGTATAACCTGCCTTTTTCCTTAACTACTTTACCAAACATGAGTCTCAGAAACTGTTTTACCAGACATGAGTCTCAGAAATACTAGATAGAATGCACAGTTTGTTTATGAAAGTGAAGACAACAATGACATAACTTTAGGTAGTGGTTTGAAGAGTTGGAAACCTCACTTATCTACCTTGAAGGATGCTGGTTTTGACGCGAGTAAATGGATTTCAGTAGTTAATGCTCACAAGAAAAACGGCACAACAGAGAAGACATGGACAATATACGTCCTTCTTCTGTGGAAAACAATGATGCCTAAGTGGTGGAAACATTGTTCCAAGGGAATAACATTGGGTTCAGATTATTGTTCATAATCTGGTACACTCAACCTCAAATTAAACATGCACATAGACAAGGAGTACAAGGTTGTGATGACCTACTAGAATGTTTTGTTTTGTAATTGAACTTCTACATGCTTATCAAGCTAGGAATAAGTTGAATTGTGTTTTTTAAGTCATGGTTTTGCATTTTACAATGTTGATAAGCAAAAGGTGAAGTAATTTATGTAAAAAGATATGCTTCTGCCTACATGGTTTTTGTGCTTCTCTTCATATGTAAGGTTCGTATTATTATTCAATTTATATCTATTGGTTACTGGTTTTACCATATTGTGTTTTGTGTAAGTTAACAAACTGCAGCGGGAGAAAAGACTAGAGACTATTGTTGACTTCAAACTTAATGAACGATACAACAAAGAAGATTGTACAAAGTGCATTACTTTGCACACAAGCATCACCCGAGGATCATCCAGCAATGTCAGAGGTTGTAAGAATGTTAGAGGGAGAACGACTAGCTGAAAGATGGGAGGAATGACAGTATGTGGAGGTCAATACAAGGCAACATTATGCGAGACTACATAGAAGAATGCAATGGGAAGGGAAGGGAGGGAAACAACTCATAAGTGATGAAAGCAAAACTATATGGATGAATTTGGGGTACCCTACTCAACTGTCTGCCTGCTACTGGTTACCTCTGTTTAAGTTTGTTCACATACTAAATTTATATGCTACCACCAAGCAATGGATCATATATGCTGAGGATGTTCCACCTTAATTAACATGTTTTTTAGTCTTACATATGCACCTTAGTTAAATACTTACAACAATCTTATACTATTTTATTATTTTTGGTGAAAGAGAATTATGATTAGGGAAAAAAAAAAGCTAAACATGAACATGCTAATGATGCTCCGCAACCCAAAAGCATTGTACATTTTTCAATCCCCCAGACAACATCATATGTAAACCAAGCTTGGTATAACGACACAAAAACAAAAAATAAAAAATCAAAGACAGCCTGAAGAATTCTAAAAGGGCTAATTTAGTATGAAATTTACTCATTATGCTAACCTTGTCTAATGCAAGACTGAGGCAGTTCTTTGCTGCACTTAGATCTTTTTTTTCAAATATAGTTTCCTAAACGTAGCCAAGCATTTGCAAGATATGGGTTTAAGAGCACACATTCAATGGAGTCATCCTTGATATCGAAAAATACCCACGCTAAGCACACAAAGGAACGTGCGACATTGCCGGAGTAAACTTACCAAGCTAACCACAGCTGGAGAAGACAGCTGGTCTAACCGGAAGGACAATCAGAAGTGGTGTTTCACAAGCTCGACCTCAACGCACACAAAATCTTTCAATCGGAATGACCTTGACAGTGACACAGCCCGCGAGTTGATTAGGGTTACTTAAACAAAGACGGTCCTTCAGCAAAGTCATCTTTGTTTAAGTTTCCGCTAATTGCAAAAATGCCATCGTCAAGAATTCTAAGACGGCTATTTACGACCGTCTTAGAAATCGCGATGTAAAAACCAAAAACTTAGCCCCTAATTACAAAAATAACATCGTGGCACATTCTAAATCGGTTGTTAATAACCATTATAGAATGTGCATCCTAAAATCAAGCTTTTTTAGTAGTAAAGGGAAAATTTTCATCGACATACGATCCACATTTCTCTGACTCACCTGTGTCTGGGTTGTGCCCCAAGGGATCAACATAACTTTCCTTTGCGATGACACAAGCAGCAAAAAGACCAACCTCAATCTCAGGAGGCAATGCGAGTCCTTGTGATTGCATCTACGACTGAAATTGGGATTGCATCTGGCTGAAGGACAACATTAGTTGTCGGGTCACTTTTTTTGTGATCGAATCCTCCAGCTGGTCCCTAATTTTTTGTGTCAACTGCTCTAGGTCTTCGGGAGCCACGAAAGAATATGTGGGGGGTCCTTAGATTCAATCCAAAGTATTGTTTGATTGTGACACCAGCTCCAATAGCATGGACACGACCAGGGTGTTCTGGTCGCCCAATGGCAACAATCAGTACATCCTGATGTTCATGGGCAACAAAGCTTCCTTGTGAGGTCTGCTCCTCCAAGGAATCCTATAGTGAACAGAAAAATTGGTTTAGTCAATCCAATAATAATTATTAAATAACAACCACTAACAAATGAAAGTGACTTACAATCTTGTCTGCAATTTCCTTCGCTGTCTCAAATGTCATTCGACTAGTTTTCTTTGTTTGGGTCATCTTCCACTTCACATGTTGTCTAATGGGAAATGGAGGATCAATGATGGTGTCAATGCTCCAGAATTAGGTTGCTTCCTCCAATTATTTCTTTTTCTTCTCCTCCTTCAACTTGTTTTCTAGATATTCATAACCTCCATGAGACAACACTTGAGGAGCAATGTTTTGTTTCTGAATGGCCTGTGCCTTCTTTCAAACATCTTGTAAAAATTACAATTTAACCTAACTTATTATGTTTGACAATAATACTTAAATATAAATTTTAAAACAATGAAAATCACAAACTTACCTCCCACGAAGAGTCTTTACGGCTCTAACAAAATTGGATTCACTTCTCCTTGCTAATGTTGTACTTCTCACATACAATATCACCCATGCCCTCCTTGTTGTCTACAAGTGCCCATTTGGATGTCAAATCAAACTTAAACTGTCTTAACTGCTTACCCATAGTCTAAAGTATTTTCTTCTTCATCCTCAAATCAGATGTTTCAAGGATATCAAATTCAGCCTGAGAAACGAAAAATAATTTTTATTGTTAGTCAATTACAATTTAATAATTTTAGCAAGACTGATTAGAACAAGAAGTAACATTTAACTGAGATACCTGAATATCCTCCCAGATCAAATCCTTTTGAGTAATAGGGACTTGTTTCCAATTCTCATATGTGACATCCACCTTATCGCGAGAGACGATCCCCAAGTATGTTCTTAACTTCTTTCTATGGAGACCATCGGTATTCCTAGTCATAGGATCCACATGAACCAGTGGTCTCTCTACCCCAACTGGTCTACTAGTCAATGACCTCAGTCGTGTTGCTTTTCATGTCCGCTTCAATGTAGAAGGGGAATGTGTTGTTGAATCAGGAGAAGGAGAAGGAGGGAAGCTGGGTGGTGTACCCATGTATCTATCAACAAAAAACAACATTAATTAAACAATGTCAAAAAACTATATTAACTTATGTAATTGAATGGAATGAAAGCAAGTCAATATAAAATAAATTACATTATACGATATTAATTAATTCTCCTTCATCATAATCATTACGATTTGCATGCACATCGTCAACTTCTTCTCCGATGATGTTAGGTGACATTTGAGTGGACAAAGGACCGGCACAAGTATCAATTATTAAATCATCATCTTCAACATTAACATCAATTGTTTTTCCGTGTAGAACCACTGACCACCTTTCATCAAAAGGGTCTTGAACATAAAATAATTGCTTAACTTGTTATGCCATGATGAAAGGGTCATTCTGGTAAGCGAGCTTCTTCAGATCTACCAATGTAAATCTGAAATCATCGGTTCACACACTGATATTGTTGTCAACCCACTTCACTTAAAAACACAGATAGTGAATTTGACATAATTAAGCTCCCAGATTTCTTCAATGACTCCAAAGTAAGGGATAGCAGCTAGACGGGGATTGTCATCATGTACACTCGCAAAGTGTTGAGGTTCAGCCTTTAGACTCACCCCCACTATTATGCATTGTACTCTCGTCGTCTTGTGTTTTCATGTAGAATGAATACTTGTTTATATCGTATCCTTCCCAAGTTATAACATTTTTTTCGACCCATCTGCTAACTTTATTAACGTTTTAGAAGCATTATCGTCAGCAAAGATTGTATCTTTAAACCAATTTAGAAAAGTCTTGTTATGCTCTTTCAACACCCTATTCTTGGACATTTTTGGATCACTTTCCTTCACTAAATCTTTATGACGTACTATGCATGGCAAAACTTCATTATTGTCATTCAGTATATATAAATAAGCTTGTTGCAAATCTTCTAGACTTAGAGTGATAACATGCAGTCCTCTTGAACCCTTACCTTTGACTTTTTTGTCATGCCGAGACTTGGGAAGCTCAACAGGTTTTGTCTTTTCAATGTACTCTGAATAAAACTCAATAGCTTCTTCTGTAATATACCTTTCTACAATAGATGTTTCCGGATGGTGTAGATTCTTTGTATATCCTTTTAAGATCTTCATGTATTGCTCAACCGGGTACATCAACCACAAAATCACAACATTTGATTTCCCTCACCAGATGAACAATTAAGTGAACCATGACATTGAAGAATGAAGGAGGAAAATACATCTCCAACTGACACAATATAATGGCAGCCTCATTTTCAAGCCCATCTAACTTGATAGGATCAATGACTTTGCTACATATGGCATTGAAGAAAAAGCATGGGCGAGTTATGGCATGCCTCACTTTGTTACGCAAAATGTCTCATATCGCCACAACTAACAATTGTTGCATCATGACGTGGCAATTGTGAGACGTTAAGCCAACTAACTTTAAATCTTTGAATTGCACAAGGCTCTTAATATTTAAAGAGTATCCCTATGGGACTCTGACACAATGCAAGCACTGACAAAAACTTATCTTCTCCTTTTTGGACAAAGTATGACAAGTTGGAGACAAGTATATTTTCTTACCATCAGACCCTTGATGTAATTGGTCTCGTATACCCATCTCAGCTAGATCTTAATGAGTATTCAAACCATCTTTCATCTTGCCTTGAATGTTAAGGAGTGTCCCGATAACACTATGACAAACATTTTTCTCTACATGCATAACATCAATACAATGTTTGACATCTAGATCGGACCACTACGGAAGATCAAACAATATTGACCGTTTCTTCCATATGCAAGTTTTAGTTTTTCCTTCCTTTGGGTATTTCTAAATACGGTATCCATGTGTTCAACCCTCTCAAAAACCTACTGACCAATTAATAGTATTGGTGCACTTTCATGCTCGACTTCCATTAAAAGCTTTCTTCAATCGTCGATAAGGGTGATAAGGTTTTAGAAATAGTTGATGTCTAGTGTATATTGTTTTTCTTCAATGTTTTAGTTGTATGTAGCTTATATCTTCTTCACAGATAGGGCATGCACCCTTAACACTATATTTGCTCAAATTCTCATATGCTGGAAAGTCATTAATGGTACAAAATAGCATTGAATGCAAATCAAAAGTCTCATTTCGAAACCCATCAAACACTAAAACCCCTTCGTCCCACAACTTTGTCAAGTCTTCAATCAAGGAACTGAGATAAGCATTAATGTCATTTCCTGGCTATCTTGGGCTAATATCATCATAGACAACATCATGTATTTTTGCTTCCTGCACAACCAAAGAGGCAAGTTGTAAATTACTAGCAAAACAGGCCACGAACTGTGTTGAGTGCTTAAACTGCCATAGGGATTCATTCCGTCACTGGCAAGTCCAAGCCTAAGATTTTTTGCCTCTTTGCCGAAATCTGGGAGGAATCATCTAGATGGTGGAGCATTCCATCAGAGTTTCTCCCATGTGTGATGCAATCCTACCCCCACAAGGGCATTGGAAAGAAGACTCCAAGTAGATTGGGCCAGAGATGCAAGAGAAGGCCCTAGGGTTCTCATGAGTCTTAGGGTAGATTTCGGGCTCATGGGCTAAGTATGATCCCACTTATCTTTGTACATATTAGATTAAGGTTTCATTATTTTTGGGCCTTGTATTTAGGGCTCCATAATATAGGTAGGGTACCCTAGAAATGTAGGATTTTTCAGTCCTTGTATTTTAGGGCACCTAGACTAGTTTTTATATTAGGGGTAGTTTTGTAATTTCACATGCATTGAGTGAATATTTGATGTGTGTGTTGGGAAATATATTTAATTGAATTGGGAGAAGCTCAATCCAATTAAATTTTATAAGGGGGGTGAGCATTTGCTTGCTACACCCCATTGCCACATCATATAGTCACACTTTGTGCAAGTCCTTCATGCTTTACATGCCTCATGACACCTAAGCACACTTAGTGAAGAATCTTGGACTTGATCTTGGATTAGTGGGCTAAACCATAGCTAAAATTCACTAATCATAGTTAGTGAAATTTTGGCTCCAAAATTTGGCTCCACAAATTAAAGTGAAATTTGAATAGAAATTCAAATTTCCCTCCAATTTTGTGTGACACTTAGGCTATAAATAGAGGTCGTGTGTGTGCATTTTTTCAACTTTGATCATTTGAGAACCCTAAAATCCTACATTTCAAGGGTACCCTACCTACATTATGGAACCCTAAATACAAGGCCCAAAAATAATGAAACCTTAATCTAATATGTACAAAGATAAGTGGGCTCATACTTAGCCCATGGGCCCGAAATCTACCCTAAGGCTCATGAGAACCCTAGGGCCTTCTCTTGCATCTTTGGCCCAATCTACTTGGAGTCTTCTATCCAATGCCCTTGCGAGGTAGGATTGAATCAATGTGCATGTCATGTAAGGTCTTTTGCGTCGACTTCATTAGCAAACAAATGCTTAAACCTTGGAATGGTCCAAAGATACCACAACACCTTCGTTGGGGGCTTTTCTTTGAGTTTTTGTCACTACTACAGTTGTCATCATCCTTCACTTTGTACCGCAATATGCCACACCTAGGTCATTTGTGCATTTCTTCAAACTCATGTCTGTACAATATGCAATCATTAGGGCATGCATGAATCTTCTGATACTTTATACCCTTCGGACACAGTATCTTCTTCGCTTGATAGTAACTTTTTGGCAACATGTTTTCCTCTGGAAGCATATCATGCACTACCTATAGGAGTGAACTAAAGTTTTTTTCACTCCACCCATATCTGACCTTCACGTTAACCATACTTGATACTTCTGACAATAGCGTCAACAACTTGTTGCACCCCGGATAAAAAGGCTTCTTTGAATCAGTTTGCAATGTGTCATACACAGGGGCATATGCTTGCTAAAAGACTCTTGTCCAAGATCACCAATCATATCCTCTAAGTGATCTTCCATTTGTACATCAAACGATTCACATTGGGACTCCCTCTACATGTCTGTCAATTCACTATGTCATATCCACGTTGTATAATTCTTCTTAATCCCATCACACAACAGATGTTCCTGTATGTCATCGAGTATTTTTCGTCTCTCGTTCAAACAGTTTATACAAAGACAGAAATATTTTGTGTCCTCATCCGATCAATTTCTTTTGGAGGCGAATTCCAAGAACTATTCCACCCCTTCCTCATATGCAAAGCTCATTTGATTTGTGTTCATCTAACTTCGATCCATCTAATTAATAACTCTGTGATACTCACAAAGTTTTTCGATGCATGAAAATCTCACTTTTTCATTAAAGATTTGGCCCTATATATCGTATTTAGGAAGACATTTTTTATATTAGATTCATACATCAAGGTTAAGTCTCTTTTCCTAAAATTGATGAAATTTTGGCAGCATTTCACATTGATCTCCAACTACACAACATGAAAGCGGTGAGATCAATTCCCCGACAATCAAGTACGCACTCAAAGTACAACCAGAAATGCGTTGTACCAAAATTTCATCAAATTCAACAAAAGAGACTTAACATATATGTATGAATCTACTATAAAAAAATGAGTCTTCCCAAACTGTCTAAACGGATAATTCAAGATTTAATATAACAGTTAATCCAAACTGTCCGGAAGAATCATTGTATTGAATCTCAATGAGACTCTAAGGTTCACTCATCATAAACATCAATTGTTTATAAAGAAATAGTCATTAATCACAGTCAACAAGTTATAAAAGTGTTTGTAAAAAAAAAGAGCATCAAAATTTAATGAAAAACATTTGTACCTGTGATGATGGTCACTGTAATGTCTAACAACGAATGTCGAGATCACGATGCAAACAGGAAAACAAAAAGTGCCTACAAATTACATTGAGCATTATTAGAGCTACATAATGAATTGCAAACATTAATTAAGCATTATCAAGTAGTTATAATATTGAATAAAATTAAATAATAGGTGCATGTATTAAATTTTTTCATAGTTAAAGGAGTTTAGTTAGTTAGTGTTAGTTCCTAGGTGAATGGTGTGACCTTTAATTGGATGTTGTTCTACACAGGTGGTGCAAAAGAATGCCACGAAATTGGGTTCAACCAAACCCATCATTACCCTAAATGGAAAGTTCTCGGGTCTCACCATCTATGCGAGGGAAGATGACATTGTTCTGGTTAAGGTAGTCAACCATGTCAAGTACAATGTCAGCATCCATTGGTGAGAGTTCTACAATTTCTTATGATTCTAAATTCAGTCTTATGTTCCATTTAATACTTTCTATACTACTGTTAGTCGTCTTATACAACTAACTTTTGTATAGAAAACATTTTCCAAAACTTGTATATTTTCCCCCAATTTATAGTTATTTTGTAGGGATTTGTAAATAAATCTTGTTTTATTGTTATAGCTATCTCTAGAGTATCTTCCATGTGATTTAATGATAAAATTTGAACAATTTTAGGTCAAAAGGGGCTAAAATCTTGAAGTGCTAAAGGGAGCAGTTGCGCTCAGCTCACCATTTAGGCTCAGTGCGCATCCAATGCTAAGCACAGCTTCAGCGCGCTTAGCACGACAGAAGAATCTGGTAAAGCATAAATATCAAGGTTGCACACTAAGCGCGACATCCACTTGCTAAGCACGATGGTTGTCTTTAGCCAGGCTCATCACTGGCTCTAAGCTCAAATCCACTAACTCGCGCTAAGCGCAACGTCACAGATTCAGAGCCTATTTAATGCCTATCTTGTGTAGAATTAGGGTACATAATTTTTAGCAAGCAGTACAGAATTCCAGAGCAAGTACACCACGGTGCAAATTTTCAGATAGAAACTCTGTAGGCAGCAAGAGGAGCAGCTTTGCAAAGAAGCCTAGGGTTCTTCAATTAGAGAGAGATTAGTGAGCTGTAAAGTGATGGTGAGGTGCTGAGAAGAGGAGGAGGGATCCCCCTTCTTGTGTAAGGAACAATTATTTTGTACTCTCAATCTCATTTGTGTTAGGGTTTTTCTGTAATGGCTTGCTAAACACCCTAGTTGGGGATTTCTAAGGAATAACTGATGTAATTACTTTAATATCTAATTAATTGTGTTTTATGTGTTCAATGCTTCTTTCAATGCTTAATTTCTGCATGCTCTTGGTCTGATCACCCATTTGTGTGTACAGTTAGGTGACTTTAGCATTGAGAAATGTATTGTTGCCTTAGAACTTGATAGAAGCAGGACTGAATATGTACTGTTACCAAGGATGGATTGTTGGGGTTTTGGTTTTCTGAATATGCTATTACGATAATGTTGTTTAAGTTAAGCCTAGTCTTACAAGAGGGATCTGCAGACGAAGCTTAAGTTAAATTAGTCTAAACTTACGAGGGATCGAGGTTTAGTATTTTAGGCTACAACATAGAACACAAAAGCATGATTGATTAGAGAAATATCTTCATATGCATCAGCTTGTTTGTCAAAAAGACCCAACGCTTTTTACCTATTGTTGTCAACTTTTACTTACTTGCATCTACTGTTTTTATCATAGAAGTAGTTTATTTCTATTTTTAACCATCATTTCTCAATGTTGTTCCAACAATGCCTTACTTCTGAATAAAACTCTGTCTAATAAGCAAGTTCCCTAAGTTCGATACTCGGATCACTCCATTTTAAGTTTAAATACTTGATGATCCGATGCACTTTCCGGTGTTTCATTTCCCTTGAATATATTTGTTGAAAATTGGAGAAAAAGGAACCATATGGGAAAATGAACAAAGTATTTATGGCGCCGTTGCCGGGTAACATAATTCATTAGAAGAGTTCAATTTAGTTTTACGACATTGCTTTGTATTTTTCTCTCTGATTCATTGATTCTTTTTGTTCATATTTTAGTTATTGCACATTTTATTGTTCTTTTGAACTGGATAATTGTTGTTCTGTCTCTCTTGTATGCAAAGAAGATCTACTACAGGTGATTTGATCCCCATCGATTTGGAGATTAACGGTATTTGCAAAAGGCGCAATGCAGAGAGAATTAGAAATTTTTTGCAGGACTTAGAAGCAGCAGCAACTCCAGAAGAATAACCTCGATCTTCCGAGGCACCTTCTAGCTTTCCTATTCTAGGGCAATCTCATACAGATTTAATTGAAGAAGTTATTATGGCTGAAGAGCCACGAAGAGCGACCCTAGAAGATTACTCAAGTTCCACTGCACCGCAATTCTTTCCCAGTATAGAGCGGCCAAAGGTTCAGGCACAAACAATTACGTATCCTCCTTCTCTGATACAACTGATTCAAAATAATATGTTTCATGGTCTACCAAATGAAAACCCATACGCACACCTGGCCACTTACATTGAAATATGCAATACTATTCGATTGGCTGGTGTGCCTGAAGATGCAATTCGATTGAGCTTGTTTTCATTCTCATTGTTTGGAGAAGCTAAGAGGTGGCTTCACTCGTTCAAAGGCAATAGTCTTAAGACTTGGGATGAAGTAGTTGAGAAATTTCTGAAGAAGTATTTCCCGGAGTCTAAGACTACAGAAGGAAAAGCCGCCATCTCTTCTTTTCACCAATTTCCAGATGAATCCCTGAGTGAGGCCTTAGAAAGATTCTATGGTCTATTGAGAAAGACACCCACTCACGGATTCTCAGAACCAATTCAACTCAACATTTTTATTGATGGGTTAAGCCACAGTCCAAGCAGCTATTAGACACTTCTGTTGGGGGAAAGATATAGTTGAAAACCCCTAAAGAAGCCATGGATCTTATTGAAAATATGGCTGCAAGTGGCATTGCTATTCTCAGAGATAGAGCCCACATACCAACAAAGAAAAGCCTTCTAGAACTTACATCACAAGATGCGTTGTTGGCATAAAACAAGTTTTTGTCTAAGTAATTGGAAGCATTGACTCGAACACTAAGTAAGTTGCCAACTCAAATACATTTTGCGCAATCTTTACCATCTACTGTTTTGCAGGTTGCAGGGTGTGCCATCTGTGGTGGAGCTCACAATTATGGCTGTTGTATCTCCAACAGATGCCACTCTATGCCAAATTTTTAAAAGACATGCCGACAAAGAAGAAGCGGTATATCCACAGTGACACGAGAGTAGTGGAAGGTAACTGTAGTGCAGTCATTCAGCACATCCTTCCCCCAAAGCACAAAGATCCTGGAAGTGTCACTATACCGTGTTCTATTGGTGAGGTTGTTGTGGGTAAAGCTCTCATAGACTTGAGAGCTAGTATCAATTTAATTCCTCTTTCCATGTGCCAGCGACTTGGAGAGATAGAGATAATGCCCACATGCATGACCCTCCAATTGGTTGATTGCTCCATCACAAGACCATATGGAGTGATCGAAGACATTTTGGTTAGGGTCAAACATTTGATCTTTCCAACTGATTTCGTAATGATAGACATTAAAGAAGATGCTGGCATTCCCCTAATTCTTGGAAGACCTTTTATGTCCACTGCAAGTTGTGTGGTAGACATGGGGAAGAGGAAACTACAAATGGCCATAGAAGACCAACAAATCAGTTTCAATATGTTTCATGAAGAGAAACCTTTGCCTAACCAAAATGTTTGTTTGAAGGTGAATGTGATGGAGGAAAAGAGACTAGAGAAGAAGGTTCTAGAAGTTGGAACCTTGTTGGACCCAAGATAATAGGATGATGCATCAAGCTAGTGACGTTAAAAGAGCACTTACTGGGAAGCAACCCAACTTTTCTTTCTCTTTTCTCTTTTTCATTCTTATCTCTTGCATGTAGTTAGGATAGTTGCTTGTGATTGTGATTAATTTTTCAGCTTGTTTAGTACTGAACAAGGGGGTTTTAAAGCCTAGGTGAAGAGATGGACAGAAAAGACTCAGAAAAAAAAATTAGTTGTTCATCTGCTAAGCGCAACCCTTGCGCTAAGCGCAACCCTTGCGCTAAGCGCCCTGTCTTCATGCGCTAAGCCTGAGCTTGCTCGCGCTAAGCGCTTAGACCCCTGACTAGTTGGCTGAATAGTTCAGCTAAGTGCACATCACTGCACTAAGCCCAACATCTTCACTGGAAGTAAACTTCAAGCAGTGGGCTTAGCAGAGATAATGTGCAAAGCGCCACTTCTCCTCTGGAAAAATTTATGGTAGCAGCGTTAAGCATGTTGTCCTGAGCTAAGCCCCATACCCATTTTGGAATTGAACTTTCACGAGTTGGGCTTAGCGGAAGGATGCGCTAAGCGCCAATCCCTTACTATTTTTTAAATGCTTGGAAGTGCGCCTAGCGCGCCTGTTGCGCTAAGCCTAAACTACTCTCTGTAAGTTGAAGCTTGATTGCACGCTAAGCCTTACATCTTAGGCTAAGCGAATACTGCAGAAAATTTTGTGTTGCAGAAAGCATTAAGCGCCACCTGCGGCGCTAAGCCCCAGATGCTCACTGCCATTTGAAACCTCAAGTTGGGCTTAGCGCTAGGTTAGGCTAAGCACAGGGTTACTCAGAACCCAAACGTTTCATTGACGCGCTAAGCTCAGCTATGCACTAAGTGCGCCATATGAATTTCAATTTTTAAAACCAAAGGCTGAGGCACTTTGGGTGTTACCCAAAAATCATTTGCCTCTGCCCTTTGCTAACCCTGATCTTTTATGCTTTCTACTGTGTGTTGAAACCTACTTGTCTGCATTGTTCTTGCTTCATTCTACATTGCAATCATAATCCAAGTAAGTGAGTACATTTTCAATTTCATTTTCATCTTTCAAACCATAGGGTAGATGATTTCATGCTTTCTTAGTTAGTGTGTTAAGTTAGTTTTTTTAGTTTGAGGGTTAGTCATTTTAGGATTTTGGGAACTTAGAAGCCCATTTGGGGCAATGTGGCTGAAAGGGGCCAAGACCCCTTCGTTCTGCTGAGAATCGTGATGAACGCGCTAAGCGCGCCTACTGCGCTTAGCTTATTCATCGCATCTGAGAAAATTTTTGGATTTCCAGATTATCGCGCTAAGCGGACCATGTCGCGCTAAACACGTTCATCCCTGTTGATGAACAAAAGCGATGAACGCTAAGCGCATCTATGCGCTAAGTGGGACTAGTGTTTCAGACATTTAGGATTTTTGAAAAAAAAATTCAGCGCTAAGCCTGACCTGTCAGGCTAAGCGCCAATATGCTTCTATTTTTAGTCCTTTGAATAAGGCTAAGCGCAGCTGCTGCGCTAAGTCCTTGTTGTGTGTCAAGGAGGTTGAGCTAAGCGCGCCCTGCTGTGTTAAGCTCAACTCTCTCACTGTTTTTGAGTTTTTGTGGTTAGGTTAAGCGCGCCCTGTGTGCTAAGCCTAAGGGTCATTCTGTTGAGGCTGAGCTAAGCCCAGCATGCTACGCTAAGCCTAATCTGCAGAAAAATATTTTCTGCATCTTTAGGCTAAGCGCGAGTCTGCTGCGCTTAGCCCATGAGTAAAATTTTATAAGGTGCGCTAAGCCCATCCTGTTGCGCTAATCGCCCAGTTCAATTTTTAGTTTTATTTTCTGTTTTGTTGAAAATAACCCTGATTAATCTTGTTGTTTGATCTTATATTTTCAGATGGCATCAAAGAAGAGAAAGGCACCTGCCACACCTTCCCAGGTCCGATATGACTGATCCAGGTTCACTTCTCCTGAGGCCTGGGAAAGGTACACTGACATTGTTGTACCCAGGAAGATACTCCCTGAGCGGAATGCGGTAATCTACCACACTGAGTTTGATTAGTTCAAGGAAGAATTGGAGAGAAGAAAATGTGATGAGGAGTTGACCAGTTTTGATAAAGGCAGCATTGATGTTGCCATTGTGAAAGAGTTTTATGCTAACCTTTATGATCCCAAGGATAAATCACCTAAGCAGGTGAGGGTGAGAGTCCATTTGGTGAAGTTTGATGAAGACACTTTGAATACCTTCTTGAAAACCCCTGTAATCATTGAGGAGGGGGAGACATTATCAGCTTACTCTAGATTTGCACTCTTGAGGCCTAATCCTCAAGAGTTGGCTGCTAAGTTCTACATCCTAGGGAGGGGATTTGAGCTAAATGCTGATGGTCAGCCTCTGAAGATTTTAAGGAAGAACATGACCACACTCACTCAGACTTGGAGTGTTCTTTCTTACTCGAACTTGGTCCCTACCTCCCATACTTCTGACATCACATTGGATTAGACCAAGTTGATTTATGGCATTATCATGAAAATGGACATGAATCTGGGCTACCTCATCTCCCACCAGATTTCTATCATTGCCCAGCATGACTCCTCTAGGCTTGGATTTCTAGCCTTAATCATAGCTTTGTGTAAAGCTAGAGGAGTCACATCAGATTCCAGATCTTTGGAGAGTCTTAGCCCAACCATTAACTTGGCATATATAAAGAAGAACTGTTTGAATCTAGATGATCCAACAATGGCATTCAGAGGGCCAAGGGAGGCCAAGGGTAAGAGATCTGAGGCTCCCCCTACTTCAGCAGCACCAGATACTTTTGCTCATTCTTTATCTACTTTACCAAACCCTTCAACACCATCCACTTCGACTCTACATCTTCCACAGTTACCAGCTTCATCTCCCACTCCCTTACTAGCTCCATCAATTCCAGCTCCTCCTACAGGACCCTCCTCATTCACTTCAGAGACATTATTTGCCATGCTCCAGAACCTGCACAGAGGTCAAATCATTATCATACAGAGATTGCAAAGCTGTAGTCAGTAGTCAGCTATGAGTGTGGAGGAGTTTCTTGCACAGGTGGCTTGGCCAGGAGTCCAGCCTTCTCTTTCTAGAGGGGGTGAGGTCTCCGCAGCCCAAGAGCTTGTGCCAGCAGAGCAATTGTCATTGTCCTTGTCCTAAACTACCACTCCCCACATCTTTATATTTCGCCTAGGCTTCTATTTCTTCCACCAAGCAATTTTCATTGTCCTTGTCCTGTTCTGTTGCGCCTGAAATCATCCACCTAGTTGATTATAATAATCTTTTGAAAAAAATCTTATTATGATTAATTTCCGTCACAAAATTTAATTGAGTACCCTTAACGGATCTTCTTTAGTTATTTTTTTATCTTTAAAAGATCTTAAAAAAATTGAACTCATTATCACTTAAACCAATAATTTATTAGTAAATAACTTAATTATAATAATTGATATAAAATTTTATATGGTTTAAATTTATTTCTTTCATTTTTTTTCTACAAATATTATTTTCACTTAATATTGTAAATCCTTGCGATTAGATTGTACTTACTCTTTAACTCCAACGTTGCCAACAACCCCTAGCAGCACCTTTTTTCTGATGCGTAAAACTTGAACCCTGTTCGTCCTTCCTTTAATAGAAAGGGTGTGTCGTTGTCCATCCCCAAAGGCTAAAATTCCTCTCAAAGATGGAGTCCTTAGCAGGCGACCCACTAGAATATATTTTCATTCTTGTGCTTCCCGGTGAAGTGATGGGTAATATCCTTCGTATTCGAGACTGAAGGGGAGTCTCCGTGAAGAAAGCAATAAAGCGAGAGAGAGAGAAAGTGAACTGAATATATTCTGCTTGCTTTATTTCATATCAAAGGGAATATTTAAAGCTAATCATTAGTGCTGTCTAGAATATTCCAGCATATGCATGGTATGTGCTACGTGACAAATACGGTTACTGGCAGCAAGCAATATTAATATTCCTATTGTAATATTCATTCATGCTAGTTAAGATATCACGTAATCCTTCCAGAAGCTTGGTTTATGGATATTCCTCTTGGGCCGAAGCTGGTGATTTGTATGGTCTGCAACGTGGTGATCTGCATGGTTTGCAACGTGGTTCGTATCAATACCCCCATTTGGAAAATGCACCTTGTCCTCAAGGTGGAAAGTAGCGTTTAATGTATCCCATGTTTCCCAAGTGGTGTCTTCCTGAGGTAACCCGGCCTTCAAACTCTTTATCGTCCCAAAATTGGGAAGAAAAAGAAAAGGGGAGAAATGGTGGGGGCAACAACATTGCTAAAAATCGCCTTTAGTAGTAGCATAAAATGGGATGTACAGGTGTTGAATAAGAGAAAAAGAAAAGAAAAATAATCTCATGATGGTTCATCCATCCATTTAAAATTCGATGCATCTAACAGTCCATAATCCTTTCGCAAAAGTAAAAGATATGTTTTGCTCTCTTACCTTAACAATCGTGTTAACTCTTAATCTTTGTTAAGTTTCCACTCTTTTATATTTTTTGTTTTCTAATCACATATTCACCATATTGAATGTGGCCTTTAATTATAAATTTTTAAATAATCAATTAAAATCGAGGGATTAGTACTCTCCGATTAAAAGAAACCCTCCCGCAAATTATCGAATTTCACAACAACGTCCTTGCAAAAACTATAAATTACGATTTGGCACCAAATTTACGTTCAGTATCAGGTGATTTTCCCTCCCTCACAATATGTTCTATACTTCAACCTAGAATCCGATAATCACCAAAACACTTCACTCCAACCATCACATCCGGTCACCGGAACCCTCGCTCATGTCCACCGCCAAATCCCGCAACTTCCGCCGCCGCGGCGGCGACGACACCGAATCCAACGACGACAACGACGGCGACACCACCTCAACCACCCTCCCTTCCAAGCCCCCTTCCTCCGCCAAGCCCAAGAAGAAGCCCCAAGCCCCCAAGCTCCTCAGCTTCGCCGATGACGAAGACGAAACCGACGAAAACCCGCGTCCACGCGCCTCCAAACCCCACCGTACCGCCGCCACCGCCAAAAAACCCTCGTCCTCTCACAAAATCACCACTCTCAAGGACCGAATCGCGCATACCTCTTCCCCTTCGGTCCCTACCAACGTCCAACCGCAAGCCGGAACTTACACCAAAGAAGCCCTACGTGAGCTCCAGAAGAACACGCGAACGTTGGTCTCTAGCAGCTCCTCTCGCTCCGATCCCAAACCCTCCTCCGAGCCTGTCATCGTATTGAAGGGACACGTGAAACCCTTAGGTCCGGAGACCCAGGGTCGGGACTCCGATTCCGATTCCGAAGGCGAGCATAGAGAAGTTGAAGCCAAATTGGCCACCGTGGGCATTCAGAACAAGGAGGACTCGTTTTATCCTGATGAGGAAACCATCAGAGCTATCCGGGCGAAGCGGGAGCGGCTCCGGCTGGCGCGCCCCGCCGCGCCGGATTACATCTCCTTGGATGGTGGGAGCAATCATGGCGCTGCTGAGGGGCTGAGCGACGAGGAGCCAGAGTTTAGGGGCCGGATTGCGATGTTTGGGGAGAAGGTGGATGGTGGGAAGAAGGGTGTTTTTGAGGAGGTGGAGGAGAGGAGAGTGGATTTGAGGTTCAAGGGTGGAGAGGAAGAGGTGCTGGATGATGACGACGATGAGGAGGAGAAGATGTGGGAAGAGGAGCAGTTTAGGAAGGGGTTAGGGAAGAGAATGGATGAAGGGTCTGCTAGGGTTGATGTTGCTGCTGCTGCTGTGCAAGGTGCTCAATTGCAGCACAATTTTGTTGTTCCCTCTGCAGCAAAGGTGTATGGTGCAGTTCCAAGTGCAGCAGCATCGGTGAGTCCCAGCATCGGAGGAGCAATTGAATCGTTGCCGGTTTTGGATGTCGTGCCTATATCGCAACAAGCCGAGGCTGCTAGGAAAGCTTTGCTTGAGAATGTGAGGAGGCTTAAGGTATGGAGTATGTTTATCATGTCCCCATATTGGCTGTGTGTCAGGCTGTATCGTTACCTGTCAAATTTGTGATCTTGCCTATCTTTTGTACGGTACATGATGCTTGCACTTTTATTATCATTGCTTTTTGGAGATCATGTTTACACTGTTATTGATTAAAATAAAATAAAATCTCTTCGCTCCTCTCCTTTGAATCAAACAGAGCCTAAGTTGAATCTTTTCTTCTCTGTGATATTTGCACCATCTAGGTATGTGTCTTTGGTTTTACTTGTCAGGAGTCATTATAGTGTAGTGTTATTGTGGTCAGAATTAGCCAAGTTGGTTGAGGGACTCCTGACAGTTGATTAGATGAATTCTGTTTTAATTACATTTAAAAGAAGAATGTCGACAGGCTTCCAACATGTTCCAGAGGATTGTAACATATAGGAGATGAAAACAAAAAGGATTTGCACTGTTTTGGCGAGAACAATGATATGCATTTAAAATTTTACCATCCAAACATGTTACTGTACACAGATAGATAATTACTGTAGAGTTGCTCTGGCATGAAATGTATAAAAAATTATCTTTTAGTTCATTGATATGATTTCTTATCAATGATTTCTTATTATCTCATTGCTTTTTTCTTTCTTTTTAAATTTTCTGTGGCAGGAATCTCATGGAAGAACTATGTCATCATTGAGTAAAACTGATGAAAATTTATCTGCCTCCCTTTTGAACATCACTGCTCTTGAAAACTCTTTAGTAGTAGCTGATGAGAAGTACCGGTTTATGCAAAAGCTCCGAAATTATGTCACAAATATATGTGACTTTTTACAGGTAACTGTATTTCTTGTATTCTTCTGTCCTCCTTGTTCCTTGTCTTCCTTCATAATTAAATTTTAAGAGAGATTAGGTTCCAACAGGGTTCACCAGATTATTTTTTTAAGTTCTCTTTTCAATCTCATTTCATTAGTTTTGCTTCTTTTTTTTTTCTTTCCTACATCTTTATGTTAACTACTTTGATAATGAGGTACCTATGCTGTTGCTGCTTTATGGTGGTGGAAATGCTTTATGGAGATAGGCTACATATAAAGTTTTATGGTGTATTTAGCTAGAGTGAAATTTTCTTAGTCCTTTGATCTGTTTTGGGACAGAATTGGTCCTCTCTCTGTCTGGTGCATGGTTTCTTAAGGGAGTCTACCTAGTACCTAATACATATTATATGTAGGAGACAAGAGAGTTTTAATGCAATGATGAGCTTATTTTTCTCTCTTTTTTTTTTTTGTTTGAGGATATATTGACATATCCTTGTCTTTGTATTTACTTCTTTCTTGTCACTAATAAATCAAGTACGGAGAGCAAAAGTGTAAAAGAGAGTGAGTCAGACATCTGCAATTTAACCATTGTTATCAATTGTGGAAAATGACTCAGATGGCTGTGATTTCACACGAAAGTGACCATGACTTGAGCTGCAACAACTGCAACATAAAACTGTTCCACAGCAGGCCACACAAGCAGGAAGGGGGTACAATGCAACACACCTATAGCAGCTCCATCGCATAGGATTGACTATTATGCTATAAAACCACTTGGAAAACATGACTGTGATACTTCTAATAATGTTGAAGAATATATATTTTCTTATTGCTTGATATTTAAAACTTAACCATCATTATCTATTTGTCATTTATGAATGCTTTTATGCATGGTATCATTTTTTGTGGCTGTAACTAAAGTTATCTGTTATGCTATGACTTTTACTTCAGCATAAAGCATGTTACATTGAGGAACTTGAAGAGCAGATGAAGAAACTTCATCAAGATCGTGCATCAGCCATTTTTGAAAGAAGAGCCACTAACAATGATGATGAAATGGTTGAGGTAGAAGAAGCTGTAAAAGCTGCAATGTCAGTTTTAATCAAGAAAGGTAACAATATGGAAGCCGCCAAAATTGCTGCTCAGGAAGCATTTGCTGCTGTAAGAAAACAAAGAGATCTGCCAGTGAAGTTAGATGAATTTGGTAGAGATTTAAATCTTGAGAAACGAATGAATATGAAAGTGAGGGCCGAGGCTTGTCAACGCAAGAGGTCACTAGCATTTGGTTATAATAAGGTCACATCCATGGAATGGGATGATCATAAAATAGAAGGTGAATCAAGCACTGATGAGAGTGATAGTGAGAGCCAAGCATATCAGTCACAAAGTGATTTGGTGCTGCAGGCTGCTGATGAGATTTTCAGTGATGCTTCTGAGGAATATGGTCAACTATCCTTGGTCAAAAGTAGAATGGAAGAATGGAAAAGAGAGTACTCATCAACCTATAAAGATGCTTATATGTCATTGAGTCTTCCACTGATCTTCTCTCCGTATGTAAGATTGGAACTCTTGAGGTGGGATCCACTCCACAAGGGTGTAGATTTTCAAGAGATGAAATGGTATTGAACTATTCTTGAATTTTTTCACCATCTTTATTGGCACAAGCTTGTTCGTATTAGCCGCTTAATTGCACTCCATAGCTTGATTATATATAGATGTATGTTATATAAGTATCTTTTACCTTCCATCAATTTATATTTTGTATTGGGTTTTTCTTTGTCTTAATCAGGTATAAATTGTTGTTCACTTATGGTTTGCCTGAAGATGGAAAAGATTTTGTTCATGATGATGGAGATGCTGACCTTGAACTTGTCCCAAACTTGGTGGAAAAGGTTGCACTTCCTATTCTGCACTATGAAATTTCCCATTGCTGGGACATGCTTAGTCAACAAGAAACAGTGAATGCTATTGCTGCTACAAAATTGATTGTGCAGCATGTGTCTCATGAAAGTGAAGCTCTTGCTGGTTTGCTAGTTTCCATTCGAACACGCTTAGCTGATGCTGTTGCTAATCTTACAGTATGTTCTGAAAACCAACATTTACGTTTACAAGTTAGAAGTATATTCTTTGTTCATTTTCTGTTGATCTGTATGGTGATTCTTTTATTTATATTGGGCTTGTATTGTAGATACTCAGAATTATGAGGCATTTGCTGATCATTTTCTAATCTTGTCTACCTTTTAGGTCCCAACATGGAGTCTGCCTGTACTAGCTGCTGTTCCAGATGCTGCACGAGTTGCGGCGTATCGGTTTGGTGTGTCTGTTCGATTGTTGAGAAATATTGGCTCGTGGAAGGATGTATTTTCAATGGCGGTATTAGAGAAGGTTGCTCTAGATGAACTTTTGTGCGGAAAAGTTCTACCTCACTTAAGAGTCATATCAGAAAATGTTCAAGATGCAATAACAAGAACAGAACGGATTATTGCTTCCCTATCTGGGGTCTGGTCTGGTCCAAGTGTCATTGGAGACAAAAAGTATGTTGATGGTACTTTGTTGAATTTTTGTGACATTGATGACTACATTTGTTTCTTTTGAATAAAACATTATGCACATACTTGAGACTCATTTGAATCACATTACTGTCAGTTTGCATTCTATCTCGAGGTAAATTGGGTATTGTACATGCAATTGGGGTACTATTAAGTTCATACTTACAGTGAGGCTAATGGGATTGTTTGAAATTTGAGTAGAGGATGTAGTGTTAAGATGTGATAATCACAATGAAGTTGTTTCTTACTGGTTATAAAGTCATTTTACTCTAGTCTAATGTCATTTGTTATATCTTTTTTATATGCACAATGAGAGTATTACCTTTATTATTTTGTTATGATTTTTGGCCAGAAATCTAATATTTCTTCTGTCCTTCTCATGTTTTAGCCGCAAATTGCAGCCTCTGGTGACTTATGTGCTGTCACTTGGAAGGATTCTAGAGAGAAGAAATGTGCCAGAGAGTGACACAAGCCATCTAGCTCGTCGATTAAAGAAAATACTTGTTGACCTCAATGAATATGATCATGCTAGGAGCATGGCTAGAACCTTCCATCTCAAGGAGGCATTGTGAGCTTGCTTGGAATTCATGTTTCGTTGTCTCTTGGTTTGTCGTGGAGTCTGGCCCTAGGTTAACCCACAGTGCAATTTTAGATAGCTTTTTGACCTTTACACAAGTCTTCATCCGGAGTATGCTTATGATTTCAAATCCTGAGAAGGCGTCATTCTCTCTCACAACAGAGGGATGAAGACTTAATGGAACATTTGGACCTAATTGAGGACCTCCATTGCTCCTTGTGCACCACAATGGGGAAGTTTTACCAAGAACCAAATAATGAGTGTTCCCCATATCACTTTGGGGGTTCAGAGGGAGTCTCATTTTATCCTACCGGCCACTTTTTTCATTACTAATGCTTATGCTAGAGTCTCTGGAGGACATTGTAAAATTTTGCATACTCATCTGATTATAAATTGCATTTGATATTGATATGAAATAACTTGTATAAGGTTCATTCTAACATTATTTTTGGTAATTGAGTGGATTTCGTAGCGAGGTATCTAGAGGAACCTGTGTGATGGTACGTCGTGGTGGCGGCGCAGAACGCAACAGAGGTGGGAATCGGCAGCAGAGGGAGTGATGGACAAACATGCGCAAAAGTTTGTGTTGAGCTAAATAAACAAGTAAAACCAAACAAGTTTTCTAAATCTTAGCAAATTGAAAATAGAAAATGTTTTTGCAAACCAAACACCTCTACTTCTTTTATAAGATACACTTTTATTCTTTTTTTTTTTAGGTGGTTGAATTTCTTCACCAAAACGATGAACTTTTTGCTTTCAATTTCCTCTAAATCTGATCACTTGCCTCACTATTTCCATTTGTAGAGGAGGCCTACAATGCAGCGCCTCTTATCTTTTTGTCAGATTCCTCATCCTCGGTAACCCATTTGAGCTCCAATTCATGTTCTCTTAGCTTTCTAAAAAGATGTCTAAATTCATAGTGGTTAAGTCCTTTGATTCGGCAATGGTTATCACTTTAAGTTGGCACTTGATTTGAGTGTTTTTTTTTTATTTTCAAAGAAAATAATTAAATAAAAGTAAAAATATATTTGTTTGAAAATATTTTCAAAAACATACCCAAAACAAAAAATAACAAATCAATATTTTTAACTCTTTTTGAAGAAGTGAAAATGTGATAACACCTTAGAATAATTTATTCTCAATATATACTTTTTAAATCTTGAAAAATTGAAAATAAAATTTATTTTTCAAAAAATGAAAATTAAAAATAAAAACAGAAAATAAGCATTCAAATTAAGCCCCACTTTCTCATCCTATTCTCGAATTTGAGCACCTTTACATTAAGCTCCCCCTTGCCAAATTGTTTACCTAAGCAAATCAAGTTATTGACAATATGAGTGAAACGTTTCTAAACATCAAAGATAGTTACACCATTTTTCATGTGAAACGTTTCATATTCTTAGACTAGTGTGTGTTTCCTAGTCCTTTATACATCAGTAGTTTCCTCATGAGTGACTTGTATAATGTCCCCCGTTTCTTTTTGCAGATTTGTATTGAGAAACATTAAAGAATTCATCATGTGTCAATGTGGATATTATTATGTTTTAGCCTTATAACCATATTGAGCCTTTCTTTTCTCATCCTCAGTCTATTTAGTCTTTTAACTCTCCCTTAACATCATGCTTAGGAATGTATGGTCCATTTCAACAGCATTCCATATTGCTACATCAATTCCCTCAATAAAAATTTTCATTCTAATTTTTTCAATAGGCAAAAAAGTACACTAAACCTGTTCCATCACAGTAAAGAGCCTCTGGCATCTTTTTTCTTTTTCTCTTGACCCTTCTCTCGTTATAACCACGCGAAGGTGGCTGCATATGCTACACAAGAATGGCTCCTTATGTTGAAATATTCAATTTGTTTTTTGCTTCTTTTCATTTTGTTACTTTGGCATCAAATTTCTAGCTAATAATCTTGGAACTGTATAGAGCATGCTTGTTGTGTTGTAGACTAGTGTGGTGAGTTGAGCATAATATTGTTGTGTATATGTGAAATTATGAGAAAAAGATACATTAAAGTTAGGGTAAATGGCAAAGTCTGTATCCGAATGTGTGATGTAATCATAAATTGGTATTATTAAAAATACAATTTTAGTTTTAGGATGTGCAAAATGTACGACAAATTAGTCTTACCGTTAAATTTGTAAAATCAATTTGTCATTATATTGTAATATTCAAGGATCAATTTGATAATAGGTTATATTTTTCAAGGACCAATTTAACATTAAGTTGCAAAGTTTAGAGACCAATTTATCATTAAATTGTCGCATTAATTTATCACACTTTTTTTTGTACATTCAAGAATTAAATTTAAAATTTTCATCTTTTAAGGACTAATTTGTCAACCCATCACACTTTCAAAGACGAATTTGGCTATTTACGCCTAAAGTTATGAACTAAGAAAGCTATGTGATCTGCTCTTCCTTCAATCTTAGACTTGCCACAGGTCGCTGCTCATTGCCAGTAACACCCCTGCTGCTGGAACTATGTTTCACGTCGGGTATGGCAAACTTTTGTGCTTTTAGCTGGGATGCACTATTGTTGGCAAGTGTGTGGCTATTAGTCTTAGCTGCAGGCACATCATGATTGTGTTTTCCTTCGTATGTTGTTATGACAGCTTTAGGATCCATTGAAGCCCTCTCAACATGCTTCCGAACTTTGCAACCTTGGGTCGTGCATTTGTAATAGCTCCTACATATAATAAAAACATGAATCACTTTCTTTTCCAAAGACAAGCCAAAGGTAACAAAACAGAATAGTGGAGAAATAAGTGAAAATAGGCATGGCAATTCTCCCCGCAACTCGGGGATCCTCATAGGGATTGTCCTATTCGGGAAAAAATTTCCCGCGGGGACAGGGATGAGGATGAAAAACCCCCCTGTGCAGTTAATTTAGGGAGGAAGACGAGAATTATGCTCCCCGCCCCATAGGATCCTCGTATCCCCCACGTATATAAAATTTTACTTATATATCCTCGTAACTTATAATATGTCTAACATAAATATAAAGGTTAATATAGTATTTTACTAGTAAAAAAAATACAAAATAAAATTATCATATATATAAGTAATATCTCACAAGTCACAAAGATACAAACACTATTCAAACCCTAAAACGTCGCATCAAACATTACTTCGTTCCTTGACTTCCTTCTTCACCTTTGTTCCTTCTTCAATCTTCACTGCTTCACCTTCGTTCCTTCTTCACCGTTCGTTTTACCGTTTCACACTGTCTTTACTCTCTTCACTTCTTCGCTTCTTCATCGTTCCTTTATTGTATAAAGACTTGTAATGTTATGCTAGTTTTATTGTTTTTATTGTGTAATACTGTAACATTAATGTGTATTTGGATATTTCTTGGTGGATGCTTTTATGCTTGTGTGATTTTATTACTATTATTATTGATTTATTTTAGTATTTTTAGTCATGTTTTAAACTTAGAATTAAACCTTAAATTTATTATTGTTGAAAAATTGAGATAAAACAAAAAAAATATATTTTTTATAATTTTTGACATTTTTTAATGTAAAACGGGGTCTGCGCAGGTTCCGACGGGAAGCCGGAGAATGGGAACAGGGCAAAAAATACCCCCACCACGGGAAGCGGGGACGGAAACGGGAAGCAGGGTAAGGTTCGGGGACGGGGAGCAGGGGAATACTCCCCGCCCCCGCCCCCGCCCCCGCCCCGCCCGGGTGCCATGCCTAAGTGGAAAGATAGATCATGATACAATGAATAGCATAATCTGACTGTGATGAATAATTAAGCATTATGGGAACCAAGTTTCTTGAAAGTTGATATGGAGAATGTTAGGAAATACAAACAGATCAAAAGATGGGAGATATCTTCATTAACAATTCACAAGCAAACAACATAAATTAACTTCACATCATATCTAACTCAAATGCCTTAAAACATTAGATGTAGTGGCGGATCCAGAAATTTTATGCTGTGGGGAAATATTCATATACATAAGTATGTGCGGGACAAAACTTATATTATAGATTAACCTTTTTATACTGCATTTTAAACTATGGGAGCAATTTGTAATGGTGAGCCTTTTTCACTCATTTTAAACTCATGTTAAACTTACGTTGTTGAACTTGTCCATTCATACTTTATTTACGGTGAGCCTTTTTTTCACTTAAACTTGTCACTTAGCAGACAATGATAATGCTCATCCATAATTATTCATTAAATATAAGCAATCAAAGTGTAGGGGGGAAACCAATATCACCTTGGATATGGGTTGCCTTTGACAACTTTCTGCCCATATTTGCGCCATCGATATCCATCATCTAAGAGATTCACTTCACTTGTTGTTTGCACAATGATTCTAGGCTCTGCAACAGATCTATGCAAAGTGGCTGGATCCTGGATCCTGGCTTCTGTGTTTCTGCAGAATCATAAAACTTTCCAACGTCACATAAAAGCCAAATAATTACCCACGCATGAACAATTTACCCACGCATGAAAAAAAAATTTATCCGTAGGAATTGAACATGGTACCAGGGAGTTTACAACACTCACACTCTGCTCAACAAACTAAGCTAGAACTCCTTGGTAGCATGAACAGGTTTACATGGACTAATTAACCCTTACCTTCTCTTGGCATCAGGTTCATCATTTTTCTCATCTGCTTCAGTTTCATGGTCATCTACTTCCTCACTATCACTTGTTCCTGATCCATGTTCACCTGTGGCCTGACTAGACCCTAGATCCATCTTAGACACTGAATTTTCATTTGAAGTTTGTGTTTCTTTCACAATCTTACTGCGATGAGGACGTTGATGATTGTGTTCTCCTTTATAAATAATTGCAGTCACATGACCCTCAAGAGAACGCTCAAGTTTTTTCTTCACAGGACAATTTGGACGTGTGCACTTATAATAACTTCTTGAGAAGTCACTACCTTTCACATGTTTTTGCCCATACTTCCTCCAGTTGTAACCATCATTATTAGGCTTATTATCAACATTCACAGAAGACTGCAATTTTTGTTCAGAGTGAGAATAATCAAGGGATTCTTTCACCTTAGAATCTGGCATTGAGGGTGGAATCAGCTGTTGTGCAGCACATGATGAGGTAGCAGATACGGCTGATATAGAGAATGGATGTTCAGAGTGGGTTTGCACAGCTTGAGATGAGATCTGTGCTAGCATCTGCTGGTGTGTTATTCCAAATTGGCCCTACATTACATGCTTTATAATTCATATTGTGAAGAGAATAAGAAAAGAAAACACTTCAAAGTTATAGTGTTATCTTGACAAAAAACCTTGGCTGTGATTTGCTGCATCACTTATCCTTTCATATTCTGTTTTTCAGTCATCCTTAATTTCATTTACAATAAGTGTATGTACAGCTATTTATTATTATCCTTTCTTGTTAGTTATCTCTCATGGACCATATTTTAGCCTAAAGATTCTCTTTAAAAAAAAATAAGCCTAAAGATTAGGTGGGAAGAAGTAATTCGGTTCTGCTTTATGAGAAATTATTACATAATTCATGATGAATCCTAGTCAGTATTCATGTAGGATGTAATCAAGTTTTAACAATTTTTTTATAAATTAAAAAACTTGAATATGTACAACGTGAAAATTGATTGAAAGCATAGACTCATAATAATCCTAAAACATGTAATAATTTCTCCTATTTCTAGGTAGGTGTCAGCCAAATGAACATTAATAACATTTTGGATTAACTTTCCATAAATACTTTTAAAAAAGACAAAAATAATTTCTTCGTAGGCTAAAATTAGATTATACATAAGCTAATTTATAGAAGTTGTTTTATATTAGTTTCCTCAAAAAATTATTTTTAACTTATGCATAAACCAATTTTAATTTATAAAAAATTATTTTATTTTTTCTTTTTCTTTTTTTCTCAGGTACTTACGAAGAAGTTTATTAAAAAAAACTGGAAAAAAAACCCTGAATACCTCTTCAATAGCAAATACAGAGTTCAGCCGTGTCTTCCTTATAGTACTAATCTCCAACATAATAAAGATTTTCCCAAGAGGAATCCCATGATCCCTAATGAATGAAGTTTAAAGATTCAAGAGTTGTAGAGAGACACAACTTTCATAATGAAAGTCATATTAATGAAAACATATAATCTAACTAGAATTTAAGTCTATTTTTTTAAATCTAGATTTTGATAACAAGTAATTTCTGCTGAAAACTATGATTAAAATTGATCGGGATTATAGTATTTTATAAATTAACACAATTTATTTTATATTTGAACCCTCACATAACACTGCCACTAATGTCAATTGTTTCGCGTAGAATTCAAGTCTGTGTCCTTTTGGTAACACACATTTTAATCATATTTCATGATTTAAAAACAATTTTACCAAAATTAATTATATAAAAATCTAAAACATACATAACAAAAAAAACCTTTTGGTAATGTGTTGTTGTTGGTACAAAATATAGCATATGAGATTATGTGTTATTACTTGAGAAGGTGAATCGATGAATCCAGGTGGAAGCGCGAACGTTGTGGTGGGCATGGGCGAGGGTGCCGTGGGGTCCACCATGGCGCCGGCGAGGAGCTCCGAGAACGACTTGCACTCATCGCCGTCGCCGTAGAAATTGGAAAGCAGAGCCATGGGACCGGGGCTATACCCGCCGCTGAAAACACTCTCCACGGAGGCGCGTGGCCGGAGAGTGGTTCCGTGACGCGCCGCCGTCGAGGGTGGCGATGCTTGCTCTCCTCCTCCCTCTCCTTTTCCGCCGTCAACCATTCACTTCGAATGAAGCGAAGACTTTTAACTTTTTTGTTTTTCTTTTCTCTCTCTTTTTCGGTGTGTCTTTGTTTTCTGGAAACTAAACTGAGACTCTAATGAAAAGTACCAAACCTTTTTTGTTGTCATACGATGATTCTGTACAAAAGTATACTACGAGTATACTTAGATTTTTTTAATTGCATAATGGTAGTATCATTTTCTTTCTTATTCTTATCTGTATAAAAACTCAACCAGAGGAACATTAATTGGTGATTTAAGTTAAAGTGACATACAACTTGATTAAAATATTTATTTTGGATTCATGTTAAAATGGTTGAGAATCACGTTAAAACAGTACTATTTGTTAATGTGATTTTAACTATAAGTCTAAATTTGTATATTTAGTTTTATGTTGAAAAATTAGTTATAAATCTAAATTTGATTTTAAATTAAAGAAATTTTAGGAAACTTACATTAATTAATTTCATTCAAATTAATTATGTCCGCAAAACATACGGGAGAAAGTTTTCTTAATCATCAGTTCATCACTCTTGTGTGAGTAAATTTGCACTTTAATTCCTGATATTGTTAGGAATTTTTTAACATGTGGAACTTTAAATAGGATAAGTCTTATTAATTATTTATTCGTTAACTAATTATCACTAACTAATTATTATGATTTCTTGAAAGAAATTATTTTCTCTCTCCTATTTATTTTTTAGATCCACCTTAATTTAATCTCTCTCTTTCTATCAATAAAATAATAATTAATTAATACATATTCACCGCTTGAAACTTTTCAACTTAAATATTCTATTTGAATCATTATTTTTTTTTTTTTGGGCGCATCACTGTGATATTCTCCGCTGCAACAAAGCTTATCAAAATGAAAGTTCTTCTTCAAAGCTTTACACATTCAATAGACATATGCCAAATGGCCAAATAGCCAAATAGTTTGGAAAGGTCACAGTCACTTAGTGCAGATTTTATATACTCATATAATCATGATTCATTCTTAACGAAAAGATAATTTCTTCTATAACATCAGGACTTTTTTGTCAAAATCTTTTTGGAGATTCCAAAATAACTTATTAATAATCTTATACTTTAGTTGCAACAAGAGAGTCTAACTCTTGAGATTGATAAATACTATTTTGATAAAATGAAACGACTGTACAGTTTTCAGAAATAATAAATATATATTAATTAATTATTATTATTATATTAATAGGTAGAAAGAGATTACGTAAATAAATACGAGAGAAAAAATCACTTTTTTAAGAAATCATAATAATCATTTACTGAAAGTTAGTTGAAAAGTGGATAATTAATAAGACTTATCCTGTATAAAAGTTACACAGGTTAAAAAAATCGATATTGTAAAAGCATATTAAACCTTATTAGTTAATATTGACGAAAAATAGAGTAAGAATAAAAGTGAATGAAATTTTATAATATTTTATAAGTAAAAAATTTTATGAATTTGAGGACTAAGAAATAATAGTACTTACAACAATTAGATATTAAAAAGTATTCTATTGAAGGCTCTTTCTCTCGTTTATTTTAAGTCAAAAATTGTAAATTAGGGGTGTTTCTGATTAAGATTTATGAGAGAGAGAAAAAAAATGAAGAACGGGTTTAGCCTTAGCGTGTGGTAGGGTCATGAGTATTAGTGCATTGTCGAAATTGGCCCCGGAAGAGTGTTGAAATTGCTTGGGTTTGGTGGAGGTGCACCAATGGTGTGTGGTGACGTGAGGGGCAGTGGCGAGAAGTGGATGATAGAGAAGTCTGTGACGTTGTGTTGCGTTTGTCTTTGTAAAGATAATAAAGACAAAACTCAAGTCAATCCCAAAAACTGCCAAACACTTTTTTTCCCCTATAATACTCAGAGACAGAGAAGCTCTGCTGCCACATGATTGTAAAGTTGAGATCGGTTCGAGAAACTTTTTTTAGGTTCAAAGAATCTATAAAATAGATATTTTATTTTAATCTTTTAAAGAAAAAATAATCAGTAAAGATTCTTTAGTTAATCTTAATTTATGTACTTTTATGTTAGTTTTCGTTATCAAGCATGACGCAACAATAATATTCGCACCTGATTTACTTGTCACGTTATAAAAAAAATCGATAAAATAATCGTGTGTAAAACTTGTTTTTGTAAACCATATTTTTAAAAATAATTTTTTAAAAAATTAGATATGATTGTTTGTCCTATTAGATTCGTGATGATTAGATTGTTAATATTTTTATTATATTATTAGTTAATATTATCACTTAAAAGCAAGAACTAAAACTAAATATTCTAAATCCTACGTAAATTAAAATAAGATTTTAGATAAGGGTTAAAGATTATTAATTATAGGATGAAAATAAGACTAATAAATATGGAAAGGAAGACAAACATTTATTTTTTTTAATACTAAAAATGTCTTTTGGGGATAATATACCTAATGTGGGATTCCAAGGGATGTATCTCGTTAAGAAAAAAGGGACATAATGGATATTTCAAATATAAAGAAGGCAAATTGGGTGTCCTGAGCAATAATGGGGACTGTAAATAGCAAGTGTCATAGTTTAATTTTTTTTAAAAATGGTTATAGACAGAAATGTGTCGCATATATATATATATATATATATATATATATGCTAAATTTATTTTATTTTATGGATTTATTTTTTCCTTTAATTTAAAAAAAATTATCCTTTAATTTCTAAATTTGAGTCAAATTGGTACTTCTAAAATTTTCAATTTTAAGACAAGATTTTAAATTGACTCAAGATGTGCAATTTATCTCATTTCATTCACTTTCATGTAATGTTTGAAAAAAATAATCATTAACATAATAAAAATGAAGTCTTTTAAGAACAATTTTAAAAAAATCTAATACTGATTGTTTTGTTGAAAATGAGTATGGTAATGTTTTCACCATGTATATGGCTCCTTAAATTCTATAATTTTTATGTAAATAAATCTAATCTAACAAAACATGTTTAACACTTCAAATATGTCAAAAAAAGAATTTAAAATTATATCTCAAAATAAAAAAGTATCACTATTTTAGAATGATCAATTTGATCCAAATTTAAAAAATAAAGAACAAATATGATTTTTTTTTAAATGAAATATAAATCTTAAAAAAAAAGAGAGAAAAGAAAAAAAATATAATTTTGCAAAAAAAAAAAAGTGTGATGACTCGTGAATTTGTTTTCACTACGGCTCTCTCACTGTGCAAGGTGTTGACTTTTTTATGGAATTTTTTTTGCTTAGAAATATGAGTATTCATAAATCAATTTAATGCATTAAAAATTAAAATAATTTAAAGAATAAAAAATTATATAAAATGATAATTAAAAAATCAGAATTTTTTTTATTAGATTGGATCAAATTTTAGATTTAATTTTAAAAATCGATCCAAACTCAATTTTAATCCAATTTATACATATGTCTTTTGCCTAAAAATAAAGTGCATCAAACACAAAATAAAAAAACTCAGCAAAAGTTTTAGTATCCAAGTAGAATAATAGGGAAACTGGGTGCATATAGCTTGGAACATTGATCCAAAGTGAGAAAGATAGAGTGATAGAATTCTTTCTTAAGTGAGTTGTGAGCAAGTTGTTACTCAAGGGTTTTAGATCTTGTGAGGTTGTTGTTTGAGAAAAAGGGGTATGTGGCTCAATGATTGTCGTTGTGTAGATATAATCACTATCTGCTTCTTTGTGAAATTCATAAGAAGGGGTTTAGGATTCAGAGAAGGTGTCCCTTAGAGGTTGCTATGGTGTAAACATTTTAACTGCTTCCCTGTCATATAAAGAAGTTTTCAAAAATTTAGAATGTATAATGGCTAAGGATATTGGAAGATACTGAAGTCAACTCAATAAAAAGCCAACCATGAAAAGCCAAAACATAAAATACAAGTGTTTAGGACTCTAACTACAGTGTTCCCTCTAGTTTTTATAAATTGTCACAAGCCTTCGATGAAGAGAGGGGTTAAATAATTCTTGAATTACTAAAGGCTGAGAGAAAGAAAACTTATAAATTACAAAATGAATTATATAACATTGGAAATCAACCCTCTTCCTCCATAAAGTAATAGTAATACTAAGTTTTTTAAATGAAAAATAAATGAATTAAAAATATAATCATAATTCGTATAAAATATAATGAATATCGTGATAAATTTATTCAAAATTGATAATTATATAAATTGATTTTATTTCATTTTTATCGTAATTAATATTTGTCCACATTTTATATTTAAGTTAATATACATAGTTGAATACTTATATGTAAATTTTATGAAATAAAAAAAATAATGTTTAAATTTATTTTTATCATTATAAACAACATTTATGCTATAAAAAAATTTCGGGGGTAGAATGAATCTTGCAACAATGAAAAAATTTGTAGTATAAAATATTAATAATGAAAAACATTTAGAGACATACAATAGCAAGTGGATCTGTGGCGCAATGGTAGCGCGTCTGACTCCAGATCAGAAGGTTGCGTGTTCGATTCACGTCAGGTTCATTTTTTTAGACTACAAAAAAATAATTTTTTACTATTATCATCTAACATTTTCCATTGTTAATAATTAATAGAAAAATACTAAATAGCACAAAACGATTTAATAATCATCAGATTATTTAAATTAATTTTCATTTTAATTTTAAGTTTTATACAACTAATATTTACTCTGCTCGTCCTTTCATTCTCATCTATTATGTTAATAGTAGTGCAATTGACGAATTTATATATAAATCATATTTTAATAGTAGTATAATTTTATCATTTTTTATTTTATTCTTCTAACTTGTTATTTGGAAAAATTTTCATTAAAAATTATTAATTAAGAAATTTCAACGTCTCACTCAATAATAATTCTTTCAACCACTATCGTCTAACATAAATACAATAATAAAATCGACCTGTTTAATTTGTGTTACTCATTTAATGTTATTATCCCAAATGAAAAATAAAAATAAACAAATTTAGAAGAATGTAATAAATTTTATTTGAATTTTATTTTTTATATATAACTAACACTATAAATTTATCTTAAATATTATTGTGTTTATTTATTGGACATAAACAATTAAGTAATATTTATTAAGAATATGCATTGTAAAATCACAACAATATATTTTGTTTGCGCTTAAAAAATAGACATAGCCAAAAAGTGTGGGGGAAAAATCAACAAGATAATTAATTTATCGCTAATTTAAGTTATTTTTAAAATGTAACTGGGTCATAAAATCTTTTTTTAAGAGAATAAATTATGTAAGAATCATTGTGTCATTGTCTTATTTTTAACTATTTTTTTTAGAGGAATCGAGGAATTGGTCGAGCTGTCAAAACAGGTCTAAACCCGTAGGCCAACTCGATCCACTACATATTTAGACTCGGTCGGGTAAAAAAAGTTAATGAATTTCACAATTGGTTCAAAAAAATGAACTCAATCCATCAACTTTGTCCACTCTAGCTGAACCTGTGGTGGGCCAGGTAGACCCACCAACCCACCTAAGTAACCCTAATTCTAATTTACTAACTAAACAACACAACACAAGTTACAAACAAACACATCTCATCAAGACATCGACCCACTCGGCCACTCTCTACCTCAGGCACCTCAAGCCTCTCGCTCTCCATCGACAGCTCGATGCCTTAGTGCTCTCACTGCTCAGTCCTCACACATGTCGTCCTCGACTCGACCCACTTACTCACTCCCTCTCTGTCACACAACTCGAGCTCAACACTTCACGAGATCAAGCCTCGACCCATTCTCGTCGAGAGTCGAGACTTAAGACCCATTCTCTGCCACGATTGCAACCTACTCTCTGTCGCGAGCATGCGACCCACTCAAGATACACTCTCTGCCACTCTTTGATGTGACGCCTCAAGCTCATTATTGTGACCTACAACCTTGTGTCAATGCTTTGTTGTGACCTCAGGTCGTCGTGACCCTGTGCTGTCACAAATGCTCACCAGTCAAGTAGTCAACAGTCACCCCCAATCTTCCCTCACCGAAAAAATTTGTTTTTTCATGAATTTTAAAAAAATATCATTTTTTATTTTAAGTGGATTGGTAGGCCAACTCGTTTAACTCATAACCTGTAATGCCCCAAGACAAACCATTTTTCCAAGACTAAACTCTAAGAGGACAGGTTGAATTGACCTGTTTATAAGGCGAGTCGATGTGGGCTGGGTCCAAACAAGTGGGACCAACCCTTTTGACAGCTTTACGAGAAAGTAAACGCATGTAGATAAGATTACAAGAAATCCTAAGAGATGTTTGGCAAAGGAATTTCTTTTTTTTTTTTTAATGTTCAAAAATCACAATTCTTAAGAATAATATTTTTTGGAATAAATAAAATCAGTTTAATTGATATTAGAAATATTTGGATCATTTTTCTTGATATTTTTATTATTATTTTAATTATTTATCATATTAAATAAGTAGCATAATATTTCTATTATAATAATAAATTCAAGATAAATAAGATTTACACATTTCACACGTCAAAAAAAAATGTGTAAATCTTATTTGTCTTGAGTTTATTATTACAATAGAAATATTATGCTACTCATTTAATATGATAAATAATTAAAATACTAATAAAAATATCAAGAAAAATGATCCAAATATTTCTAATATCAATTAAACTGATTTTATTTACACGACAAATAATATATTCTCAGAAGTCATCTTTTTTCTGAAATATTATTTTTAAAATGAGTACAATAGTGAGAAACTACCTAACCAAGAATTCCCGAAAAATTAAAAAAAAAATCCCTTAGCAAATTCTCTCTTTTGGACCCATTAAAATGAAAAAACACACATTCGGTAACTCCCTTATTATTTTTGAGAAAACGGTAAACAGTTTCGCAAACACATAGTAGGAAACAAATTTTATGAAAATTATGTATAAACTATTTGGTGTGATTTCTATGGTTTTTCCTTAATATATTATGTATAAATAAAACAAACTAAATTAATTAAATTGGATCTGTGGCGCAATGGTAGCGCGTCTGACTCCAGATCAGAAGGTTGCGTGTTCGATTCACGTCAGGTTCATTTTCTTATTGTTTTTACTCTTTGTTTACTGCAGATTTTTTTTTAAACGGCGATAATAATAATAAACAAAAAACAAAGCAGCAACAGTTACAATCTCGGAAACACTACAAAGCTGGCGCTGCGACCTTTGTTGGATGCAGAAAATTAAATTGTCACTACTATAAATTTGTTAATTGAAAAATACCAAATAGCACAAAACGAATTTTTCGAAATATATTTTTGTCAAATTTTTAAATAAATCTTAGTATTTTAAGGAATTGGTCTCTTGCTATGAATACCCTCGGGACAACCTGTCTAACCTTGTTACCCATTAAGTTAACCCACCTCACCTAGGGTCCCACTATTTATTGCGTGTGCAAGATTATTTATCATTTCTAAACGAATACAATGTAAAATTTAATCATTTCTCAATGATAGTTGAATTATTTATAGATGAATTTATTTTTTGGTCTATGAAGTCATTTATTACAGTATTATCCTTCACTTCTAATATGCAAGGCTTACATTGATTTAAGAATATTATTTAAGTTTCACAACTTTTAGTTTTGTAAATCTACCAATTAAAATTGAAGTAATTCAATAGTGGGTGAATGTGTTTTGTGAACAATTAACTACAATAACTTTCAAGTACTTCTGACAAATCTTGAGATTCCACTCATTGAAACATACTTTTATGGTTTTCTAAAATTTATTAAAATTCACAAAAATAATATAAATAGTACTTATAACTTATTCAATCTCGTTTATAATTTCCTAATTGTATTCATTTTACTGTTTTACATTTTCTCACACGAAATTAAAGCACTTCTGGTTTGAAAAAAAGTAATATTTTAAAAAGTTTTTAGTGGACTTGTTTAAGTTTCTAAAAAGATTAAAATCTAAAAAAAAATTCTTATTATCTAGAAAAACCATTTTGAGTAGCTGGTGAAAAAATTAAATTATAATAATAATTTTTTTATTTTAGTTAAAAATTGTAAAATTTCTCTCCAGTTCTTTGTATAAGAAACAAATAGCTCATAAAAAACATAAGAAACAAACTAATTCATCAAGAGTGGTACTAAATAAATTTAAATCTTGTTCCAAAAATACCCATAGCAAAGAGTGGTACTAATATTTAATGACAATACACATAATTTGTGGTCTGATATTTTTTCAACCAATGAACGTGCTTATATTGTTAATAGGTCAATAAATGCATCCACTTACATGGAGAATGAATGGGAATCTTTCACAATAAATGAACAAGTAATACATCTTAAAGTTTGTTCACGTTTCTTATAATTAGGACCAAAACAATACTAATATACTCATTTGTTTCTTATAAAAAATATTGAAGAGAGTATAAACTACTTATTTATATAATCTTCAAATACACTACTCTTTTGAATATCTTAAATAAAAATCCTAAATGATAGTCAATAATGCAAAAACATGTTGAAAAAAGTGTTTTCATTTATTTAGTTGAGTCTTTACACTCATGCCTACTACCATAGACTACTTTTGGTAATAGATAGTGTTAAAGTTCTAACTAGTGAACAAGCAAAGTAGCAAGTGCCTACAAATAAACATTGACCCTCAAATTTGTATATGAATCAACAATGTAATTAACAATATATATTACTTGTCCTTTACCTATTATATGTTTTTCTAAGGTCTGGCCCAACCTTTATACAAGTTTAAGGGTGAAAAAGAATAAGAATAACTCATAGAATCAATCTGACTATATATCAAATAAATCGTCAAGTTGATCAATGTTGCCTACCCTATGAATACTTAAGGCACATTCAAAAGTATTCAACATTTCTAATTCCCTTAAAAAAAGACCTTTTTCAACTAATTCATAGTCTTTAAAAAAATTAGTTAATTTAATAATGACATTAAATTTATCAATAATTTGTAATGTTTTTCTAAAATTATCCTCAGTTTTTTTTAAATTAATCATATATCTCTTTCACGTAATTGCTTTTTGTAAAAATTTTAAGAGTTTCCTAGATTTACAATTATAAGAAACCAGCAGGATCTTGAAACCTATGATTCTCACAAGTAATAGATAATAGATAAACAATGTGTAGCTTTCTCCATAATGAAGTTTCTCTCTGGTGCACTTTGATTTCTTGGAAGATGAGAGAAACAACATTTCACTTCCTGGACTATTCTTTCTGTCTCTCTACGTTTGTGATAACCAAAGATTAGAGAGAACACTTTTCATTTAGGAAGAGGACCTTGTTTAACGTTAGTGGGTATTAATCCTCTTTTATAACCATTACTCTCATCAAGTAGCAGTTACCTTTAGAAATTTCTCCTATTTAATTCAATTACAATTTAGTCCCCAATTATTAATTATTTATTTATCAGTCCATACATAAGTCACATGTCTCTCACATGAGACATTAATTCTAACATTCTCCCACCTGGCTCATGTGACATTAATAAACATTATGGACTAAATAAATAAATACATTAAACTAACATAATGCGCATTCAAATGACTAAATTGTTCTATACATTGGGTACATCATAATTTCATGATTAAGAATAAGAACCAATTCGAGTCATGGTGGTTGTACATCACTTAATCGACATAGTCCCTTCCATGTACTACAAATTAATCTTCTCCTTAATATGATCATTAGTTAGGAGTACATAATTGGTCCAACATAATGTCTTTATTCAAGAAAAAACCTGTTAACATTACTCTAATACAAATATGCATGCAAACGTAGAGAACATGTAATCAGAAACATATCATAAATGAGCTCAGAGTGTCACTTAAATGCATAAGGTAAATTACACTTAATGATCATCAATAACAATAATGTCCATACTTTCAATATGTTCTATAAATGTCTTGGGTGGTAATCCCTTTGTCAAAGGGTCAACTATCATAAAGGTTGTGCTAATATGCTCTATTGATATTCTTTGTTTTTGAACTTTTTCCTTCACGATAAAGTACTTCAATTCCATATGCTTAGCACCCTTAGAGTGCTTGTCGTTCTTACAAAAATACTATTGCAGAGTTATCACAATACATTTTCAGCGGCCTAGCAATATTGTCAACAATTCCAAGCCCTGAAATAAAGTTCCACAGCCAATTAGCCTGAATTGTAACCTCAAAACATGCTACAAATTCAGCTTTCATGGTAGATGCAACAACAATTGATGCATATAGAATTGCTTCCATTTGTTTTCGTTCCATATCATTTCTGGGACATTATGCGAGACTAAATTTGTCTCCTTTCTAAATTAGAATAGGTGATGTTGAACACCTTTTCATCATGAATCTCTCCGGTACTTTATTGATATATGCTTTTTGAGATAAGCCTAACAATTCTTGTGATCTATTACAGAATATTTCTATCCCTATCACATAACTTATCTCACCCATATCTTTCACTTCAAATTTGCTAGAGAGAAACTTCTTTGTTTCATGAAGAAGACCAAGATCATTAATTGCAAGCAAGATATCATCAACATACATAATTGGAAAAATAACCTTACTTCCACTGACCTTCAGATATATACACTGATCAACAATATTTTTCTTAAATCTAAAGGAAGCAATGGTGTCATTAAACCTCAAATACCATTGGTGGGAAGCTTGCTTTAAGACTATATTGATTTCTTTAATTTGCACACCATGTGTTCCTTTCCTTCAACTGAAAACCCCATTGGTTGGTCCATATAAACATTCTCCTCTAAATCTCCATTAAGAAAGGTATTTTTTCACATTCATCTGATGTAGCTCCAAGTCATAATGGACTACTAATGCCATGATAATCCTAAAAGAATCCTTTCGTGAAACCGATGGAAACATCTCTTTATAATCAATGACATCTTTTTGAGTAAATCCCTTAGCAACAAGTATAGCCTTGTAACATTCAAGATTGCCATGAGAGTCACGCTTAGTCTTGAAGGCCCACTTACAATCAACTCTCTTACAACCCTTTGGCAATTCTACAAGGTCCCAAATACCATTATGTTTCATGGAATTTATCTCTTATTTATGAAACTGGATCATTACCATTAATGCTTAAGTCTATTTCTGTTTCATGTAGGTATACCACATAGTCATTTGAAATAGTTGCTCTCATTTCTCTTTGAGACCTCCTTAATGCTACTTCTTGTGGTTCTTCCACAATAGGTTCACTATGTATTATTGGCTCATTATTGTGCTGCTCATCTTCATTATTTTTTTGAACAACAACTAAATGAGCAATTACCTTATTACTAGAGGCACAAGCTAAAGGGACTTGCACTCTAACTTCTTTAATTTCCACATCTTTTGGAACTATACTCCCACTAATTTCACCATTTTCAATGAACCTTGCATTTCCAGTTTTGATAATTCTCATACTATGATTAGGACAATAAAACATATATCCATTTGACTTTTCTGGATAACCAATGAAATATTCATTGATTGTTCTTGCATCCAATTTTCTTTCTTGCAGATTATGAATCCTTATTTCTGTCTGGCAACCCCAAACATGTAGGTGCTTTATACTAGGTGTCCTATTCGTCTACGATTCAAAAGGTGTCTTTAGAACTGCGTTACTAGGAATCCTATTCAACAAGTACATGACAGTTTTCAAGGCATACATCCACAAAGATATGGGTAAAGTTGAATTGATTAACATACTCCTAACCATATCCATTAAAGTTCTATTACGCCTTTCTGATACACCATTTTTTTGTGGTGTACTAGACATTGTGTATTGCACACAGATGCCATGTTTCTGAAGTTTAGCAAATGGACCTGGGTGTTACCCAGTTTCATCGTATTTTCCATAATACTCATCACCTCTATCAGATCTAATAACTTTTAACTTTCTTTCTAATTGTCTTTCTACTTCATTTAAGTAAATTTCTAAGGCATCCATTACCTGAGATTTCTCATGCAATAAGTAGACATAACCGTAATGTGAATAGTCATCAATAAAGGTCATAAAGTATCTTTTCTTTCCGAAAGAATTAATATCAAAAGGTCCACAAATATCAGTATGCACAATTTCAAGAAGCTTAGTGCTTCTTGTAGCTTTTTTCTTTGTATGTTTTATTTGTTTTCTCTTAATACAATCAACACAGGTATTTAGATCCGTAAAATCAAGATTAGGAAGAATTTCATTCTTTATTAATCTTTCCATCCCTTTTCTAGAAATGTGACCTAAACATTTATACCACAAGAAAACAAATCGTTCATTTACTAAACTACGTTTAGTGTCAACATTATGATGCAGAGTTAAAACGGTTTTAGCATACAAACCATCTAATTTCAATTTATATAAACCATCACAAAGAACACCAGTACCAATGAGATGATTATGCTTAAATAAACTGAAACATTCATTACCAAAATTAAAAGAGTATTCAATTACATCAAGTTTAGATAATGAAACTAAATTCCTAGATAAACTAGGTACATAAAAGTTTCTAGTAAATCTAAATGATGTCTAGTATCGAGTTTTAAACGATAAATCCCGAATGCTTCCAATGTAGCTTTCACTCTATTCCCCATGAAGACGAACTTCTCATTTGGGCTTATGGTTTGGATTGTAAGGAATCCCTACATAGTATTAGAAACATGAGTTGTACATCCAAAATCAATCCATCATGTATTATGGAAAACTTCAGTTAAATTTGATTCAAAATATACATGAGCATTAAGCTTACCTTTCTTTTCGAACCAAGGCTTACACTTTAGGAAATCCTTCTGGAAATGTTCAGATTTCCTAAAAAATTGACAATTATTGTCATTTGATACCTTCTTCTGGATTTGCAAAGAGTCATCATTGATCTTTAATGACCCTTTGCCTTTATCATGCTTCTTCATAAATTTCTTTCCAGCTCCTTGATTCCCTTGGTGGTTTACATTATGAACTAAGTGACTTCCTTGATTCTTAAGCCTCATTTCTTCCTTAACTAATATATTATGCAATTCATGCACATTTCATTTATCTTTCATGGTATTATAGCTCATTTGGAACGAGCCATACTCAGATGGTAATGAGTTCAAAATAAACTGAACAAGGAAGTTCTCATTCATAGTCATTCTCAAGGTCTTTAGTCTTGTTGCAATGTTTGTCATCTCAATGACATGTTCATACATAGTACGTGAACCATCAAACTTCATGGTGATCAATGTACTCATTAATGTTTCAACAACAGATTTATCAGCTGTTTGGGAGTGCTCTCCCACTAACCCCATAAACTTTTTAGCATTTTCGATTTTAGGGAGAGTTGTCTTAATACTATCTGCAATAGTCATTCTCATCAACATTAGATTGAGACTATTAGATCTTTCCCAAGCTTTATAATGAGCTTTCTCTTCATTGCTATTAGCATCAATAATGGTAACAGACTTCTCTTCCAACATAGCAAGATCAAGATCTAAAACAACGAGATAAAATTGGACTTGCTCATTCCAGTCAGAGAAGTTAAGCCCATTAAAATTGGTACAGATCATACATGAGAATTCAGTGAATTGGGAACATGTATTGCATAATAAAATTCACATAAGTGTTTTGAGACATAAAACACATGCCATACATATGATTCATTCAAATAACGGTCAATATATATCGATGCTCTCCTTTGGGTGATACATCAACACACAACATACAAACATGATGATGCTAATAAAATTCTTAACATTGTTTGACAATTAAATATGCACCAATTAGTAGTACTTATTACCTTTGGGTATATAAATAAAACCAATGATACACACAAATTGTCTACAATTATATTCATTAATTATAAGAACAACTAATAAACCTTTGGGCGATCCATAAATGCTTAATAACAATGAATTTCAATGTACCCATAAACCAATAATCATATAATTTAGCATCCATTATTCTATGAGTAATTTCAGAAACGTACAAGTAGGCACTAGTTTTCATTCCAAGAAGGAAAAAGAACAACGTACAAGGACTTTTGCTATCTTTCTCCATAATTGGAAGATACCACTTTAATAGAGATTTTCAACTAAAAAATAGAAAGCTTTCATTCATGCAATGTAACACCATTTCGTAAGCTCGTTTAAAAAATTCAACAATAATAAAATATCGTACATAGCAGCGGAAAAATAAAATTCTTAAATTTCATAATTAGGGTTCATTCATGATTGGAAAAAAATAAATCATTCTTGGAAATCATAAATTTCATAACCTATGCTCTGATATTACATATGTAAAATTTTTAAGAGTTTCCTAGATTAACAATTATAGGAAACCAAGATGATCTTGAAACCTATGATTCTCACAAGTAATAGATAATAGATAAACAATGTGTACTTTTCCCCATAATGAAGTTTATCTCCGGTGCACTTTGATTTCTTGGAAGATGAGAGAAATAACATTTTACTCATTGAACTATTATTTTTGTCTCTCTACGTTTGTGATGACCAGAGATTAGAGAGAACACTTTTCAGTCAAAAATGGAACCTTGTTTCATGTTAGTGAGTATTAATCCCCTTTTATAATAACTACTCCCATCAAGTAACAGTTACCTTTAGAAACTTCCATTTAACCCAATTACAATTTAATTCCTAATTATTATTTATTTATTTATTAGTCTCTATATAAGTCATATGTCTCTCACATAACACATTAATTCTAACACTTTTCACTCACTTACTTTCTTCAATCCTAATAATGAGAGAAAGGTTTTATCTCATTAATTTCCAACATTTATTAGTTTTTGGCTAAAAATATTATTAATTAATTAAGGGTGTACTCTAGGAAAAAAATTATTACAACAAATAATTAAAAATGATTTTATGAAAAGGAATATAAAATTTTCTAAAAATAGTCTTATAGAAAAGAACCAGGGGAGATGAAAATAATTGATGAAAATATATCAATTAAAAATGAAGAGGAAGAAAAACAAGATGTATGCATACTATCAACAAAGACAGTAAAAAAGAACACCGGCAGATGGACGGTAACCTATGGGACTACGTTGGCTGACTATGCATTCCACGCCAAATACGCAAAGTGGTTTGTATTTGTATAAAATGCATGCCCTAACACTCAACATTGTTTGGTCATTGGTGAAGCGCATGCAAAGAAATGTAACACAATTCCAAAAACAGTAGTTTTAGATAACGTATCTGGGTTGCAAATGAATAGTTAGGTTTCACACATTTTGTCCCTGCAGTCATGATTTTTAGCGGCTGAAATTTTTTTCTTTATGTAAATTGAAAAATATAATTAAAGGTTGAGAATCAAGTTTCTTTCTTTCTCTGACCACAGCTTAATTGGAAAACCTGTAAACAATCACCGAAGTCTCAGGTACAGCTTGGCGGCTATGTTTCATGCTACTTACCACGAAGGAGCCTAGAGCACTACAGTACAAATGCCGGAAAAAAGAATTAGAAAAACATGGGTCAAAAAAATATTTGTGAAAACAAAAGTTAAGAAAAACAATCAAGTATCTTGTTACACGGCACAACTTTATTCTACAGAGTAAAGTATAATTAGTATCCCATAAAATATTTTAAAACTTAATTTTAGACTTTATGAAAAAGTTTGTAATTAGTTTTTAACCATATATAGACTAAGAACGTGTTTCTATTAAAATGTAAGGACTAAAATAAATTATATTTTATAAGGATTAATATTAATATTTTAAAGGCTAAAACATATTTTATTCTAATTAAATTATAAATTCAAAAGTATAAGAAAAAATATAAATAATTAATTTTAAATAAATCAGTAAAACTGTGCATTATTTATCATTATTATTTATTTTTATTTTACTTTTATTTTGTAAATTATTTTAAAATTGAAAACATGTTTAAATTTTCATACCTTTTAACCAATTCAAACAACTTATTTGTGATCAGATTTGTTTGGGTTCTTTTTTTAAAAATAAAACTACACAAATCCAACTTAATACAATTCATGAACAACCCTAAAGAAATAATGGGTCAAACTGTCAAAATTACAATTCAGTTAAGTATATATCATACATTTAAAATTGATAACATGCAGAGAATCTTTACAAAATACTTTCAAACACATTTTACTTAAAATTTATTAAAAATTATAAAAAAAAATCATGCGAAAAGAAATGTCGCTGATACTCCTCAAAAAGTCAAAAACTAGATCCAAATTCAAAATTATGCAATTTGTACAAAAAAAAAAATCTAAAAATATGCTTGCCATTTCCAAGTACACTTAAAAGATCTTTAAAAATACAAATGGGGCACATGTTCGATGCAAAACGAAAGAGGGCCCACACGTTCTGGAAAGCGGAAACCCAAATTTGCATGTGCCAGCTCTTTAAATTTTTACAGTCCATTCAAAAATTCAGCATGTGTCCAAACTCACCAAAAAAATATGCCTCGAATCTTCGCTCTAATTCGTTCCCATGATGCATGCAAAATTCGTGGTATATATTAACACACCCTCCCATGCCATAAAATTCTAATAGAAGCATTTTACCAAACTCAATTTAATTCAATTGTGAATGGCAACAACCACTAGATTATTGTTGCGTTCCTCTAAGCCAATTCAACTTGCTCCTTCTCCTCCTTCTTCTTCTTCTAATTCGTTGTACATGAAATGTGTACGGTACCAAAGTATGGCTAGTTTGAATGAAAATCATCATAACATAGGTTCTGTCAAGGGAGAAAGAAAACCAGTGGGGGCTGTGAAGGCAACTATCGCTACCACCAACCACATAACCACGTCAAAACCAGTGATTCAACAAGGTTTGTCAGATTTAGCTACTTTGATAGCAAGTATTCGCAATGCTGTTTTGGTTTTTTTGAGGACTTTTGTCAAAAGGAAGCCTCGCAATTTAAGACCACAGATGCTCATTGAAAAGGTACGTCTATATATACTTGTATAATTTTGTCTATTTTTTTTTCTTTTTTTACAGTAGTTGTACTCATTTTCACCACTACTAAATTTATTGATTAAAAATTTTCACAAAAAATTGATATATCAAAATTTCTTTTTGAAAATCTCTAATCAAGTGATGATATAACTAAATTAGTGTATATAAATAGGAGGACAACTATCAACAAGATTAAATTTAGTGGAAGTGGCTAGTTTCTCACAACATTGATAAATTAATATTCAAATCTCCGTTAAAAGATGTGTCTGCATTTAGTATCTGTTTATGTCTCGGACAAGATTATTTTTGAATGAAGAGACTCATGAAAAAACAGAAAAAAGTAGGGGGACAATTCTCAATATACTATAAATTTATAAGATTGAGTTAGACTAATAATTTATATTTTAAGATAATATTAAAATTTATTTTAACGATTATTATTAGACTTATCAGATCATCTGCTATTGGATTATTATTGGACTCTACTTATTCTAAATTTCACGCTTGAGATGTCTAATCGAATTTTATAAGAGAAAATTCTGTGAACTTTAGTCCCTAGTGTTATCATAGACCACAATACAAAACCAAACGTTGTATATTGTGGTTTTAATATAAAGGCAACAACATTGTTAATTAGTTATGACTTATGATCTATGGTCATGCATGACACATTTTCTATGTGTACGTAATGTAGTTACAGTCCAATTAGAATTAATTTCTGTTAGGCATACTCATGTAGCATATATATGCGTAAATGGTGAGCTAAATAACCATTATTTTGTGCAGGCAATAATCGATTGCAGATTTTTTACGCTGTTCGCAGTTGCAGGATCTTTAATTGGTTCGGTGTTGTGTTTTGTTGAGGTATTTATGAAGCTTTGTCCACTGTTTTCCTTTCCCTTATGTTTTTGTTATTATAAAGACAAGAAAGAAAGCTAACAGAATGTGTTGCTTCGTAAATGCAGGGTTGCCTTCTAGTTATCGAATCATACGCGCATTATTTCCATATGTTATCTCAAAGGTTGGATCAAGGACATCTTGTGCATCTACTCATCGAAGCCATAGGTTTGTCTACTATAGTGAACTTGTCCATAAATAAATAAAAATTTATTATACTGATTATATATACAACTCTTAATTATATATATATATATATAACACTTTCCATGACATGAGAAATAATAGATTTGATGTGAGTAGCAAGAATTTCATGCATTTACGCAAATAAAAAACTAGAATTTAGAACTGTAAGATATATATCAGATAACTCAATTTAATTTCAAGTATTGTGTTTTAAATTCGATTTGTCAAGATTAAAAACTAATCATCCACTATTTAATGGTTCTGATTAGTTTACTTTAGCTGTCTGAATGTGTAAATTTATTGATTTTTGCAGCTAATCTAAATCTTTCTGTTTTTTTTTTTCTTTTTTGCTAAGCCTAAATCTTTATTTGTTGTACAAGAAAATATGCAAATTTATTGTATGAATACAATTTCTCTGTAATAAGTAATTTCTTCTACCTTCTTGTTATTGCATGTTCTGCTATGATAAAGTTAATTGAAAATGTTCTATCATTTTTTCGTGCAGACTCGTTTCTGATGGGTACTGCCTTGCTCATTTTTGGGGTCGGTATTTACGTTATGTTTGTGGGGTCAAGCACTACTAGTAAAGAAACACAACCACAGCTTTGTGGATCAAATTTGCTCGGTCTCTTTTATATGAAGGTATAGCATACACCCATGCATTTTTGAATTGTCTCTTGTCTGAACCAAGAGAGCAATTAGGTTATATAATGTTAAGAATTTAAAATAGTTTTATTTCATCATCTCATTATAAATGAATATGTATAATAAATTTATTAATTTTTAGAATAATTTTCTTAAAATACAAATAACAATAATTTATGATTAATTGATAATATACTTAAAATTATTTTATAGACTCAGTGTGTGTTATAACTTGGATTAAAGTAGCGTATATTCTCATTGCTTTGAATACCTTATTACAAGCTATTTATAAGACAAGGTTCTTAACAGAATCTAGAACCTTCTAACAGAAACTTCTAATAGAATCCTAACAGCATTGGCGCCTCCTAACTAAATTCCTCCCTGATGAACACTTCATGCAGCAGGTTACATGCTTTCCTTATAGGCTGTACATGTAGTCTTCCAAGTATAGCGGTATTGCTTTCTTAACAGATTATGCATATTGTTTTGTTGCTGCATAATGTTTTGTGTTTTGCTTCCCATTCATAACATTCCCTGGCCCATGAAAAACACCTTGTCCTCAAGGTGATGAAGGCCTTTCCATTGCACCAGTATCATATGTTTTGGTCCTGACTGGATGGATATCAATGGCCAGACAGGGCATGTAATCTGAGCTGTGCCGGAGTAGGTTCCGGAAGTAAATCAGGTGATGGTGAACATGGTGGTGCTAATTGCGGTGTAAGCTCTTCATCTTCTGTTACCAAGATGAGCACTTGTGACCTCGAGAGAATTTCTCGTTGCAATGGAAACACAGTCCCTTTTTTCGGCGGACTGCGAGCTCTTCCGGTGTAAGGCGTTTAAAAGGAATGGAAGTGGTTGTAGTGCGTTGAGGTGTAGGTAACAGAGGCGGAGTAGGGTTGGGTGAAGGCGATTGAGTGGTTACGGTTGTCGCGGTGGTTGTTGGAGGGTGATATGGTGGTGGTCGGCAAGCATCCATGAGCTTTTCTTCATGTAAGTGTGCATACGATACTGCTTGAGCCAATGAAATAGGTTGAAGAACTTGCACCTCTCGACGAATAGCAGGGCTCCATCCCGAGATAAAGCAGCTCAAAACAAACGTCGTCGACAAACCTACGATACGATTTGCTAAAGACTCAAATTCAGACAAATAGGCGCTTATCGATGAATGTTGCTGAAGCTTACACAACAAACCCGTGGGATCTTCATATGTCGATGACGCAAAACGGGAATGCAACGCATGGAGGAACGCTGACCATGAAGAAAGCTACGCATTACGGTGCATCCATTGGAACCATGCAAGGGCTGGTCCTTCCATGTAGAATGATGCTATCGTCAACCGTTCCTAATCCGGCGTGGAGTGGTACTCGAAAAATTGTGTGATCTTGAAGATCCAACCAGTTGGATCGGAGCCGTCGAACCTCGGAACGTCGAGTTTCAGACAATTCACTGAACTGGACGCTGGCGGCGTCTGTCCTGCCAAAGAAGATGGTGGCGTTTATGGTGGTTGATGGTTTGCTTCTAGTTGCGTCATACGCTGAAGAAGATCGTCAATTTTTGTATTCATGGCAAGTTGAGACGCTGTAAGCTTTGCGATTGCGTCTTCGAAGCGTTCTGCGGGCACCCTGGAACGAGTCGCGTCCGCCATTGTTGTGCAATGAAAGCACCAATGTTATAACTTGGATTTCCACGATCAAGCGCCTCCAGAAATGCAGAGAAGAAGAAGATGAAAGTAGCGTATATTCTCATTGCTTTGAACACCTTATTACAAGCTATTTATAAGGCAAAGTTCTTAACAGAATCTAGAACCTTCTAACAGAAACTTCTAATAGAATCCTAACAGTATTGGCGCCTCCTAACTAACTTCCTCGCTGATGAACACTTCATGCAGCAGGTTGCATGCTTTCCTTATAGGCTGTGCACGTAGTCTTCCAAGTATAGCGGTATTGCTTTCTTAACAGATTATGCATATTGTTTTGTTGCTGCATAATGTTTTGTGTTTTGCTTCCCATTCATAACAATGTGTACCTGCCAAATTCTAATCAAAAGAAAAAATAAATTATGCACTATAAAATCATTTTATATTATCATTCAATTAAAAGTTATCATGTGTGATAAATTTATTTATTTTTACAATAATTTTGTTAGATATAAGTATACAAAACATAAATTTATTCGTTAATGATTGTTTGTGTGATCAAATTTTTCAGTCACCCCCTCGATGGGTAGGGATGCAATCAATTGCACAGGCAAAGTCCAAGATTGGGCATGCAGTGATGATGATTCTTCAGGTGGGACTGTTAGACAAGTTCAAAGACATTCCCTTAGTCACAGGCCTTGATCTTGCTTGCTTTGCTGCTGCTGTACTCACATCCTCAGCATGCATTTTTGTCCTCTCTAAACTCCATCACTAGTACTAATGTAAAGTGGAATTAGTGTTTCAACTTCGTATCTTTGCCATAATTTTTTTTAAAAATAATTAAGCAATTCTTTCGTAGGCCAAAAGAAAAATAAAATGCTTCTGCCCCTTTACGATATGGAGCTCAATTCATTGATTATACATGTATTTCTCTTAATTAGTTTATTGAGAATGATATGAAATAATTCCATTTTCTGGTTTCTTACTTCCCTTTTCTTTTGTTGTTTGTTTGTAATTGTAATGACTAATCGAAAAGAATGCATATACATATATAAAATATAAATTAGAGCAGGTTACTGAGTTTTTCATTTACAATTACAACGCAGGGTCGCAGTGAGCGTAAATATTTTAAATATTTTTTTATTAACTATTAATTTATATTATTTGTTTAATAATTTAATAATAAAGACAAAAAGAAGCTAAATAATGTATGTAGATAACGTAAAAATACGTAGATTTTATTTTACAGTACATAAAATTTTGTTAAAAACATAAAATAACACCCTACCTATTTTTTAGATACCCTACCTTTTTCTATGCACCCATTTCACGATCTTATTTATAATTAACGAGAACCCAGCTTTAAGAATATTTGTTAAAAATAATTAATACATTATATTAAACCTTTTTTAAAAAAATTTCAACCGAAGAAGCATTTTTTAACAAATTTTTGAAAAAAGTAGTTTATTTTTTTAATATAATAGTAAGGGATTAGAAGAAATAAAGAAAAAAAAGTGATGAAAATCATCCTTAATTAAAATTGTGGGGGAAAGCATCAATTAGATTGATCAGTATCATATCCTGATGCTTTCACCAAAAAAAATATACTGATGTACATTTACTGTTAAACTAGATGATTCTTCAAGGTATCCTAGACTTGGTGATCCATCATCAAAACTGCACAAGAATAGCATGATTTTCAATAGCATCAAGTAAAAAATCTTTTGAGTTGGTTATTTGTGAACTTTGAAGACTTAAGAGGGTGCAATTAAGTAAGGTATTAGTAAGTAGATACAAGACAATTAGAGGCCAACTTGATTTAACATAAGATCGTATATAATGGCTTGTCCGAATGTTCTATCCAAAGGACATTTCTCTTGTTCCCTTGGTCCAAAATTAACTTGCCCCACACCACTTCTTGATATTCTCTTGAGACACTTCCTCATCTACAAAAGGCAATTTTTTTTTTCGTTTAACCTATTCTGTCTATCCTGGACCAAAAATCGTCCAAAGGCTATACTGTGAAAGATGTCTTCTTTAGAAAAACACTGATGCTCATGGATATAAATGGTCGAGAACATCCCAAGTCTCCCAAATTCAAATGTGGTGAAGAAGGCATAACAATACATAGCTGAAACGGCTTAATTGCAATTGCAGTTTGACTTTGTTGTGCATTTTTTTTCCCATTTATTTATTTTTTGGCCGATTTTGTCCTGAAGTTTCAAAAAATTACAAATTTTGATATTCCTCCAATTGTCCGCTAAATTCGTTTATTGTTTTCCCCACTCTTTGTCTCAAAATTTCACAATGTTACACATTTTTTCTTCATATTTTTGATAATGTTACACATTTAGTCTTCATATTTTCATAATATTATAAATTTTGCTTAAATATCTTCATGGTCAACTAACGAATTTAATAGACAATTGACGAAAGATTAAAACTTGTCACTTTTTTTTTAAACTTTGAGAGCAAAATTTTAAAAAAAAAATTAAGTGAGGATGAAATTTGTAACAAATACAAACTTTGACACAAAAATTGCATTTAAGCCAAACAAACCAAAAGTAGAATCTAAGAGTAAGAGTAAGGCAACACAAACAAAAAAACTTAAATATTCTAATTTTAAGACAGTTATCCAATAGTCGTGGAAATTATTGGAATTTTCACAATATTAACTACGAAAACAGTTTAAAATCATCATCAAAGATAAAAAATAATCGTCATTAAATACTAATTTTTAGTAATGCTAGGCTAATAATTCAATAAAGTCTAAGCAAAAGTTGATTGATCGAAAGTTCAAAAAGGTAGTATTGCAATTTGTGGTTTACATTCTCATCATATTAATGTCATTTTACTTGTTTTCACTTTGTTTTAAGCAAAAAAAGGAATTTATTAGGGGTACACTACAAGAAAAATGACCTATACCTACAGACAAAAACTGTCATTATAAGTAAAAAATAAATGTATAATAAACTTTGTTCTACAGACGTTTTTTCCGTCAACTTTGAGGGGGCGTATAATGACAGCTAATTGTCTATCATTATAGGTTTTACCTACTATGTATAGTGTGTAGGTAAAAGTTATTAACTTCCACTTACATCTCCTAACTGTAGGTAAAAGTCTTTAACATGTACCTATCATCTTCAATTGTAGGTAAATGTTTAGATCTTAGAGAGAGCTTAGAACATACATAATTGAATGTGGGCAGTGCATCAATCCAACCATCCTTCCAGCTCCAACTCCAACTAGCTTTGCCAAGTTCATAATTACCTAGGCCTTGGCTAGAGCTGGCCCTCCACTATTAGAGTGACAAGACATCAAGGCCATAATCTAGTACAAGGACCATAAAGATGTCTACAATATCTTCTGCATATATACACAGAGTTAGAGTGACAAGACATCAGAATAACTTCCACATATATTTCAGTTAGACATAATTTTATAGTTGTGCTCTTAATTTTATTGATTTATATTTATAAGAAATAAATTTAAATCTAGAAGTATTAGCTAATCGCCATTTCCCTAATCAAATTAATCAAGAACAATTTTAGACCCATATAATTAGCATTCAAAATCCAAAATTAGACTACATAAACATAAAAGGAGATTCTACTGTGTGCGCATGTTCATACATAAACTTAATTACAGTTCAAATCTGTCTTTCTTTGAGTTTTGAAAATAATAATAAACAGTTGTTAAACAAAATAGTTTAGTTTAATAGGCATAACTAAAATGGGAGTATTTACAATTTGTTTAATGACATGATTTTTAAAAAATGATAACATGGTGTAAGTCTGATTTTCATATTTAAAAAGAGTATACCATATCCTTGTAGGACAAGAGCACAAGTAACCACCTGTAAGTAACCTTCCACATGTGCAGATAAAGGTGCGACTCCAGACAAAATAAGATGTACTCTACCCCCTAAACCTTGCTTTACCTGATCAAGTAGTAAAATCATGATTAGTAAAAAATCATGTCATACCAAGGGGATGGGGAGTTACCAAAACCTTGCGTTTTCACAGTTACCATCTGGCCAAATAACAGAATCAATATCAAAGTCTAACTAAATACCTGAGGCAGCATATGCAGCCATAAAACAGATAGCAGAATGCCAAAACCAGTAAACATAAGAAGTTAAAAACCATCATAATATGCAAGAAATGCATGATTAGAAGCACCAAACCTCTCAACTTAAAAGGGTAAAAAAAGCAGGTAATGCTAAAATTACAACATTTGGTTTGGCTTATTTTGAAGAAACATTACATTATTACCCTACCTATATCTGTAGACATTACAACATTTTTAACACAAAGGGCACTTGTGATTTGGAAGATAAGAGTATATAAGAAAATCCTAAAATTACACATATGGAACAGGTAATGCTTTTGCTTGAAATACTCCAATGTCACTAAGATAAAGGTAAATGTTATAAAAAAAATCCTGAATGAATTGTCCATTATGCATTTGGTTTGGCTTATTTTGAAGAAACAATTGTTTTTTTCCAGCTTTTTGAGAGCTTTTGAAAAAAAAAGTCCCAAAAAATAACTATTATACCAAACATACACTTAATGCCAAGATTATATCACTTGTGAAACTATATAATAGACTCTATAAAACAACCTAACTCAGCAAGAGACTATTGTGAAAATTAATAACCACTAACTTAACACCACTATATTAAGAAAAGGCAAACCCATAGTAGAAAACGTGTCATTAGATGATTGGAAAGACTAGGGAGATTATGTAAATTTTTAAAAGAAAAAACTGTTTTAGTGTTTTTCTCAGTAGCTGAAAATAATATCTATTGGGGGAAAAATACCAAAAACAGTTGTATCATAGGATGACTTTTTTCTAAGATTAAACAAATGATCTATTTTTGTGGGGAAAGTGGAAACAAGTACCTCATACAAACCTTATAGTTGCAAATGCATTTGGGAAAAGTCATGAATAAAACAAAGCATCTTGGTGTATAACAGAACAGAGTCTATTTGGCTACTTACTCAGTCTCAAACTAACTTTTAAGATCCAAACCAGCTAAAATGTTTACATTAATGGTTAATAATGTACTTATATATGATGACCAGCTATAAATCAAGAATTAGTTTCCCATATATTTTTAAAAATGAATTTGTTACCGACCCTTAATGTCTTTAAGAACCTTTTCCTCTGAAACATAAGTTTTTTCAAGAGTCTTCCCAATTTTGTTCTCCCACAAAGAGATGATCTCATTTATGGTCAAATAATTCTTAGGGAGTCTTATGCGCACGGTTTTGTTCAAGGCATTAGGTTCATTCGCTGCTTCGATGGTCAAAGTTCCCACATCAGCCTCAGTCACAAACGCTCCTGAAACAAGTAAAAATAACATGTACACTTTGAAGCAACTGAGTTGTGTCTCTGAGATTTATCACTTGTGCTGAAACAATTAAAATAATTTGTAACTAATTCAGCTATAGTTTATTACCTTTCACATTTCCATCTCCTAGAATGAATACCTTGTCCCTCGGAGGAACAGTGATGTCAATCTGTGCCAGGTTACATAAGAAGTAATCAATAAAGGCATGACAACATAGGTAAGTGTATGGAATTCCTTCGGCTTCAATTATTCTTCGAATTCTTGCTTTTTCCACGACCAAAATGTTATAAAGAACAAAATCAGCTACAGATAGCCTCATACCACAAGAAACAATTTGTGTTCCACAAGTAACAAACAATGCTCTTAACACACTTGAAGTGTGTCCTTCAAATGTCTTCAAACAGGAGCCATCAGATATAGCCTATATCTTTATTGTCTTATCACCAGATGCTGTTACTACACATTGATCAACAGGAGAAAATTCTACTGACCAAATTCCTCTTTTATGCCCTTTAAATACAACTACTGATACTAGATTTGAAAGTCTCCAAACACAAGTTGTACGATCATGATGGGATACAAGTAAAACATAATAATAATGATAAAGTACACTGAAAGCACTAATTTTCCAAAAAATAAAACGAAAAGTAAAGGAAGGAAGGCTAGTGAAGTATCTAGTGACTTTTCTTTCTTCACTCGGAAGTCAGATGAAAACAAGAAACATACAACAAAGGTGGTAGTCCTTTTTTCTACAAATAATTAGATTACTTGATTCAAAAGCCCAAAGAAAGCTGCAAGTCAGATATAGTTACCAACCTGAGAACCACTACATACTAAACTATCATTTGGAGCAACAACTACAGAATTTATATCTTTATCATGAGCTGCAACAACAACTTTTGCTTTTAAATTAATTGGCATTGTCATATTGTCTGAGAGGCCATCCATACTCCACACCTTAAGAGTATGATCATTGAAAAAACATTGACAAAGATTGATGAGAAATAAATTTGAACAATACTATCTAAAAGTCTGCATGTTTAAAATCAATGTGTTTAAGTTTCAACAATAAACTCAGTAACATTACAATATTCAGTTCATAGAGTAGAATGAACAGGAAGGCCAAATTGTAATGCTTGGGTTAAATGACCCATGGCTATCAAAATATATAAAATAAGGCATAAATGCAGCTGCCTTGCAGGATTCAATGAATTTTATAGTTTTCATATAAGTATATCTAATGAAATAACTTTTATACCTCAAATCAGTAAAAAAATAAAATAATAATAACTACGCCTCAAATTTAAAAACGCGTATTGTTTCATAAAAACTATATATTTTGATTCACTTTAAAAGCATAAAAGGAATAAAAAGCATAAAAACTATATATTTTGATTCACTTACAGCCTCAAAGCAGTATAAAAGATAGAGTGAAACAAACATAACTACCATACATAATCAACAAGCATGTCAAATCATCAAGATCCACGATCTAATCCTGTGCACAACCATCTCTTATATAACTACTTCAAAGCAGAAGCAGCCAACACAACATTCAATCAACTCTTCCAGAATTAAAACCATTCCTTACGTCAAATTGAAAGATCCCAGAATCATAGTGATACATCAAAGCAGGATACCATTACACAATACCTTAACAAAGAACCAATCCAAAATTTTAATTTCTTTATCATCTTCCTCAGACAAAACTTAGATACAGTTCTTCATATACTTTTGATCCCATTCTCTAATCAAAATTGAAGTTTCATCTCAGTAATCCACGTAATGAAAAGTTTACATATCCCACTATAGATTATCAAGTTGAAACTCTAGTTCTAATAGGAGAAAAGCACCAAAAACGTATCTAAATTTTATTCTAACAACAATACTAATAATTGTTGGTAGTGTTTGAGCGATTGAGTGGTGATGAAATGAAAATAGAAGTGTGTGTGAGAGAGAGAGAGAGAGAGAGAGGAACCTTGAGGGGGTGAATACCGGCTTTGAGTTCACGAGCTTGTCGTTCTTCAATTTCTTTGTTGTTGGAATCAAGTGCCGATGCCAATTGAGAAGAAGAATCTAACGTTGTTGGATGAGCATTTTCGGTGTTGCTCTCTGATTCCTTCTTCTCCGCTGTGAAATCCATTGTTGTCGCTGCTTCCTAAACCCTAATCCTCTTTTCCCCCTTTCTGCATTCAACGTTGTTGAGGTTCGTTTCGGATCAGAGGAAGCAACGCGCTTGGGTTTTATGCTTTATAGGTAGGCGTCACTTCAAAAATATTTTAAGTTTTCAATTTGTACTCCTTAAGTTTTCAACATAAAAAATAGTCCCTCTCTCGATTTGATAATTTGTACTTTTTAGGTTTTCAATTTCCTTTTAAGCTAAAAGTAGTATGGTATATAAAATTTAAAATTTTTAATGGCACATTTGATGGAGAGGATAAAATATATTATATATTATTTGTTGCACGAATAGAATAAGTGTTATGACGCCTCTTATCCTTGTCATACTGTCTTGTTAGTATAGATTAAGATCAAGATGGTAGATTAAATATATCTTACGTATAGTAAACCATCATTTGATGATTAAATATGACTTTGAACTTGGAAGAATATGCAAGAAATAACAGAAAAAGCTTCTCTTATAACATTTGCCTGATGGCAGGCTCAATTTAGAGTCCCCATATTCAGTGACGTGTAAAGAAAACAAACAATTGAAGCCTACAAATGGGAAAATAATAGTAAATAAATATAGGTAGACACAATTGGTAATATTGGTTACCCTTGAAAGCATGTAGATATATATATATATATATATATATATATATATATATAAACTAATCAAAAAATTGAGAAAGGTTAATGTTTTACTTCTTTTTTTACACTTTTCTCTTTGGCCAACAATTCACGATTTTTGTTAATCTTCTTCAATCACAAAATAAAGAGAAATTTGTGTTGGGTTAGATTAAAGTGGATTTGAGAAAATAACACTCAGGTCCGAAGTTTAAATGGAAAATTTGGTCACACATGTATCATGTGTCCCGACGAATGTCAATGAAAATTTTGAATAATTATTAACTAAAAATTAATTTAAATTGAATGATTATTTTTTGAGATTGAGTATTTACTATAAAAAAAACAAGAGACTAATATTCAAATTCAAATAGTCTTAAAGAGTTTTACCTACACCAACAATTGTAGGTATAAGACTTTTGAGGTTATACCTACACCAACCAATTATAGGCACAAAATTTGTGAAGTTTTATCTACATCATGTAGTTGTAGGTATAAGTTTTTTTAAAATTTTGCCTACACTGTGCTTCTGTAGGTAGTAATTCTTTTGAGTTTTATCTACACTAATCAACCATAGGCACAAGTTTTTTGGAGTTTTACCTACACAACATAGTTGTAGGTAAAAGTATTTTTTTTAGTTTTAATGAATTTGCCTACACCAAATAATGGTTGGTACAAGTGGTTGAGTTTTACCTACATTAGTCAGTTGTAGGTAAAAGTATTTTTGAGATTTACCTACACTAATTTATGTCTGTAGCAAAAAAAACGTCTGTAGGCATAGGTTATTTTTCTTGTAGTGACCAATGGTACTCAGAATAACAAGTAAGGTTGCTCTCTCGGTGGGAACTCCAACATCTCCTCCATCAAAGGATGAAAGGCACATTAGATCTCAAGCCCCTCCATACCCACCTCTTTGTTGTTTTGGAAGAGCTACAAGTTCAACATGAATGGTGATTTTGGAAAGTTGTTTCGAAATTATAGGTGATGTCTTCGAACATTAAATAAACAATTCCATTCGACAATAAAATTTCCATAAATCAACGTGTTTTTTTGAAGGCAAAAAGAATGTATTTATTAAAGAAAACCTAATGTTAGCACAAGAAGTGCATAAACCAAGCTAGAGTAAAAATATCATAGTATATATAAAAATAGCAGCTTAAAATGTGAGTAAACAAAAAGAAAACGGTCAATACGTAAGAAAATGTATACGTGAAGTGGAGACTTCTCTTGAAGCTTTCTATTTTAGCATATTTCTGCACTTCAAACCATTCAATTTTCTAAGAATTTTCGTACCAGGGAAATGTATATAATCATAGCCATTATTAACCAAAACAAAATGTAACGCAAATAAATATTCCTTTTATTATATATTCTACTTGTGACGATTAAGATACGAATCATCTTCAAAAAAATTAAGCATGTGGTAGCTGGATTATCGTGTGTCCACCATCGGTTCGAGCATATACTCATATGGATTGTTAATATAAAAACATGCTCATTAACTTTATCTTTTTTATAAATCCCAGAAGTTGTCAATAAACTGCATTGGATTTAAAATCCAATCTGATAAAGAATGTGAGAACTTATCGGCAACCATGACCCATTCCCACGTCAGAATTTGAAATTTCTCCAACATTTCTTGATTCTCTTCTGTTCCTCCTTCCTTCAGAGTCTGAAAAAATCAATGTCTACCTAGACCTCTAGAGCACCCAAATTACTGCATACGAACCTAAACACCAAAGTATTGAACATACACAATAAAATGACTTTTGTGTCATCATCGCAACAAACTTCTACCATTGCGCTCACATCCTTCAGCATACAACGGGTGACAGGTTCACCTCCACCAATGACAGAGATGCGCACCTTACCACTCTATCAACTCTCTTCATTTGCCATTGTCGGAGGGAAGGTCAATAGGTGACTTCGTCATATCGCGTTACCATGGTACTCTGTCAGGGTTTTAATTACCCCAATCACTACTAAAAAAAGACATTTTTACGATGCACCTTCGAGGTCAGTCGCAATAAAATCATCGTAGTAGGCTGGGCGGTGGCATTTATGTAAATATGGTACTTTTACAACGACGTTTACTTGTAACACCATCTTAGTAGGTTGGGCAAGGGCATTTTTGCAATTAAGTGGAACTTATCTAAGACAGTGTATATGTAAACACCATCGTAGAAATCGTGACATACAAAGACGGGTTTACCTATACACCGTCGTTAACGTTACATAATAAAATAATTGCAGAACATCATTTTCTTGTTGCGTGCTCATTCCTCGAAATCCCTCTCTCTCAAAATTCTTCTTCATTCAGTTGGCTTGACGACTCTCACACCACTGTGACCTCCGCAAAGGAACCCTAGGTTTTCGCACCACCGTGGCCTCCGCAAAGGAACCCTAGGTTGTCGCACCCCCCTAAGCTCCGCGTCGCGTGTGCCTGACTTTCTCACCACCGTGACCTCGACCTCGTGCCCTTTAGTGGTCGCGCCCTGCAAGTGTTCGCCAAGGTAAGCTTCTCTTTTTCTTTTCTTATTTGGTGTTGAAGAAGTTAGTTGGTTAATGCTTGACTTAACTTTAGGATGAGAGCAATAAAAAAAGAGTTAACTCCCCTTCAAATGTTATAATTTTTTGTGGAATTCTTGAATGGCCCTTACAAAGTCATGTTTCAAAATTTTAGCCAAAATGATTGTAAGAAAAATAAGTTCAAATGATTAGGGTTAGGACTTTTATTCTTAGCATTTTAATTGGTTGTGCATTTATGGATCAGATGAGGATGATTTGCTTTGAATGGAATGCACGACAGGTTAACAAAAAGCCATAAATGGAAAACAGGTTAAGTTGACATTTTTTGGAGAAGAATGCTTTAGGAAAAATTAATTTAATTATTTTTTAATTAATATAAAACAGAAACTAATCAAGATTTTTTGTTACCGAGTATATTGTGAATATTAGTTTGTTCATGCTTAAGCTTTCTTTTCATTTTTTATTTTTGTAATTAATTAATAGGAGCTCTTTTTTCCCTTCTTTCGTTTGGAAATTAAGGGGATGTGACAGATGTCTATAAGGCTCACATTTGAACTTCCATGATTAAAAAGAATTTTGAAAGCAAACTATATATATCCTTTCTAATTTCAAGTGCTATAAAGGATGAGATCCAAAACCAGAAAAAGTCAAGACTTGAAGCCAAATAGAAGTGGTTAATCCTAAAAAAAATTAAGTAAATGTTATATCATTCTAATTAAAAGATTAAAAAACATGAAGATGGGAAGAGTAAGCAATTTGAATTGTTCATATGGTGCAAAAGAGAAATTAAGAAGTATAGAGATAGAGATAGAGACACATGTAATTAGTTTTGAGCAAACCATTGGTGACGATCGATGAAGTTTAATAACAGCCTTGAGTATCCCTTCCAAGATAACTGCAACTAAACAAACCCACCAAAGATGATTCAACAGAAGGCCAAAGCTTGTTTCGAAGATCCAACAAAACCAATTTCTTTGAAGACCCTTAAATCAATTTTGCAACTGATCAATAGCAGAAGAGAATGATTCAAGCATATCTATTGTTGCAAGAGATCAGTAGTACTACTTGAACCCTTTAGTGCTCATGGATCCAATATCTGTTAAAGAAGAGAAAACACAATATATGTGAAGAGAGAGATTACTGATCGAGTGGTAAGGTTTCTTGCAGAATTAAGAAGCTTAATTAGGGTGCATTATTAGCAAGTGGGACTAGTTGGAAATAATATGTTATTATCACGTAGTTTTTGTGATGAATCTAACACCTACTGTGCTTGGTATTTGATGATCAAATTTTGTGTTCATGATTGTGTTACTAATGTATTATGTTGTTGTCATAAATTGTAACTAATTCTTCCACTGTTCCTTTAATATAACATTAATGTCTGCTCTTTTTGTGAATAAGTGGCCCATAAAGGGATAGTCAACTTCATTCCAGAAAATAATTCAAAGTTTGAAGTTGCATAGTTACCCATCTAAATATTTATATGCAAGAAACTAAAGTAGGTTAAAGATGTAATGGAGCTTCCTACATCTCGTACTATCTATCTGTAGTTTTATGGCTTTTAGACCTCTGTTGCACCAAAAAAAAAAGAACTAAACTAGGTATGGTGAAGTCACTCTATGATGCAAAAAATTGTTTGAAATGATCAGTTGTCTGGTGTAGTCTTGAATTATGTAACATATGGTAGTGTTTTGTGATTATGTTGTCCTTGTCATTCAAGTTATGTTGTTTAGTTGAGTGTAATTAAGTAAGCTATGTTAATTTCAGGTGCACTTCTTACTGCTGGTGTGGTAACGACTGCCTTAATTAGTTTTGGATAGGGACATGCATAAGACATAATTACCTAGGTAGATTGTTAAAGAGAAGTTATTTGTTTATGTTTTCTATGTAAGCATGTTCACGATGGTTTTATATTTTATACATTATCGATTAATAATGATAATGTTGATGCTAATTCCTTGTATTATCTTTATATATATTGTTTCTCACTAATTCAATGTTTTTCATGGTCTTGCAGTATTGTGTACAAAAGGATGAATTACGGTGTGTGTAGCCGACTGTGTGATCTGCCTCCCACCGTAGATTGAAAGTGAACTACTACCTGTAGTTTGTCATATCAGGTAGGTAGAAGTTGATTATCTTTTGTGCAAGACCTTAATACGCTCTGTAACATAAGCAGCACTGTTTTTTGGTAAAAGAAATGCTTTTATGTTGTGATAATTGTATAGTGTATGCTAAACTATAACTTCTAAACAGGTACCTAAAAAGGAAAATGAAGGCCACATATTTTAAATTTCATTACATGCTTGCTCAATGTAGTTTAACAACAGTCATTCATTCATGTGATTCATGAGTGTTTGCCGTAGGGGATCATACACAATACACACTAGAGTAGGCTTCTTAGGCACATGGAATAACGTGTTGACCATTTATTTCTTCAAAGAACTAGGTTTGACTTTTTGCTTAAGTAGTATGTGTGGATGAGTTGTTTAATCAGAATAGGTACATGATAGATGAGAGAATACGTACAGTAATATTAAGAATTTTTTTAGTGTACAATAGCGGCAATGAGGATTGAACCTAAGACCTCATGCATCTACGCAATAAACTCCTCACCACTAAGCCAAACCTAGTGGATGCTAATATTAGCATATGATGTTAAATGAGATACAAAACATAAAGCAGTTGCCCTCATTTATATTAATACTAAAGTATAGTCCTTATTAAACAAGGAAAGAAATTAAAAAATAATAAAGAAATATTAAAACAAATTCTAAGAGATAATCTAAGATACTCTAAATTAGAAAAACAAGGGAAGACAAGAAAAAGTAGTTATAATACCCACAAAGTACAATTAGAAAATATTGTATTTATTTGACGTTGGCTTAAGCATTTAGGTTGATTCAATGTAGACATATAATGGCTTCACTTTCCTACCTACCCAATGTAACCGACATATCCAGCGTGAATGTCAAATGCCAAGCCTTCACATTCATTTTTGTCATAATGATATGATTGAAGCTCCTGCAACATTATGATAATGAGAACATTTTTAAATAGGACAAGGCAATAAAAGGAGAAAAAAAATATATTCAAGTATGGTTGTAATGAGTAATGAATACAAGGTTTATCATGATTGGGAAAATCCAAGTATATTAGGAAATAATTCATACATGCACCAACAAAAATATATAAATGATGGACATTCAATACACACAAAAAATCAAATTCTTAATCCTATTTACATTATGCTGAATCCTACCCCACCCTCTCTCATTTGTTAACTTCATCTCTAATGAAACCATACAACATTCAAAGTCATAGATGGCATTGTATTGGTGTAAATCACAACAGAATGTGCAATAAGGATCTTTTTGAATGTATCAAAATATTTGTTCTACTAGCATATGTCCTGTTTAGGATAACTACAAATTGGATTAAAAAAAATCATGAGAAAAATGGGCGCAGCATAGCTTCAGAAAGCTAAGATATCCTCTAAGCTATACAAATTAGATATAACAAGTATTAAGGATTAAGTCTGTCAAAAGTTTGACCTTTCCAACACTAAAGGAGGGTCAGCATAAACAACATCATGTGATGATTTCACCATTGACATTACCTAGTTTTCCCTTGAACCATTATGTTCATTACACACTGATGAACTAGTGCCTAGAAAATTGCCACATGCTGTAACAATTTCAACAAAAAATTAGTAGATATAGCTATGTAGAGGCATTTGGTTAGTAGGCACCCTAATTCTCAATTACTTTCTTTTTGTCTCTTTTTGATAATTTATAGCCAGAAATTATCAACTGACTACAAACATATTTATAGTATTCAACCTTCATTCGGCCTAAAATTGTTCCATAAGATTGCCTTGCCCAATAAAGGCCCAATACTTAATCCGACCAAATAGGAGCGCCACACATTCCCACTCGGCATCATATATTCTAGCTCTTTTACCTCAATGAGCCAACATGCACCTCTTGGGAGGCCTAAGTGGGATTAACCCAAGATATGATCTTCTCTCTCCTTAGGAATGTAATTTACTTCATGCTTCAGGGACTGCTCCATGACAATGTATGTCTCATGTCCATGATAAGGATCAGGCATGGGGTAGTTGATGTCCTGACAACCATCCCATCACCTCTCCTACGTAATCATTTCTACTTCTGTTATATACACAGGAAGTAGGCACCCCCAAGGTATGTAACTTTTAGTAGATAATGTTACTCTATTGCTCCCAACACTCACTTTGGTGTTGGAGTGCTTGCAAGTGGCCATTGCCACGCATCTGGTTCCAACCACATCCACCATCATCAACCTGAAGGAGAATTGTTAGACATTCCAAGTTTGTGTAGAACAATAACCAATATTGAGCTTTACGTTTTATGAATATCTCACTTGAGAAAAACACTGTAAACAATTTTATAAGTAATGACAAAACCAGGATAATTGGATGGTAGATTCATGAGCTTTCTTCCATGGGTATTGTACCCACATCCACAACCACAACATTCACAATATAAACTAAATATCTAGAATTTTTGGAATTGAAAACTATCAAGTAAAAAGTGTTGGGTCGTTCTACTGAATTTCTCTCGATGTTAATGTGTATTTTTCTCTATTTAACGTTATCCTAGTGTTCTTATGTTGAGAAACTACTCAAACCAAGATCTCTCTAGTGAATAAGCCTAACTCTCTTTAAACTTCATCCTTGATCCCTCAACAAACTTAGTCTAAAAGAGTTACATTAAGTCTACAACATAATATGAACTAGATCAATGCACTCCATTCCTAGACATATAGATTTCTAGCTTGCTCTACCAAGTTCTAAGGCTTTAAAGCATTTCCCAATGCTAAAAATCCTAACTATACATACAAATGAGTGATCAAACCACAAGCATGTAAAATAAGCATAGATAGAAGCAATGAACACATAAAAATAACATTAAATAGATAGTGAAAGAGTGTTACATCAAGGTTTCAGTAGAACTCCCCAACCAAGAGGCTTAGTCTTCCATTACAAGTAATGCAATCTCTTAATACAAGGAAGGAATAGTTTTGAGTGAAAGAAAATGGCAAAGGATGGTTGAGGATATCTCCTACAACCTCTAAACCCTAGACTTCACTCATTCTAACCTAAGCTCTCTCACCTGTCTTCCTTATGTCTTCTCAGCTTCCTCTTATGCGCTCTTTCCAACTCTCTCTCTTTTATTTCCGCCAACTTCAATGTTTTAAAGGCTCTTGGTCCTTTCAGCTTCCGAAGGCTCGCTTAGCGAGACTGGCTTGCTAAGCGAGAGTAAGTGAATTTTGGCTTAACGAGACTGGGTGCGCTAAGCGCGAGAAGAGACCTCGACCTCGCTGGGCGGTCTAGCTGCACGCTGGGCAAGCACATCTCTGACTAATCCTCTTCTAGGGTTTCCCAACCCGCTAAGCGAGCTGTATGTCTCACTTAGCGGATGACACTCGTTGAGCGAGTTATCAGCTACTTGAACCTTCTCTTCTTTGGCCTGAAACTGAGTTGGATTCAACATTAATTCATAGAATGTGAGTATTTACTCTAAAAAATCATACTAAACAGAAAAATATGTACAATTCCTACAAAAAAACCATAATTTAGAGGTAAAGCGCTATTTCCATTCAAATATTCAACATAAAACTAACTCCTGAATAGCGACTAACATTTGTACACCTATTTTTCTTAGTTTCACCCCTCTAAAGTGAGGGAGTACACTTTGGAGGACAAAGAACATTTATAACCATTGATTAGAAAATGAACAGTTCAAACCAACCAAGCAAGTGAAGCAACCATTATAAAAGCATATTAGAATTTGTTCAAACCTTGTACATGAGGGAAAGTATGTGTAAGTGAATAGTGAGGTTAGTTTGAGTTGCCAATTTGTCCAAAATTGCCTCGACAATTATGACTCAAAAGTCTCATACTTATATCCCCTTTAACTTGTTTTAAACCTATCAATATGGTTTCTAACTATCAATGTGGGAGTTGTTCTCCAACAATGTACTTTATCCTCTAAAAAATCACCCCTCACTTTGGAGGAGTAATCTTTATGAGTGCAGACAGTGGTTAACACTCTGTTTATCTACTTTCATCAAATTCCTTATTCAAAGCAGGTATTGTTTCATTCCCAATAAATGCATCCTGGCCAACTTAAATTTCATTGAAGAACTTATCACTATATATAATAGGACGATGGTCTTCCTCTTCAATGGTTTCCAATGTAGTATACACAATGCTGTTTTCCTCCCCAAAATAATCATTGGAAATCAAGGAACCATGGGACATGGTTCCTATTCAACGACATCCAAAATTTTGTTGCAGTGAGGGCAAGTCATATTCCTTTGTCTGAGGAGGTGTTCGAAAGATTGATTCTAGATTCAGTTCTGGCAAAGAATACACCTGAAACAGATGTGAACTAAGTGTCAATATTTCTCATAAGGCCTTATGGTCCATAATAATAAGACATCCTTGCTGCAGAAAAACAATGGTCAACTGAGCATTAGTAAGATGAAATAAGCTGTTTGATCAATGCTTTATTCAGTTAATAGGGGGAGATAACTCTATTTTTCAGCTTAAAACTAGGCTTCTTGCTCACACTCCAAAAACTAAATATATAATTGTTTTCTAAGAATAAGTTCTATCATGCAATTTTTAATACTTTGTAATAGATTTACTATTACATTATATACTCCTAAATCTTCATACATGAACTGGCCATAGTTATCATACATGCATAAACTACCCAAGGGGTTACCTGAAAGATTGTTTCCATTCCAGTAAAAGTACCTTCCTGGAAAAAAATGTATATGGGATATATATATATATATATATATATAACAAGTATCAGTTCTCAGCATGTTTCACATGGCAGAGTGTAAATATGTCCATGAAAAATGCTTCAACTTACAAATGGAATTCCTTCTGCTGTTGCCTAACTTTCATAGTCAGAAACCATGCTTTTACTGGGCTCCCTTTCATCATAGATCAGTGCATCAGTTCCATCTTCAGTTGCTTTCCCAGGTTTCTTGATGAAGCAACATAAAACAAAAGTCCTCTGCCAAATTTGGTGTATAATCAGCATTTATTTGATGCAATTCACACAAATAAAAGGCTAGGATAAATCAGACTAATGTATACATAAGTAATTGAACATAATTTGAAGAACACTGATGATGAATTTTGACAGTGCCTAGACAAAAGATTTAATTAAACTCTCATCCAATAAATGACATGAGAGATTATCCATACGGTTTGTCGAGAAGCTCAATGGAATAAACTAAAAAAAGCTTGTTTTCATAAGCTTTCATGTAAAACTGATTGAAATAAGCTTGAAAAGAGATTATAGGAAGATCATCAGTCACATTTATAAGGTAAAAAATATTTCTTTCATGCCCCCTTTGTCATCAAGCAACACCCGAAGTGGAGAAAACTGGGCCATGAACTGCAATATGAGACAACAAAAAAACACAAGATTGAAACTTTAAACAAAGGATCCAATAACACCAATGGTCTAAACTCAGAACAACCAATAGGATAGGAAATAAGGAGACATATCTAGTGAGATGGCCTTTTTGATGAGTGTAAAAAAATAAACATTGTCCATAAGATCTTATTGTAAATAGCTACGATTAAAACATACAAGGCATGAGATTTTCAAAAAAATCAGTTAACTTTTTTAAAGTAACCACATGACATTAAATCTTTATAAATTATAATCCAAGTATGAATGTATGTCTAGATTAACACCTCTCATTGTTATATAAAAAACCCCCTCTATCAAAGCATAAGAAGTACATATTATACTAGTATTGCATAAATGGCCCTCTAAATATCAATGCCTAAAAAGCATAGAATACTTTCTGTGTGGAGGAACTATCCAACCAAGACGTTTTTTCAGCTTCATGTCCAAACAACCCACAAAATATACTTTATGTTCTAGCAACTTGAGTAGCCAAGTGACCAAATTTCCTCCATTTCAACTTCAAACATTTCGAAACAGTCATTGCATGAGGAGTATTTACCATGTTGAACATTTGTCAATGCTGAATGTTTGGTTTATTATATTCCAAATGTCTATCTGCATGAACCATTTTTTTTGAACTGATCCTGCATTATTCTCTGCACTAATACTTCTATAAACCTATCTGTAGAGTCTATTAGCACTTGAAACCTGCATGCATGCTAAAGCAAGAGTTTACTGCTTGGGTAAATTATAGAGAACTAACATATATATCTGAAGGCCAATTGAAATTGAAATAATGTTTCCTATAAACAATGTTAAAAGGATTTTACTCTAGTTCAGGAACAAAGATTGGGACACAATATACACCATAATATTAGTATCAGACAATTTATTTCGGAAAAGAATAAAAAAAACACAAAATGGAAACTGGCATCCCTAATAATTAAGCAAACATTACTTCAAAATTAGTATCCAGGCAAATAACCACTCCCCCCCTCCCCCCCAAAAAAATTCCTTATCGTAAGTCACTTATAACATTAACACAAATTAACAAAGTTTGTTAAAATTAATTGTGATAGATTAGTAAAAATGATGTAAACTTTCTAAAATAACCCTTATTTAAAAAGTTATTATTATATTAATTTCTTTCTCCACCTTAATTATCTTATTAACTCCTCACTAAATAATGATTTACGTTGTCTAGAAAACCTTTGTTTAAGAAATAAAGGTAGTCATGTGCATTCTGCTATCCCCCCGAAAATTGCAAAGACCAGCATTTTAGGTAATGCTGAATTCCTGCATTTCTAAGTTTGTCATCAAGAGGCAACTTCGGATTAGGGACCATCCAACTTGAGCCCACGAGTGGCCAAGGCCCAACTATAATAAAATTGAAACCAATCATAGATAATAGTAACACAACTGTATACTTAAATTTTGAAGATAAATATGTTTGTTTATGTTAAAATAATTTGACAAACAACATTCATATGTTGGTTGTGACAAATACACCACATAAGAGGGGGTAAGGTGAAAATAAATTTTAGGTAGAAGGTAATTAAAGGTGTTGTATTTTTGTTTTGTTTGGGGTTTGGGAAGAGGTTTGGTTGGTGAGTGCAGGTTGATGGCAAAGGTAATTCGTGTGACAAACTAAATATATGTGAGTGTATCAAGTTAATGGAAGAGGAAAGTCACGGGCGCCAACTAGCTTACTTTATCCCATTCCCTCATCTTTCACTACAACTACACTTTTGGCAACTTGTGCTGTACACCCAAATGTCCATTTCCTCTTCATTATTCATCATTGATACTTATGTTACAACATTTCTTCAAACCCATGCAAGGCCCCTTATTAATTGTGTTGCTTCCACGTTTATGTTTTTTTTTTCAAACAACTACAATCCAACTTGAACTACTAAGAATGTGTTTGAATCTCTGAGAATGTGTTGTTTGGTTGTAGGTACTAGCTTGACACAAAAACTTAGGAATTAAATTCTTGTTTCACAAACATCAGACTTCAATATAGTCTATTGTGTTTGCTTTGCCACTACTCTAATCCCACTTGTAGCTGTTGTTATTGATTGTATTTTTTAGGTACGTATTTCTTTTACTCACACCAATGATAATTACATGCTTCTTTATTTATGAATTTTGTATTATATAAGCAATTATGTACATTGTGAGTGAACCTTAGTTTCCCGTTTGAGATTCTATACAACGATTAATACGAAAAGTTTGCATTAATCGATGTATGGAATCTTGAATTGTCAATTTGGACAGTTTGGGAAGACTCATTTTTTATAGTAGATTAATAAGTATAAGTTAATTACCTTTTCTTAAATTTGTTAACATTTCGGTATAGTTCATTTCACTTTGTTCTCCGAGTGCATAGTTGAATGTGGTGGATGATGACATGCCACCGCTTTCATCTCGTGTACTTGGGGACTTAGGCGAAATGCTGCCAAAATTTCAACAAATTTAGAAAAGAAAATAAACTTGTAGTATTGAATCTACTATAAAAAAAAGTCTTCCTGAATGGGATAGGGCCACACCTTTAATGAAAAAAGTGGGATTTACATGCATGTTAGATAACTTCATAAAGTATTACAACATAGAGAAAACATGGATCAAAGTTGGATGAAAGCATCATGCATTAGTGACGAGTATTGGAATGGGGTTGAACAATTCCTCCAATTTACTGAACTGCATGCACCATGTTTGCGCAGGAAATTTTTTTGTCCATGTGTGAAATAGGGGAATAGGAGACACCAGTTGATAAATGACATAAGATCACATCTAATATGTTACGGGATCGTTCCAAATTACACAAAATGGATATGGCATGGGGAATTGCCAAGCAAGCCATCAACTCCGAGTCACTTGATGTAGACATGGGGTACCATATAGAAGACATGATTTGCGACCTAGGGCAGGACATATTTTAGCATGCACATGCATCTTTGTATGAGAAAATAGAGAATGATTCAAAGAAGCCTTTGTATTATGGGTGCACAGATTTCACAAGGTTGTCAGCGGTGTTAGCTTTGGTCAACTTGAAGGCACGATTTGGCTAGAGTGACAAAAGCTTTACTGAATTGCTTGTGTTATTGAAAAAATTGTTTCCCCAAGATAACACGTTGTCGAAGAATCAATACGAGGCGAAGAAGATATTGTGTCCAGTTGGAATGGAGTGCCAGAAAATCCATGCATGTCCAAATGATTGCATATTGTATAGAAATCAGTTTGCAGAATTACGCAATTGCCCAACATGTGGTGTATCACGCTATAAGGGCAACAATGACGAATGCAGTGGTGATGCAACCGCAAACAACAGTCATCCAGCAAAGGTTTGTAGGTATCTTCCAATAATACCAAGGTTTAAGCGATTGTTTGCTAATGGACGTGATGCAAAATAGTTGATGTGGCATGTAAAAGGCAGAAAAACTTATGGATTGCTCTGACATCTAACTGATAGTCCGCAATGGAAGGCATTCTCGATTCTTTGTATCCTGATTTTGGGAATGAGCCAAGAAATCTAAGGCTTGGTCTTGCTTCGGATGGAATGAATCCATTTGGTAACTTAAGCACCAATCACAGTTCATGGCCTGTTTTGCTAATGATTTACAACCTCCCTCCTTGGTTGTGCATGAAACGAAAGTACATAATGCTTTGCATGATGATAACGGGTCCAAGACAGCCAGAGAATGATATTGACGTCTATTTGACTTCATTGATCGAAGACCTAACAAAATTGTGGGAAGACAGGGTAGCCGTGTGGGATGGGAATCTGCAGCAAACCTTTAGGTTGCGTGCAATGGTTTTTTGTACCATTAATGACTATCCAGCATATGTAAATTTAAGTTGTTATAGTGTTAAAGGCCATCACGCATGTCCTATATGTGAGAAAAATACGAGCTTCTTCCATCTAAAACATGGAAAGAAGACAGTGTACACAAGGCACCGAAGATTTCTCAAACATTATCATCCATATCGATGATTGAAGAAAGCTTTTAATGGATCTCAGGAAAATGAAATTGCGCCCAAACCATTACATGGCAAAGAATTTTATGATCGTGTCAAGGACATCATAACTATCTTTCAGAAGACACAAAAAAAATCAGCAACAGAGACAAACATATGGAAGAAAAGGCCCATATTCTTTGATCTTCCATACTGATCTGATCTTGATGTTAGACATTGTATAGACGTGATGCACCTTGAGAAAAATGTTTGTGATAGTTTAATTGACACCCTTCTTAACATTAAAGGCAAGACAAAGGATGGTTTGAAGTCTCGTCAAGACTTGGTTGAGATGTGTATACGAGAGCAGTTGCATCCAATATCACAAGGTCTGCGAACGTATCTACCCCCGACATGTCACACAATGTCAACAAACGAGAAGAGGAGTTTTTGTCATTGTTTATGTAATGTCAAAGTCTCACAAGGATACTCTTCAAATATCAAGAGCCTTGTATCGATCAATGATCTGAAATTGGTTGGCTTGAAATCTCATGATTGTCATGTATTAATGCAACAACTATTGCCTGTAGTGATTCGGGGAATATTGCCTGACAAAGTTTGGGTTGCCATAACTCGTCTATGCTTTGTTTTTAATGCTATCTATAGCAAAGTCATTGACCCTAGAAGATTGGATGAATTGGAGAATGAGGCTGCCATTGTCCTTTGTCAAATGGAGATGTATTTTCCTCCATCCTTTTTCAACATAATGGTTCACTTAATTGTTCATCTAGTGCGGGAGATCCAATTGTGTGGTCCTATTTTTTTACGGTGGATGTATCCAGTTGAGCGGTGCATGAAGGTGTTAAAGGGGTATACCAAGAATCAATACCGACCAAAAGCTTCGATTGTCGAAAGGTATGTTGCTGAAGAATGTATAGAGTTTTGCTCACAGTACATTGAAGGTGGTAAATCTGTCGGGCTTCCTAAAACTCATCATGGCCGGACATTGGGACGGAAAGGTACACGAGGATACAATGTTGTCACAATGACTTGGCAGGAGCTCTCACAAGCGCATCTATATATATTAAACAATACAACAGAGCTCATTCCATACATAGATGCTCACAAAAAATAACTGACAACAATGAACCCAAAAATGACCATGATGAGTGTTTTGTAATAGCACAATAGAACTTTCATTAACTGGTTTAGAGAAACAATATTTGCTGATGACGGTGGTTCCAAAACATTACGATTGTTAGCTATTGGGCCAAATCTGAATGTACCGACTTGGAAAGGGTATGATATCAACAATTATTCCTTCTACACCAAGTCCCAAGATGACAAAAGCTCAATGCAAAACAGTGGTGTGATTGTTGATGCCAATTCTGATCACTTTTGCAATGCATCAGACAATAATCTGATTCGAGCATCGATGCCTTACTTTGGAGTGATTCAAGAAATCTGGGAGCTTGACTATAGTGAATTTAGAGTGCTCGTGTTTAAGTGTAAGTGGGTCAATGACAATACCAGTGTCCATCAAGATGAATTGGGATTTACCTTAATGGACCTAAATAAGGTGGCTTACATGGACAAACCTTTAATTATGGCCCAACAAGCAAGATAGGTGTTTTACGTCCAAGATCCTTACGATTCAAGATATTCAGTGGTTCTACAAGGAAGACCAAGTGGTTTAAATGACGAACATGATGGTTCCACGCTTGACATTTGTGAGACACCACCTTTTTCGACAAAAATGTCTTCTATCAATGACTCACACTACGTTGATGATGTACACGCAAATCGTAATGATCATGATGAAAGACTATGGGAGAACATTGTCACGTAACTGAACCCTATGAAAGTAACGTAACAAGCTTTTTCCTTTTGTGTTTTGTAATTTATTAATGTTCATATTTCCATTTACCTAAGTATATGGTATTTCTAAGTCGTTGTTGTTAACATATTTGTTTTACTTTCACAGGGTCATGGGAACACCACCATCGTCCCTTTCGCAGTTAGATGTTCAGTCAAAGGCTATGTCTAGAAATACTAGACAATCCATACGGTTGAGGAGGTTGACTTTAAGAACCTTGGATCAGCCCAAACCAACTGTAAACATCGATGCTACAACTAGTCAAGGATCGGGCCCACATAAAGAGAAATTCCACAACTATCTAGGGGTCATAGCTAGAGAAAAAAATTCCAATTATACATAACACTTGGAAAGATGTACCAGACTCGCTAAAGGATCTAGTATGGGATGACATTTTGGTTAGTGACGTTACCATTGAGTAGTATTTTCTTTATATGGTAAAAAAAGTTGAAATCTTTCAAATTATGCAAGTGTTACAAACCAATTTGTCATGTAGGCGAAATTTGATATCCTAGAAGCGGCGAATACAAAGAAAAAGGTGATGTCCACTGTGGCCACTAGATGGAGGCAATTTAAATCATCCCTCACCACTAAACTTTTCTATTCTAACTCTGAGGACCAACATAAAGATGATCCTTCGGTAAAATATGGCCTAGATCCACAAACTTGGGAGGAATTTGCCGTAAGCCGCAAAACCCCTAACTGGCAGGTTAGATGTTCATGTGTTTGAATTTTAGTGTGTATTTCTCATTATAAAGGCAATTTAATTTGTTTCATTCGAATAAAATATGGTACATGACGCGGAATCAGGAAGAAGATGCAGGAAATCCAAAAATACAATGGTTGTCTCCATTTACTTTCTCGTGGGGGGATATGATTTGCTGGAAAAGAAGCTATTAGATGAGAAAATGAAGAAAAGACAACATGACACAGTGATTACTGAGAATACACCACAAACTGAGGACCCCCCATCTCCCATTGAAAGACATGTTAAGTGGAAGTTGGCACGCACAAAGCGATATGGACAAATGATATCTCAAGCGGCACAAGAAATTTCTAATAAAATTGTAAGTTGGTAGTTCAATTTTTATTACAATTATCTTAATTTTGGATTAATTGTTTGTTTGTATTTTACATATAATTACTATGGTTATCAATTTTGTGGTTCATGAAGGACTCGTTGGAAGAACAGACGACACATGGTACGTTTGTCCCCCATGGTCGTGACGACATACTTAACACTACTATTGAGCGACTGGATCATGGAGGTTGTGTTCGTGTAGTGGGGTCTGGGGTCACAATAAGTCAATACTTTGGAAGGACATCACGTACCTCCAGTAGCTCATCCACATCCATCACACAACAACAGTTGGCTAAATCATAGGAAGCCTTAAGGAAGAGTAGAGCAATGAGATTAAGGAAGAAGACAAACGAATTCTAGAGTTATTGAAACAGGAGGTGAAGGAGGCCATCATTATTGAGATGTCGCAAAGGGGATTGCAGTTCTCAACACCTATTGAGGTAGATATACATGTGTTAGGTGCACGCGTGAGCACAAAGGGAAGCAATGTTGAAACTGTTGTGAACCCATCTGGGGAAGAACATGTTTCTCATGTGACACCAACTATGGGGTTGTATGTCCAACGTGAACATTCTACACAGTTGGTGGCCTTGGGAAAATATATATAAGGGAGGCTTTACCATACACAGCGTGGCGTATGCAGATGATGTCATAAGGGTATCGGTTGAAAAATTTATTGACGGTGAAGCTGAAGTCTCGTTGCCGACATCCGAAACTCAGCATGTCAGGAAGGCCCTTGACTCATTCATTGCATGGCCAACACCTCTTCTAAAACTTGTATCAGATGAGGTATTTTAGTTTTGTTGTATTCTAAATTAATACATTCGTACATATATATAAATTACTTATTAACATTAGTTTAATTATTCTTTTTTTTACATCATATAGGATTCAACCATTACTCCAAAGAAAGTGTTGCAAGTTGTTCAACGGGTGAATGATGTTGTTGTAGATGACCCGTTGCGTGAGTTGATTAAAAGCCTGGTTGACATTTATGAGAAGGTTGTTCAGTTGGTGTGGGATGTTAGTAAATTTGGGATTCCAAATGTAGATGCATCGTTGTTCATAACAAATGGTGATGTCAATGAAATAATATCAGACGACAAATGTTTGAACATAAGCACCCTACAATTGTGGATCATGTAAGTAAAATTCATGCCATTGACTATTAAATCCATATTGGTGCGCTATATACATGATGTTAACTTATTTTTCCAAATGTGAAAAATAGGTATATGGATGAATGGAGTAATAGCTTAGGTCATGGCTCGATGTATGGATTCTTTGAGCCTCATTTAATACATAATGTTAAGGATAGACGTGGGCAATGTCAAGACTACATCGAAAAATGGCTTAAGGAATCGCATCGAGAGGTGTACCTAGGAGCCTATTTGAATCAGTAAGTAAAATATATTTATGGTATCCCTGTAAAGAATTTTTGTGTTAGCCATACATAATTGCTGTGTGAATTGTAGGGCCCATTGGCAGTTGGTTGTTTTGTGTCCTACAAACAATGTTGTGGTGTGGTTTTGTTCGTTGCGTAAAAAGCCTGATGTTCATATAAAAGCTGCAATTAACAAGTTAAGTAATATATTTTAAGTCGTTCAATGTATTTCAAACATGCATAGTTGAATAGTGTCATCGACATTTATATGATATTAATTTGTCAATGCAGTGCATTTAAGACATTAAAGACGACTTTTCACGGGAAAATTGATCAAACTATACCCCAGTGGATTGAAGTCAAGGTTAGCCATACAATTAAACAATGTTTGTGATTGATAATCTTATTTAACATTTGAATTGTAAGATTGAATTAATTTTCGCATTGAATGTAAGTCACGTTCAAATCGGAGGCTATGAGTGTGGATATTATGTATTGCATTGGATGTGGAACATAATCAGCAGGGAGTTGAAGAATGATTGGACTATGGTATATTTTCTATCCCCAAAAGATTGACTAGAAATCCTGGTTTTTGATTCCTTTTTTAAATGAAAATCATTAATGACTTGTATTTTTTATAATGTGTAATGGTTTGGTGATGGCACGCCACTAGACATGGAGACCAGGACAACATTACGCAAAAAATAGGCAGCATATTTTTTAAGAGTTAAAAAGATCCAATGTAGAAAGCTTTAGATGAGATTTGAACAACCAATTTGGTGTTTATCTTGTATTTGTTTAAGTGTTATAAACAATTTTATAGCTGTAATGACTATTATTTGCGAATATTTCATTTTGGTATGCACGAAAACATTCACACAATGCATTGTATGTGCAAAATTGGTATTTATGTCGATAGGATATGTGTATTTTGTGCAACCAAGCTGCCCATTTTTGCAGGTGTTTTGAAAGGTGTGGATTTCAAAACTACTAATGATACCGATACATATTGTGTCTAATATGAGGAGTGGATTCATCATGGCCAACTCTATTCTTCTAAAGTGAAACTAATACTAAAAAGGTACCTCATAATCATTATTGCTTGTGTTTCGACTTTGCCATTATTGGTGCCTAAATGTGTTTGTTCATTGGTACACAAGTCTGCATTGTGTACACAGGCACTGGTTACATCAGCTGATGTGGAGCACATTGGAAAAATTTGGGACCCTTCTTTCATAACTACAAATCTCATAGTCACTGGCTTATACAAGTAATTTTGACCCAATGGCCATTGCTTTATTCATTGTTCATATTTTGTAAAGGAACAAAATTGGTGGACAGGTGATTACAATACAAAATTTCTTTATTTTTTACTACCAATGAATGAAGCATGTTTCACTTTTGTGTGGTTTTGTTTTGTTTGAAATGTAATGATCTAGCCATGTTTTATGCTTCATATATGTGGGGATGATTACGGGTTATACAGGGGTTTTCCGCTTGGGGGCGACTTGGAAATGATGTACCCTATCTATCTAGAAGAACTTAAGCCAGGATTGGCTCTTGACACACTGATTTTCCCCACGACTTAGGTATGGTCCAAAGTTGTGATACCAACTAGAAAGTGGGGAGAAATAATGATATTTTTTCTCATTAGTTCACCAGAAGGATGTTATTAAATATATATATACAGATAAAGAGAAAAAAAAACATAACTTAATTCATATAACAAAGATGGAACATAATGATAATTCATATGCTTGTTGTGTTGTAGCTGGTGCGAAACTCATATTTTGCTTCAGTCATTAATGTGAACTAATAATATATACTTTTTCTACACCAGAAGGTTTTGATGGACTTAGGGCCACCTATAAGCAAGGAAGTCCAACTTATTTCTTTTCACTCTGTGTCAAAAGGTTATTATGGTGAATGTGGACAGCGAGGTGGATATTTTGAAATGAGCAACATTCCTCCAGAGGTTTGCCTTTTCATATCTTGTGTTACTGAATTTTCTTTTGGAGTTTCAAACTGGTATTTCAAACATTGCTCAGGTTCTCCAACCTTGTCCTCAAGTTTAACTTCTATTTAGAAGAATGAGGGTGGCAGACTGGTAGTGATCAAACTCTGCGCGTTATGGTCATCCTATGTCATGAATGAATTATCCCAACCTGTTACATGAAACAACATATGAATGATTTTATATCTATCAAGATTTATTGCATCTAATTCCAATTTAGTGCTTCAAAGTTTAAACCATTGACAGGTCGTGTCAAAATATAAAGGGGTAGAAAAGCTGTGGAACATGAACAAAGAGTACTGGCAATATACCTAAATATATGTCAATGACTTTAATGCTACGAAAACTTACATTATTACACATTAACCAATAGGTTAGGTACATGGGTGCCACATGTAATATGGTGAAATGAATAACTTTTCTGTAGTAAAATATTTTTTTCACTCATTGCCTGTTGTCTGGATGTAGGACCTTTTGACTCTACATGTAAGGTGTCAAATTTCTGAAATAACAATCACCTGTCAAATTCTATCCACAATATACACACCATTTTAATATTAGAGTAAGTATTCTATGTATTGAGAATGTAAAGGATTTATACATTATCATCCGATCACAATGTACAATGTATGATAAGTTGGTTGACTTTTAGTTTTTACCATAATTATCTTAAAAGTCATACTAATGATGATTTTTTATTATTTAGCAATGTATTTTGTTTTACAGTGACAATGCATAGAAATTGAGATCTTGATATTAAGATATTTAATGACCTAAAAATAACAATAGTAACCTTCAAAAGCAGCAAAATGTCCAAAATACACTATAAAGCAAAAGGGCTGCTGAAAAACAATGGAGGTCTTGGTAGGGATAATTTACTGCGAAGGACAGTAACTCAGTAGCCTGAAATTCAGTTTACTGATGATCTGCGAGGGTGTGACTGGGGATCTTTGCTTGGTCTCTTTTTTTTTCTTTTACTTTTTGGTAAGAAGTGTTTGTTTCATTATCATTTTGTCATTCGTTTTCCAGGCTGGTGCAAAACATGTTTATGCTGTGGAAGCATCTGAAATGGCAAAATATGCACGAAAACTTGTAGCTGGGAACCCAATACTGGGTCAACGAATTACAGTAAGAATTTTTTCTTAGTTTTCTTCAGTGGTCATTGTTCATTATTTGATCTTTCAGGTGACCATGCCATGTAATATTTACACACACACACACTCACACACATATATAGGTTATTAAAGGCAAAGTTGAGGATGTTGAATTTCCAGAGAAAGTTGATATTCTAATCTCCAAGCCCATGGGTAAGCTTCTGTTATATTTGCTTTAGTCAATCTAGAGATTAGAGAATGTTGATAGTCCATAGACAAGTTATATTTTTGTCAATGGATTTTTCTGCTACTTCTTTGTGGTGTTGAGATAAGTTGTGTCAAAAAAAATGGGAATGCAAGTGTTTTATGGGAATTAGTTTTTTAGTGATTTTGTTGGCAATTTATAATTCAATGACATTTCTCTGTTGTTGTGCAGGCACCTTGTTAGTTAACGAAAGAATGCTAGAGTCTTATTTCATTGCAAGAGATAGGTTTCTCACCCCTAATGGGAAAATGTTTCCTACATTGGGAAGGTACATCGAACACTTTCTCTACTTTTCCCCTTTTTTCTTTTTTTGTGTGATACTATTAAGCATAGTTATGACTATATGATTCTATATAGGCAAGTTACTAGAATAATTATCTTCCATTTAAAACAGTTATTCTTAGCCCAATATATTTTTCAGGATGCAGATTCTTGTTCTTATGCAACATTTTTGTGCCTTTTCGTGTTAAAAATACTACATTTTTTATTTGCATCTTCCCCCCTCCCAAAACTGCTTATAATTATCTAAGAATTATTTGTCTGCTCCTAACCTTGAATTTATTACTGCGGTAGGATTCACATGGCTCCTTTGAGTGATGAATATTTGTTTGTTGATATTACTAATAAGGTAAAATTATCCTTGTTTTTTGACTATTGTTTAGTCTCCATTCTTGATATAATATTCTTTTTTCTATTTTTCTTAAATTCTTTGATTAGTATTGTTTCTATTCTTTGTTCAGGCCCTATTTTGGTGGCAGCAAAACTATTATGGTGTTGATTTGATGCCCTTACATGGGACTGCCTTTCAATGATACTTTTCTCAGGTATCTTTCTAGCTTGGTTTCATAAAATGAACTGAAGATTTCCAATTGATCCATTCTGATAAGAGTGGGATGTATTTGGAACATGTAGTGTAAAATGTTTGTTTGGGATCCCCACAAGCATATTATATGTGATATTTGTTTTTCCAAATTAAAACTAACGTTTTTTTTTCTTTTATTAATGCTTACATGTTTCTGCAGATATAGAAATATAAATGCTTTGTTCATGTTTGAATTGCAACTTAACCTGTTTTTTATAGTATAAGACTAATAACTTCTGGAGATATAGATACAAGATTAATAATTTACTTAGAGATGGCATTAGTGTAGATATAGAAATGCTTTGTTCATGTTTGAATTGCAACTTTGCCTGTTTTTCATACCATTCTTTGTCAAACATAGGATTTTGCATTTACATAGCAAGCTGAAGATGATTGTTTTATGTTTTTCAGTTGGTTCATATGCAACTTTACATTTGATGTTGGGCTTCTGTTTATATTTGCCCTTGTCACCTATAGTTATGACATATTCCTCTCTCATTTTCTTCCCTTCTACCTTTTACCGTCCTAATGCATGTGTCCCTTTTGTTTTTGTACCCGAGTAAAATTGGTGCCTATTTCTATTTCTTTTTTAAATACTTACATGCTTCTCGATGGTTAGTGTTAAGTGATACTGATAATTGTTTAATGTAAGGGTCTAATCAGCATCAGCATTTGTTGTAACATAATTGGAGTTTGTCTGTCAAAGAAGTTGGAATTGTATTTATAATAATAATTGTATTTATAATTTAGAAAGAAGAAACAAAAAGGAATTATTTATTGATTGATTGAACGAATGAGTGAAAGAACAAAAGTCAGTCATTCAAGGGACTTGAATTCTCCACTTCCAATCTCTCTTCCCCCCCCCCCCCCCCCCTTCCCTCAATACATAAACTACTACTTACTCTAATATTAAAATGGTGTGTATATTATGGATAGAATTTGACAGGTGATTGTCAAATGCCAAACTTCTTTGAGTATCTTGTGGTGGGGACACCTTTTATGGGTTGAGTATAGAAGACATGGTAATATGACATCATGCTTTATCTTTTCTGAAAACAAATTCAAAGGTAATGAATTTGTTCTACACTTGTCAATTGTCATTGTCCATTTGAATGCATTGTAATTTGAAAACTTTAATTGTTCTACAAACAATTTTTGCCACTATCACCAACAAATATACTTGTGCTAATTAAAGATATATATATTCTTTTCTTGTTGCCCGTTTTTTCTTTAATTAAAGATTGTAATTGATTTGCGGTTTGTGTTAGTTTGTATGTGATCGGTGCTAAAATTTAATTGCTTACCAACACATATATTTAGCTATTATAGATTGGTTGGACAAGGCAATATATATATATAGTAATCTACTTACTTTAATTGTTAGTCGTTCATTAATTTCATGCATTAGTGTTGGATTAATAGTTAGTTAATTTAAATATATTCTAATGGCCGACTGTAATTTAAATATAATCAATGATGATAGATGGATAATTAAATAACATTCTAAGACGGTGCTGACGCCATGATCGTCTTAGAAAACTTACTTTCAAAGACGGTGTTAACGTCACAACTGTCTTAGAAAGTTTGCTTTCGAAGACGGTGCTGACATCATCACCGTCTTCGAAAGCAAGTTTTCTAAGACGGTCATGGTGTTACCACCGTCTTTGAAGGTTGAGCTTTTCTAAGACGGTGTTCCTAGAACCGTTATTGAAAGTGTTAACTTTCAACAACATTAGTTTCAAAGACAGTTAAAAATCATCGTTGTTTGTCTTTTTTTACTGTCATAAAAACCCCTTTTTTTAGCCGTGAATCTTTCAAATAAAAAATTAGATGCATGTGTAGAGTCATGATAAAAATTCATCTTTGAATCTGCCATGTAATATTTTTTATTAAAGGTAAATTAACCGATAGATGAATTTGTTTCATTTTTTTTACTTATGTCTCAAAATGATCTTATTTGTTTTTTACTTACCAAGTCATATTCATTTACTGCATTCACCTAAACTTGAGCTTGAAAATATTGGGTCAAGTTGAGTATGTGACACTCAAGACTCAAAATCATTACTGGCTTCCGCTTAAAATTATTTTACTTATATAGAGCATCTTTTATGAATTCAAGTAATCCATTTTAAGTTGTTTAATTTATGTTAATTGATTTTTATAATATCATATTATAATTAAATAACTCATATATATTTTATTTTAATGATATAATTTTAAACAACTCTTAAATTACTCTCTTAAATAATTTTAAATGATAAATATTTTTTTTCTAATAATCATTTGTTGCTTATATTAGCAATCAAAAATTAATTTTAAACTACTCAATATGTGGATCACCTCCAATGATAAAAAATGATATAAAAAAGTAAATAACTCATTAAACAATTAACGTCAAAGATACTCTTACTTCCTTTCATTTAAATTTAAGTTTGACTTACGTAAGATTTGTTGGTTGAAGGATATGATAAAAAAGGATATATGATAATTATTCATTTTAATATTTTGTCTATTATGCAAATAAAATATAATAACATTATCTTGTTCTTTATCTTATCCCAGTAAATTTGAGAATATTTGACGTTAATTCTAAAATTAATTTTATTTGTTTTCACTTACCTATATTCACTTAAATCACCTTCCTTACTTGCTTTCACTTAAATGCGATGTTGATTTCTTTAACTAATTCAAATCGGTGATTCTCTTGCCTTAAAATATATATATATATATATATATATATATATATATATATATATATATATATTACTTGTTTTCAATCACTCGCTTTCACTTAAATGCTTTCACCTACCTAATGTTATTTAAATGTGAAAATCACATGTATTCTGCCATTTGCATGATTTCATATGCATTTCGCATCGTTTCACATGCTTTCTACCTATTTCATGCTTTCCCCTAAGTAGTTTTACTTATTTGGGGTAGGTCTAATTATAAATTTTATCACTTCCAAATTTTATTTTTAGAATTTTACAACTCAAATTTTCATTTTTTTTACATTTTATCACCATTGATGAACTTTTTTTTATTAAATTAAATGATTTAAAAGATTATTTATTAAATATAAATGATTTTAACTTTTTACATTAATTGTAATTATAATTGATGTAAAAAAAAATTTAAAATAACTTTTAAATCAATTATAATCACGTAGAAAATTTTTCTATATTAGTCATAATCGATGTAGAAAAATCTAAAAATAATGACTTTTACATAATGAAATGTATAAAATGAAAATTTTGGATGACAATTTTTGCAAAATATTGAAAGTTAGATGATGAAATTCATGAAAAAAATTGAGTGATAAAATTTAAATGATAAAATTCATAAAATAATAAAAATTTAATGATAAAATTTACAATTAAGCTTTTATCTTAGTGCATATTTGATTTACAATTGAAATTGTTGTGAAGTGCATTACAATGCAAAACAAATAAAAACAAAATGAAAACAAAAGAAGAATCATAATTCTTTAACATTATTACTTTTATCTCAAAAGTCATTTTACAACATATTTCCAAACATGCTGATTCAATTTAACATATTCTTTTTCACATATACTCTGTCATTCACTTAATTTGTTCTTTAGAAATAGGCTTCTACCATATATTTTTTTCTTAAAGAAGTCTTCTTTAGAAATAGGCTTGTCCTCCCTAACTACTTGTTTATATGATTTATCTTTTTTGATATGGATTTTGGTTGTTGTCCTCCCATGCTTTTTCTGTTTTTTTTTTTTCATCTTTTTGAGCATTCATATAATTTTCAGGTGTCTTATTTTCATTTGACTGGAGAAAATGTGTGGCCATATCTTTACTGGTTCTTATTATTATAAAAATAAAATAAAAACAATTTTTAATTTTATATAATAAAAAGAAAATAAAGAAGGACTATTCACTAGGCCAAAATTAGACATAGATATCGCCCTTTAGATAGCGGAGTGTATAGATGACGTTTTTATATAGACGGAATATGTGGATAGCGCTTTGTTTATAGGCGGAATATATAGATATCGCTAATTGTATTAAGCGCGATCTATTATTGCTCTTATTTAAGGAAAATAAAAAAATACACACTATTTTGAGAGGCTGAGAGCCATACTTTTTTTTAGAGCCAACATTATTTTTTTATTTAAAAAAAGAGTAAACATTAAAAACAAAATGCTCCTTTTCGTGCTACAGTAACACCGTTCTTGCGTCGTCTCCTTCAAAGCTACAAAACATATAAAGGTAAATTAAGATTAATATCATTTTATCCAAGGGCATGCAAATTTATTATTTCATATTAACCTTCAATTGTCATTATATATGTACTGCATATATACAACTCTATTTTCTGTTTGCAGAGAAAGAGGCTACCCATAGTGTTCAAATTGTAGACCAGAGATGAAACTAGCTAGATTTTTTAGAATCAATGTGGTTCTGGTTTATTTTCAGATCATCTTGTATTTTCCATTATGTTTAAGTCTCTTATATTTTGTTTGGCGGATGCATTTTATCAAACAATTACCCATTAATTAAAAAATGTTTCAGTATGATAGTTTGGCAGCTGCAAGAATTTTATTTTTATTTTTTTATCAAAAAATATTAATTGTTAATTATTTTTTTTGTTAGTAGAAGAATCGAACGTTTCTTCCCCCTTCATCATTAGACAAACCTTATAATTCCTTGATAGGAAGAATATTGTCTATAAATTTGATTTAGGTTGCTATAAATTCCAACTTCTAAGACTGGGAACTGAACCTGTGAATTTGCATATTATGGTTATCATGTTTCCATTTTCATCTTCAATTTCTAGAAAATCTGAATTTAAATCTGCTTGATCTAGCAGGGGCACCGATGTTGAAGATTGGAAATTTCTCCCGTAATATGAGTCCGGCCACATTAGAATAATGGTAAATTAAATTAATTCGTACGTATAACGTGCTATCCATGCTTTTCATTTCAGTTTTGTTTCTCTATTAAATAATAAAATATCAATATTTTAACTGTTAGAAAAGTCTTTGAGGGTTTGGAATTCTATTAATGAGAGAGTGTTTTCTTATGGCAAACTGCCAAATAGGTCCACATGAGGCCTTGGAGTTGTGTTACAGAGTACATGATTAACATCACTATAACTACCTTTGAAGTGTGTCTGATGTGAAAAGAAATCACTAATTCATTTTGCTTGAGTTATTAATAATTATAATGAAGTTAAATAACATAGCATCTTACATATGGGTCCGAGTTCTAGTATCATAATATCATTTCATTCAATATCAATGTTACAAGGTCATTTTATGCTTTGAAATTTTAATAGGGTAGAGTGTACTTCCTACTTCCCGAGGTCCTATATATGTTTTGATACCTTGCTTTCAATTCTTACAACTTTTCTTTTATCTTAATGATTCTAACTTACTTTTTTTGGTCATATGATGCCACTGGGATGCAGCATCTAGCAAGACAACCTCAAGATCAACGATCTGGGCACTGTCTTAGAAAGAAACTTGGTGAAATAGATATGTATGTGAAGATGCGGATTACCTGTACCTGGACAAAAAAACCTTATGAAACTTTACTGTTTGCTGGAATTGGTATTGGACTTTTCCTGCGCAGCTTAGGTGAAGGGCAAAGAAGGCTTCCCTCTGGGCGCCCAAAGCCAGTAGTGAGATACAACTCTGGAAGAGCGAGAGTTTTAGTTGTTAATCAGGTACTGAATTTTTCCATTATTCATTACTGGTCCTTTTTTATTATTTAATAATTTGATTGAGTTAGGTTCATTTTAGGTTTAAGAAATTATCTCCGGCTTATTCTCATTACGGTTTTTTTTTTTTTTCCTTAGTCTAGCGTTTAATTTAGTATTAGGCAATAGAAAAGTAAAAATTAGTAGGAAAAACAAAAAATGTTGTTGTTTTAATAGATTTAATATAGTATTTATATATTATAAATTACTAAACATAAATTTTAAGATTTATATTTTCTTAAAAAAGATTCTTTAATCAATAGAATTCAAATTAATTTATTGAAATCAATCGAGATAAGTTCGTTATGTATTGAGCCATATGTGGTCCCCGGAAAAAGATTCACAATTCAACACCCTGAATTAGTTCAATATTTTCCTTGCCATGAGTTTTCTTATGCCTTTCTATTTATTTTGTATCTCATTATTGTGACTGATAATCTCTTAACCTTCTCAGTATCTATCATACATAAACATAGGCAGTTATATTTTGCTTGTCCTGGATTACATGTTGAGTACTTGAGTTATTGGTTTTAATTCTATTCTCACAATTTCTCTGCTTAGATCTGTGATAGAAAAAAACAATGAAATAGTAATTACATTTCCCGTTTTGTTATCGCAGCAACTAGCATGGTAACATATCGGTAACATAAATAGAGCTTTAGAAGCGCTATCTATTGGGGAAATAAGCGCAATATATAAAGACACGTACCATTTAAATAAACAGTTAACATATATTATATATAACATTACGTATATATAATAAAAAAAAAAGGATAGTACTCTACTGACAAAAGGAATAATAGATCTTCCTGGAACATAACAATACAACTCAAAACAACACCGAAAGATAACAATTAATGGAAATTATAAAAGGAAGAATAGACGATCTTCCTGGAACATGACAATAAAAGTTAAGAAACACCTCAGGAAGACAACAACAAAAATGGTAAAAGGAGCAATACATCTTCATGAAACATAAGACAAATAACAGAGCAACCTAATAAATAAAATAACTATTTTTCAACTTGGGCTTTCTTGAAAGCCCACTTCTACAACTGTGAGATGGTTCAATCCACTTTTGACAAACTATTGACATCTTCAGCTCCAAGATATCGTCGACTTTTTTTTTCCATTATAAGGTTAAACAGCACCATTAAAGGCAATATCCACGACCTTCAAATCAGAATCCCCAAACTTTGATTCACAATCTCCACCTCCATCAACTTCATAATTAAAAACAATAGAAAACCTTGCCTGGAAATTAAAATAAATATAAAAAATGACACATTAGTTGGACAAATAAGAAGGAAAAATATGCAAAATAAAAATTTAAAAATCAAAAGAATCATAAGATGTGAATTAATAATTATTATACATACCACGAAAATGAAGGCAAATAATAGTATGAATAAGTGTTCAAGTAAGAGAAAGGAGAGGATGGGTGTGGTTCTTGATACTTTAGCTGAAAAAAAGAACTTCCTTTTATATACAACTACAGCATTGAGACTTCCCACTACAGATCACAAACAAAAACTGAAAATGGCAAGGCTTGTGATAACAGCTGTTTCTTATATAGATGAGGATATATATAACTTGTAATTATTATTTATTTGAGAACACCAACTTACCACCCTCTATGAAATTAGGTCAAAGAGTAAGAATAAGGTTTTAGGAGTCTTATATAGGAAGTCAATTTTAAGTGCCTAATTAAAATTTAAGGTATGATGTAAGGAGATGGCAATAATTGTGTGTGAGTATCAAGAAAAGAAAAAAGAAAGAAAGAAACCATGAGGTTTAAGAAAATGACCTTTAAAACAGAGAGTCAGTCTAGAATTCTTAGAGAATTCACTAGACATTGTGTCTCATTTCTTTTAATTTCATATTTGTATAAGTTGAGCATGTAGACATACTCGTGAAAAGAGAGCTTGGAGTTTGAAGATGATTGCATGGAAGAAGGCTTTGTAGTTTGTATCTCCCAATGTATGAGAGTTAATTTATGTTTTATGCATCATATTTATGTTTTGTAAGAAGCGTGAGTGTAAGATCTTTGTATAAATTTTATTCATGTTAGGTATCTTTTAAGATTTAGTTTTCACATAATTAACTTTAATATTCTTATATGCTAAGTTTTTATTTTCATAATTTAGTAATATAAGATGACAAAAGTAATATCCTCAATAATAATAATAATAATAATAATAATAATAATAATAATAATAATAATAATAATAAAAGTGGAATATTATAAAAATAATTAAGAAATTATCACAAAAATGCTAATTGATACTCAAGCATAATACATACTATGTAGTATTTGGTTACATTTTTAAGTTTAAAATTTTATTTAAATTAAATATAAGAACATTAGTTTTAAAATTAAAATCACTAGGTAATATATATTGTTTTGATTTTAAAAAATATATTTAATTTGGAATTTTTTTATATAAAATGTTCTTTGATTTTGGGATTTGAAATAAAGAATAAAAAAACAAACGATAAAAAAATAGCTTTTAAAAAATAAACTCATTTGAAGTTGTTTTTTTTATTATAAAAGCTATTCTTTACTTTTTATTAAAAATCTATTTGATCTAGATTTCTTTTAAAAAGAAAATAAAATTTTAAAATAAATTGAATCAAATATTTCCAATAATTTCTCTTTGCGAAGTTTACTGAGAAATAATACTCTAAAAAATTGAACAGTGATACCTCATGAATTTGAGAACGTGTGCTTGATAATTTTTGTCTAATATGTAAAAGTAAGTATTGAAATTTGTTTCACTGCTTATCTTAATACATTATATATATATATATATATATATATATATATATATATATATCATTCATGTAAAAAGAAAAATAACACTTGTCTGAAAAGGGGCTTAGTGTAACTCAATTGTGCTTTGTTATGGCTCCCCATTGATCCTCCTATATGGAGATATTTTTGTGATGAAATCATATATTAATAGTATTAATAATAATGTTTTTTTAGCATGATCTTAATACGGAGTTGTTTTTATAAAAAATAATAATAAATTTTTATCAGAAATATTCAGCTTATTTATGGTAAATATTTTACCTTAAAAAATTATATTTAAAAATTAATTAAAATTTAAATAGTAAACCTGTTGATTAAAATAATTATTTAACAATTGTGCTACAGTAATTGGTTATCATGACCATGTTTATTAAAAGTGAAAATGAAATTGGTTCAACACAAACCAAAAAATCAAAGCATCAAGTCTATTAATTATGCCCCTTTTGTGGGCCATTATTACAATAAAAATCAGAGGGACCCTTCACATCTAGTTAGCCGAATCTTTCAACTAGTTGGGGGCTTTAGAAAGCTTCTCTCATTTTCCCTGAAAGTGACAATGGGGAGAAATCAGGGACCACATTCAACTCCTGACTGGTCACAAAATGATTATGGCCCTTTTCTTCAGTGACTGCCAAACAAAGCTTAACACATTAATAAACTCGTTTACTTTTGTTTTTCTCACTCTTATTTAAATCACTTTTTAAAAGAAGAACAAATACATGAATATGAATGACCCAGCGGCCAAGTGGGCAACACGTAACAAGTATTGAATTATGTAGCTTTTTTATCATGAAAACAGAAAACAAACTATGTTTAAAAATTTTCAATAACCTTTATAAAAAAAGCTTTCAATAACAAAAAAAAAATCAATAAAATGAAGGTATATTATTTTTAATATTATGACATATTTTGTTTTAATTAAATAAACTAATATAAAATAAAATTTATATATTATATTTTATTTCATTCTAACCTTTTTTTTCATCAAATACTATTTTATTATTATTTATTTATCGGTAAAAATTAAAGATAATATTGATAAAAAAAAATTAGAATAACTCACGTTTAACCCAGTGAGTTAAATCCTCGAGTTATCTCATCATTCTTTGTGTTTGCCTTTCATATAAACACATAAATACACTACGTCCTGAAGGTCAATTCAAATATGACACTGTCTTACAAAATTATTGTTTATAGTAAGTTGCATTGCATCTTTCCATACACGAGTTAATTAAGTTAGCTCTCTTTTCGAGTTTGGAAAAGCCATTTTCAAGTTTGATGAAATCGATCAACTGGCTTAATTATTATAGTTTTTGTTCCTTGATTATGTATGATTGTGATGTTTTAAAAAAATTTCAAATAAATTTAGTCTTGTCTATAAAAAAAACTTGTTTTTTTAATCTTTTGGTAAAAGTCACAAGTATCCTCTAACCGAAAACAATTATACACAAGCTCTATGGGTAATAAAGTTTTTCCTACAAAATATTTCATTTAAATTTTGGACTATTAATTAAACTAAAGCAAACAAACTCACAGCTGTTCAATGCATCAGATTTATAATTTTGCTAAAAAGATTCATAAAGAATAAGAACTTATTTTTCAGAAACCTCTTCCTTGAGCCAACTTAATAAAGACCATAGTATGATAGTAATAGTAGTACACTAGTACTTCATAATTCAGCAACGAAAGCAAAATAACCTCCGAATTTAGCTGAAAAACCACACAAGAAAGTTATATTCTCATCTTGCAAAATACCACCTCTGAACTTTTGCCTTAAAAAAGATGAACTTGTTCGTTGAAAAACTTAATTAGGTCGTTTTATGAACTGCGACTGCGCGCGATCAATTCGATCGTCCATTTTATATCATTAATTAATTTAAATTTATATCTCCACTTGTGCCTCATTACCATATGCATCCATTTTATTATATTATTAATTAATTTAATTTATATCCCTCATTACCATATGCAATTGTTTTCATCTATTATATTTTATAACAAGCAGCTGAAAATACAGATATGCAACTAGATCACATTAATCAATTAGGTCAAACTACATATCGACTTAGATACTATATTTAATTATTTTTGTTGCGATATTTAATTATTTATTATTAAAAAGTATCCCATTTATCATATGAATGTTTTTAATTTAAATTTAATGAAACATATACAAGTAATTTACATTTAATATAATGAATACAATTTAAAAAAACTAAAAAATAATTAATTTTAAAATATACGTGTATAATTAACATTGGAGATGAAATAAATATAAAAATTAAAAATAATTAAAATTATTATTTGAGAATTTAAAATAGTGGTGTATAATATAAAAATTATTGATGCAAAATGATTTTTTTTTAAAATATAAAAAGACATGATAAATAAAAGGTAAGTCATATTTTTATCACTGCGTTATTGGTATATAATATTCACCATTTTTATCGATGACTAATATTTATTGAATAACTTGGCTGTTTTTTAGTGTGATCTCCTCTTGCATCCAAAATTTTTTTATCCACAAGATTTAAATTCAAAACTTTGTTTAAAGAACCTGAACACAATTACATTCATACCAACATAATGTTAATTTTTTTTATCGACAAATGTTAATGGTTAGTATTGTTAATTTTTGTTAATAGAAGAAATCCTACCCACCATCTTTCTCCTTTTCCTTTTCCCTTAATCATCCAACCAACCTTATATTTCCATCACATAATGTTAATTAAAGTTAAGGCATTTAAGACTTAACTTTATAGTATAAATATATAAATAAGAGTTACTTTTTCACTCTAAAGTATCTATGAGTTTTATCGATGACTTAAGAGTCTTGTTAACCAGTGTTCTAATGTCTTAGGACATTGTTAAGAAATTAAAAAAGATTTTATTAAAAATCATAGAAGAGTGTATTTTGCCACATCTTAATAAAAATATTTTTCTTTTTAATTTCTTAACAAATAATGCTTCTAGGGATGGAGAAGTTAGTTAAATAAAATATAAAAAAAAACCCTTTTAAAATGCTTTCGAATGAAAATACTTTTAAAAGGGGATTTTGAAAACAAGGGAGGGTGTGCATTAACTAGTTAAAGAAAATCATAGATAAATATGATAAAAAAAAACACACAATAAATTTCTTTTTATTTGTCTTACCCTAAGATTATGTCTATTCCTTGTCACACAATTTCATTTCCAAACAGAATTACAAGTAACCAAATTTTAGAATGTTTTAAGTATTCTTTCACTAAACATCTTTAGACCTTTGCAAGTATTCTTTCGTCCTTGCTTCTTTAGACAATTACACCAAGTATTCTTGTAGATATGATTCATGATGTTATCTCTCAAGTTTTTGTATGATATGTGTGATTAACTCTTTAGTTTTGATGATTCCATCCTTATACCCACTTTCATTGTATATCATTTGAGTTGTTATTTGATTTATATCTTTTGTTGAAGTGCCCTTTTGGGTTCTTACTTTTTGGTTTTTGGTTGATGTGCTTATATTCATTAATTACACTGGTGGCATTGGCATGAGTTCCCGTAAACGACTTTTCATATCTTTATATTTTTTTAATATCTTTTTAAAACTCATGATCTCTTTTATAATGATTTGTTGGTCTAAGTAATTACTCGTGAGTATTTTTGAGTAATCTAGTGGTAATCTCTGAGTACAACATCTAATAATAGAATACTTTAATGTTACACTTCATAGCCAAAGATTAAAGGTTGTAATGCTCACTTCTTTTTTCTCCTCATTTTTCCTGTTATATCCTTTTCTTTTTTATGTCTATTTTTCCTCATTCCCCTCTGCTTTTCTTCATTCCCCGCCGCTATTGAATCCTGCATTGTTATCATTCATCATCTATTTCGCAGCATCCGAGTAAGCAGCATAGCACCTGATGGCTGATCCGAGCCTTCTTCGAAAATGATATCACACCGTTGTTGCTATTGTTATTGCCGTTGGTGCAACACAATCGTACCGTCCAGATTATCACCAAAATGAAAACAGGAACAAAATCAATGAAGTTGAAATTAAAATCATGATAAAGAAGATCCATGCTGTTGAGGGTATATAAAAAATATTAAAAGAAGATCCATTTTGCAATCTAAACTTGCATCCAAGAACAGTGACGTATCCAAAAATTTTATTTTGTGGAGGTAATAGTTATATTATAGATTAGCTTTTTTAATACATTTCAAACTATGGAGTAATTTATAACCATATATATAGAGAAAGAAGAAGAATCAACTTACACGAAGAGTAACTTTAAGTTGATTCATCCTTTTATAGACTTTAAGAGAATGGATGATAAGGATAGAGAGTAATTTTCTTAAGATTACTTCGAATATAAGTTGATTCATCCTTTTATATATATGGAAGAGGATTAGTTACTCCAAGAGTAAGAGTAAATTACACTTAATCATAATCTGAGCCATTTATTTCTTTTTAATCCAAAGGTCCAAATTTATAGTGTTACTTTAGTTGAAGCACGTGACCTTATTTGTTTTGCACTGCGCTGCCTTTCTCTCCTCATTCGTAGTGGACCTTTCATATTCTTGTCTTCACCTTCGGTAACATTAATCTCCATATCTGGAAGGTTTTCAAGCTTTGCAATGGTGACAACAGGTCCACTCCATTCATCTCCTAACAATTTCCATAACTGGAAGCTCATCTTATCTTCTTTCTAGTTCTCTGCCCTCAAGCGAACAGTCTCCACTGATTCCTTTTCTTGCGAAAAAACCAATTATTGTATGATGTCAATGTCACCCATTTCACTACATTGCCATCATCACTCCAATTGAAGACACCACCACCTAGTCCTCTGAGAATAGAAAGCCCCAACCCAAATTGTTGTCATCCATAGTCTGCCTTGTTCATGCTCTCTTCTAATAAACGTTATGTAGCCATTGTTAGATTAGATTCCATTATTTCCTATTGTAGGTAATATTTTGTTTTCCTGTTTTTGAATATGATTAGTAGTTAACTATTGTTATATTAGATTCTGTTATTTCCTACTCTTGTTATTTAGAACTGTTAATTGTAACAGATCATGTATTTTTTCATTATGACAACTAATTAATATTGCATTTATACTTATGCAAGTCTATATGATGCAGGACTATTTTCTTAGTTCATGGAAGATATGCAACTTTTTTTGTCAGGAGGCTAATTTAAGTTTTGTTAAAAAAATTATATGTACTGCAATTCGTTTAGGTTAGTCATGTTGATTCTTTAATTGTGCAAAGGTTGTTTTGTTGTGGTTGTGAATTTCAACTACCTTTTCTACTTTGCAGTAAATTGTGAGCCATCAAGGTCATACTTAGTATGAAAGATTTTATCATGTTTGAAGGCTTACCTTGATGATTTTATCATGTTTTGTTAAATTTAATATAATGATTGGCTTGTGGTCATATTGGATTGATGGTACTAGAATTTCACTGTCTTGGAATGCGGATTCTGACAGCAATGATCTCCACTTCTTGACTTTTGATCTAAGCATATGGTATTACTTATTTTGTGGGAAGGAAATGTGTTGTGGGTAGAAGTCTAACTTCAAGTTTCAACATTGTTGCTACACGTGAAATAGAGAAGCTTTATAAATCTATTCAAATATTATTTTGTAAGCACTTTCATGTATTTACTTTCCCTTTTATTTCCTTTTGTATTACTGTAAATTATTATTTCCATTTGAATGCATGTAGTTAAGAGGATTACAAGTTCTTAATCAGTCGAAAGAGTACACATATATGGATATATTCTTTATTACAAATTAAAATTTCAGATAATTTTCTTTCCTCATTATAATTGAGTAATGTTGTCACAATAATCAAAGATAGAGTTCAACTTTATGATTACCACGCGTTTCAATTCAAAGGGACAAAATTGATACTTTTTATTGTTGTAATTTGACCATTGATACTTCAACTTACATAGAATGCACCCATAACCACTAATGGCTGGAAACTATTACCAAACTGTTGCATTGTATTCATTATCCAGAAACAAAAAGTAAGGCTTGTCATTGTGCAGAGAAGAGCAAAGCCACATGCAAGTCTTGCAACATGTGTTGATATTTGAGATAACAATTTGAGCTCTCCAAACTTACAGGAAATAAAAGCAGCCATTCTCCAAAAATTCTCACATAAAGACACAATAAAAGAAAAAAAAATTTAAGCCTGAAAACTTTGTCTAGCAAAGCATTATCTATAACATTAAGCTCTTGTGGGAGTTTCTTGAACACCATGTAGAACTAATTCAATGAATGATATTCTTCACCACGAGCAAATTTCTTGTGAAGAACTTTTACAAATTCAGTCTCATCAAGTCCTTTAGCATTTCAGCAGCCTAAGTCTGAGCCAAATTGGAATAATTCAAGGCAGATTGTGAGAACAAGATCATTTAATCTTTTGTAAGCTTCCTCAAGAACCTTGTTGGATTACCTCCCCCAAACCTGCAATTAAAAGCAAGCATTCAATTTAAATTGAAGATATACAATGATGATCCTATGCCAGATGTAAATAAATAAAATGAACGCCGGTTGAACCATTCATTTTAATTAGGCCCGATTGCTACAACAACTTCCTTTGATAATTCTAACAAATCATAACGTGTGTAACTTCATTTAATTATACTGACATTTACTCTTGTTGAACTTTCTTCTTTTCCAATTACACTTGAAATTACAACATGCTTCATACTGCAAAATATTTTTTTAAATTTTTTGTAAGCTACTCACAATGATTTTACTAAACATGTATTCCTATTACACCCGAAATTATAGCATGCCAGATTTATAGGCAAACATGATAGTTAGTGTGTTTATTATCATATCATACAAGTAACAATAGCCATGGAAGAACATTCAGGTTTTATAACAAACACTTCATGTGCAATTGAACAAAACTATTATTCCTTACAATTCTTACAAAGTACGAAACACAAAAAAGCCATCACTCCAATCAGAATCTCACATATATTAACACATCAATTTTTAAAAAGAGAAGCACTCATGGATAAAATTTTGAAAGGATTCACATAGTTGAAATACTGATTCGGCTGCTTCCTAGAACTACCAACATTGTCTGATCGTCGTGCCTTCTGTATCCCATCTATTCACACAACAAAGAATGCAAATAATTTGCTTGCGTGGTGCTGTTCTCTGTGTCTCTCTCATACTGGGCGGCAATGGTGGCACAGTTTACTAGGTAGTGACGTCTCAGGTTGACATATGACAACGCAACAGACATGACGATGAGGTCGACGGAGGGAGGTACTGGTCTGGGCGTGAGGGAGAAATAGCAAAACAAGAAAACCTGGTAGGGTTGAGAAGAACTCATGGAGGGAGTTAGTAGTTTAATCTAAGGCGTTGCTGCTAAATAAAATATATGATAGAATTTAAATTGTATATATACAATGATAATCCAATACAAAATTAAAATGTAACAAGTGTGACAAATATATTACGTCCTTAACTTCTATTCGCACTGTTAATAAAGTAGCCAACACAGTACGAAGGGACAAATTTCTCACTAACATATTTGTCATAATATTTTTTAACTTTGCATTGTTAATAGATTTGTTTCTAAAAGATGAAAATACAAAATTTAATCCTTAAGAGTATAAAAAGTGCGACAAATATATCTGGACTTAATAGATTATGACTAATTATTATTATTATTATTATTATGTGTTTATAATCTAGTGTTCCTATTCGTTTAGTACTTATGTGGTATATATTTTTTATATTGTCTTTTAATATATATATTTTATTATTTTGATTTCCTTGTCAAACCTTAATCTTTGCTCTTAAAAAAAACTTTATCTTATATCTTGTAATTTTATCAAATTTCTACTAAATTTCTCATTTTTAATCTTTAAAATTATTCAATATCTCAATTCCAACTTCAGTCCCCTTATATTTAGATTGAAAATAGTATGTCGAGAGTTTTAAATAGAAAAAACACAATCGGCCACGAGAACAAATTTATTTATTTATTTATTTTGAAAAAATAATTTAATCAACTATTTTTTTAAAAAAAGTCTCACAAAATTTAAACTAGATAAAGCTAAAGAAGAATTTAAAAAAAAGTCTCACAAAATTTAATCAATTGAGTTACCATTTAAAAAAATGAAAGTCTTTTATTTCTTGAAATTTTTTGTTTCTTTAATTAATTATTAATCTTTATTGTGTACTCTTCCACAGTATTTAAATTTATTTGGGTTCTTTATTTGTTAGTAACTGTTTTTTTTTTTATTTTGATTTCATTCATATTATATATAATAAGTGTTGTCTCTAGTGGAAACACATAAGATTTATCCAAGGGATTCTTTCATATTTTAGGTATATATATACATTTTATTGATTAAGAAAAAGACTTATAATTCTACTTTAGCTCTATCTAGTTTAAATTTTGTGAGACTTTTTTTTAAAAAAAAATAGTTGATTAAATTTTAAGAAATAAAAGATTAATAAAGATTAATAATTAATTATTAATTGGAGACAAAAAATTTCAAAAAAATAAAAGACTTTCATTTTTTAAATGGTAACTCAATTGATTAAATTTTGTGAAATTTCTTTTAAAAAATAATTAATTAAATTCTTTTTTTAAAAATAAATAAATATGGTCACGTGGTCGGTTATAGTTTTTGTTTATTTTCATTAAAACTTAAAAATTTGAATCCTCTTAGCTTCAACAATGTACATTCTCATTGTTATTTAAATACATTTTAATATACTAATTGTGGAGAAAAATGACAAATTGCAGTATATATACTAAAAAAGGACAAGGATGAGAATTATAAACTTCTTTTTTTTTTACTGAATGGATGAGAAATAACCTAAGATATTATTAAACAACTTGTAGACGAACCACTCTTTTTATTTTAAGATTTGAATAAATTTTAATCTGTTTTTTTGTTCACTTTTTTATTAAACTATTTTTTAAAACTTATTTAGGTTTTAGTTTCTATATTTTTTACCAGTCCCCTCTTCCACATCACCGACAACCTGGCTCTCCTTCCTTGTCTCTCACAGTCTCACTAGGCGTTGGTGAGAGATATTTAGAAGTATAAAAATGACAGTAGATATTATCCTTAATTGAAATAGGATAACTTTTCTTTCCTCAATTTTTTTATACAATACAACTTGAAAATATCATTTTAATAGTAAATAAACATGTGATGCGTGAATAAATATATAATTTTGATGTATGAAATTTAACTACTTTAGTTACACGAGCCTTAATGCTTTATTACAATAGATATTTTTTGTGAATTAATATCGAATCTCCCATTTTCAATGTAAATGACTTGCCGCTAGAGAAAAAAAAAATTGTTCATATATAAAACGAAAATTGGCACGAATATATATATCACCAAACCTCAATAAAAACAACCCTTTATAATTAATAAAAAAGTATTTTAAACAATAAAATATATTTTGAATTTACAAAATTAATCTAATTTTTAATTATTTTTTCACAGTAACTATAGACTGCATTTCGAATTTTTAATAATTTTATTTCCGACATGTCCCAAGTATTATTGTCATGTAGCTTGCTTTTGAACCGTTTGTAAGTGGCAGCTATGAACCGCAAGCAACCAGGCCCAACAGTGATAACAACAAGGAGTTAGTAGCAGGAAGACCCAAAAGAGGAAGCAACATTCCTAGTTATCTGAAAGATTATGTGCTAGAAGCTTAAGTGTTCACGGGTGCATGCAAAGGCACAAGGATAGCGTAGGTATCTTCTAGAAGCTTAGGAGGAATAAAGAATATTCGTTGTTAGCATTTATCTTAAGCAGTAAGGCAGTTACGTAATAACAATGTATAAAATGCAAGAAAAATGCTGGTGAATAATATCAGAAAACGCATTCTCTAGTTCCTTCCTCTATCTCTCTATCTCTCTACCCTTCTCCTTCCACGGAGGTTGCTTGGGCCTCGAAAGCCAAGCCTAACATTGGTGCTTTCATTGATCCTTTTCGCCATGGCCGAAGCTACACGATCCAAGACCAGTGTTGATCGCTGGGAAGATGCATTCGCGAAGCTTTCAGCATCAATGTCTTCAAAGTTCAACGAGCTCCTTAACCGTATGAACCAGTTAGAGACCTCGCATTACCAATTCTCAAGTTCCACAGGCGTTTCCAGGTGCTTCATCAGCCGCAACAGCAAATGCAGCTTATCGATTGAAACTAGAGGTTCCTCGCTTTGATGGATCAGATCCTGAGGGATGGATATTCAAGATTATGCAATTCTTCGAATATCATGCGACACCAGATCATGATCGACTTACGATAGCTTCGTTCTATATGGAAGGTCCTACGTTAGCATGGTTTCAGTGGAAGTATCGCAGTGGCCAACTCTCCTCTTGGTCAACTTTTCTCCATGCCATCCACGCAAGGTTTTCGTCTTCAGCTTACGAAGATCCTACGGGAGTACTGTGTAAATTGACGCAACGCTCAACTGTGTCAGCAAAATCTCTCGGAGTTCGAAGCTCTCGCTAATAGAGTTATCGGCCTTCCGGCGCCATTTGTCCTTAGTTGCTTTGTATCAGGACTGAGTCCTGCGATTCGAAGGGAGGTGCAGGTCATGCAACCTCATTCCTTGGCTCAGACAGTTTCGTTTGCACGACTCCATGAAGAAAAGTTGCTAGACAGTCGCCGGCAGGGAGGCCGGTCATCCCCTACTACAACCTTTATTGCGACTCCTGCACGACTCTCGTCTTCCCCTAGCGTGACTCCGCCGGAATCAATCTTACTGTCGTCCGTGGCCAAACCACGTTCCTCCACCATTCCCTTCAAACGATTGACGCTGACGGAACTAGCTCTTCGCCGCGAACAAGGTTTATGCTTCAACTACGATGAGAAATATTCGTGTGGTCATAAATGTGCTTCTTCCTTATTCCTGTTTGTCACGGAGGAGGATGAGTATGCTCAGGAAATTGATCCCGGGCCTTCATTGTCAACTCTTCCTCCTTCTTCGTAGGCCTCGTCACTGGCACAGATTAGCCTGCATGCACTCTCCGACCAAGGAGCTCCGGAGACCTTGCGGCTCACTAGCTTAATCAAGAATCATCATGTCCAGATCCTTATCGATGGCGGGAGTACACACAACTTCCTGCAATAGGAGTTGGTTTCTTCTCTGCAATTGAGTCCTCAAGATACTTCCACACTACGAGTAACGATGGGTAACGGCGAGGAGTTACAATGCAACCAGGTATGCATGGATGTATCAGTGCAGATTCAGAAGCATAACTTCAAGGTGGATTTCCATGTGCTACCCATTCGAGGGGTTGACGTCGTCCTCGGAGTGCAGTGGCTGAAATCCTTGGGACCTGTTCTAACATACTACACAGCTCTTACCATGAAATTCATTTACGATGGCAAGTTAATTGAACTCATGGGGGATCGCGATACCTCTCTTGATCATATTTCACCCTCCTAGCTACGTCGTCTGGTAGACACAGGTAATACCAGCACTTATTTTCACATTAAGATGGAACCTCACACCACGACATCGTTACCATTGACTCACCCGATACCAGCAATCCAGAAACTCCTTACTAAACACTCCTCCCTGTTCCAACCATTGTCAACTCTACCTCCATCGTGACTCACAAACCACACTATCACGCTTCTCCCGAACTTTTCCCCTGTTAACGTTAGACCCTATCGTTATCTCCATTATCAAAAGAAAGAAATAGAAAACCAAGTAGCTTATATGCTCAGTCAAGGCCACATTCAACATAGTTCGAGCCCCTTCTCATCTCCGGTTTTGTTGGTAAAGAAACGCGATGGAACTTGGCATCTTTGCGTTGATTATAGGGCACTCAACACGATTACAGTACGTGATCGTTTCCCCATACCTACGGTGGATGAACTTTTGGATGAGCTGGGAGGCGCAGTCTGGTATTCTAAGTTGGACTTGATGCAAGGATACCATCAAATCTTGATGAAAGAATCTAATACGAGCAAAACCGCCTTCCGCACTCACCATAGGCATTATGAATTTCGTGTGATTCCTTTCGGGCTTTGTAATGCCCCTTCGTCCTTCCAAGCAACGATGAACAAATTGTTTCATCCCTATCTACGGAAATATATCATCATCTTCTTCGATGATATATTGATATACAGTCGCAACTTGGAGGAACATTTGAATCATTTGGAAACCGCGTTTCAAGTGTTGATGGATGGTAAGTTTACTCTCAAATTTGCTAAATGTTCCTTTGCACAAAAGCAGATAGATTACCTAGGGCACATTGTTTCCAGCGATGGTGTGCAACCTACACCAGAGAAGGTACAAGCTATTCAAAGATGGCCACAACCGCGTACAACTCGAGCTCTATGTGGCTTCCTTGGTCTAGTAGATGTTTATCGTAGGTTCATAAGGGGTTACGCTACTTTGGCCGCCCCTCTTTCACAGCTATTAACCAAGGCAACTTTCGTGTGGTTACCAGAAGCGGAGCACGCGTTTCAAACTCTTAAGGATGCAGTTACGATGGCATCAATGCTTGCCTTTCCCAATTTTTCCAAGCCCTTTACAGTATAAACAGATGCTTCGGGATCAGGTATGGGTGTTGTGCTCTCGCAAGACGGACATCCAATTGCCTTCTTCAACAAGAAATTTTGTCCCAAGTTGCTTCGGAGCTCCACCTATGTTCGTGAGCTCGCTGCAATCACCGCCGCCGTCAAGAAATGGCGGTAGTACCTGTTAAGGCATCATTTCGTGATTTTAACAGATCATCGGAGCCTAAAGGAACTTATAAATCAAGCCATTCAGATACCTGAACAGCACAGGTACTTAGCGCGCTTGTTGGGATTCGATAATGTTATCCAATATAGAGTAGGCAAGAGCAATGTAGTGGCAGACGCGTTATCTCAAGCGTGAGGGTCAGATACTGCTTCATTCTTCATCCTTTCAGTGCCACATTTTACCTTCCTTGAAGACTTACATAAGGAGTTGTAGACAAACCAAGAATTTGTAACTTTGAAGGAAAGGATACATTCTGATACGAAGGCATATCCTAATCATTCATTGACTCCTCACTTCATCTTATGTCGAGGCCGCATTTGGTTGCCCTCAGATTGTTCATTTATCAAGACCTTACTTTCGGAATTTCATCAATCTCCAACTGGGGGTCACATGGGTTTCCGTAAAACCTTAGATCGAGTGGCTGAGAACTTCATTTGGGACACTATGGCGGTTGACACGCGAAACTTCGTTGCCAATTGTTTGGATTGTCAACTTGTAAAATATGAACCTGCAAAACCCAGAGGCCTGCTATGTCCGTTACCAGTGTCGTCTCAGCCATGGGAAGATCTCTCAATGGACTTCATCGTGGGACTACCAGCCTATCGTGGCAACACATGCATATTCGTTGTCGTGGACCGCTTCTCTAAGGAGGTGCATCTTGGCATGCTTCCCCTTCACCACACATCACAAGCTGTGGCTCAGCTGTTCATGGAGATGGTAGGAAAATCCACGGCATGCCTCGAAGCATAACGTCCAATAGAGACCCGCTTTTCATCAGCAAATTCTGGCAAACATTATTCTCCCTAAGCGGCACTAAACTCAGAATGAGTTCTGCGTATCATCCTCAGACAGATGGGCAGACCGAAGTTGCCAATAGGATCATTGAGCAATACTTAAGGGTGTTCGTACACCGTCGGCCAAGTACGTGGGGCCATTTCTTATTGTGGGCTGAGTGGTCATACAATAAGTCCACTTACTCAGCCACGGGATTGACGCCATTCGAAGTAACCTTTGGCCGCAAACCACCGAGCTTTCTGCAATACCTGACGGGCACCTCAAAGGTGGCGGCCGTCGACAATTTACTCAGTTAGAGGGAAGCCATATTTGCCTTACTCCAACAAAAGCTTCAGAAAGCCCAAGATCGTATGAAGGAGATTGCAGACAAACACCGTAGGGACCACGAGTTCCAGGTGGGCGAATGGGTTCTGGTCAAGCTACGACCGTATCGGTAGACCACAGTGTCGGGAGCAGCCCAGTCCAAGCTCTCAAAGCATTTTTATGGACCTTTTCGAATCAGTGCGAGAATGGGTCCAGTTGCCTACAAGCTTGAACTACCCGAGCACTCGTGCATTCATCCAATGTTTCATTGTTCCCTTCTAAAGCCCTTTATTGGACCACTAGACACGGTGCAGATTGAGAAACTGCCACCAAGGGCGGTTGATAATCAGCCAGTTCCCATACCCTTGGCTATTCTGGGCCACAAGACTCTCCCGACTAACCACGGGCCAAAGCAGCTGGTCTTAGTGCAGTGGCAGGGACTTCACCCTGACGAAACGTCGTGGGAAGACTGGTCACGCTTTAGGAGCTTTATCACCTTGAGGACAAGGTGTTGTTTGAAGCACGCGGGAATGTTACAAGTAGCAGCTATGAACCGCAAGCAACCAGGCCCAACAGTGATAACAGCAAGGAGTTAGTAGCAGGAAGGCCCAAAAGAGGAAGCAACACTCCTAGTTATCTGAAAGATTACGTGCTAGAAGCTTAAGTGTTCACGAGTGCATGCAAAGGCACAAGGATAGCGTAGGTATCTTCTAAAAGCTTAGGAGGAATAAAGAATATTCACTGTTAGCATTTTTGTTAAGCAGTTAGGCAGTTACGTAATAACAAAATGTATAAAATGCAAGAAAAATGCTCGTGAATAATATCAGAAAACGCATTCTCTAGTTCCTTCCTCTATCTCTCTATCTCTCTACCCTTCTCCTTCCACGGGGGTTGCTTGGGCCTCGAAAGCCAAGCCTAACATATCACCAAACCTCAATAAAAACAACCCTTTATAATTAATCAAAAAAGTATTTTATACAATAAAATATATTTTGCATTTATGAAATTAATCTAATTTTTTATTATTTTTTTTCACAGTAACTATAGACTACATTTCAAATTTTTAATAATTTTATTTCCGACATGTCCCAAGTATTATTGTCATGTAGCTTGCTTTTGAACCATTTGTAATATTCCTAGTTGTCTTGTTAATGGTCCTGAACGTATCCTGAATTGACTTTTAGTGGTAATCAGAAGGTACTCGTTTCGGATATCTCCATAACTTACTTGAAGGACAACTTTTTTTTTATATAATTAGGTGGGTTAAAAATCTAATTATATAAAAACCAATCTATTATCGATCATATTCAAACTACTCTAAATTAATTTTAATGATTTTATATCCAAATCAAGATTTTGATATTTTAAATCCAATCTAATTAACTAGATATAGATTGTACATTTTATTGAATTTTTATTCCAAAACAACATTGGTCAAAGAAGGCACCAAAAACAACCCTAGTCAATATCTATAAAAAAAATTCTAATTGGAGTCAATCACAAAAAACCTAGTCTAGGTCGGCTAGAAACATATTTGGCCGAGAAAATCGGCTAAAAATAATCTGACCTAGGTTGATTAAAAATAGTTTTGGTCGAGGTCAACTAAAGTTGCCCTAGTTGAGGTCAAACAAAAACAATCCTAGTTGAGATCGGTAAAAAATAACCTTTATTGAGGTCGGCCAAAAATAATCTCGATCGAGGTTATCGAGATTGACTAAAAATAACCCTAGTTGGGGTCGACTAAAAATAGATCTAGCCAAGGAGTCGACCGAAAACAATCTTGGCCAAAGTCAACCGTAAATTACCTTAGCTGAGGTTGGCCCAAAACATCTCTTGTCAAGGTCGGTCGAATAAAGCTCTTGTCGAGGTTGATTGAAATTGCCCTGGCCAAGGTTAGCCAAAAATAGCTCCGACCGAGGTCGATCCAAAATAACCATAACCCAAGGTTATTGAAAATAACACTAGTTGAGGTTGGCCAAAAACAACACTGACGGTGTTATTGGAGGTGGTGCCAATGTTATTGGTAACAACGGTAGCAGTGATAGTGATGATGACAATGATAATGTTAGCATTGACAGTGGCACATTAGCGATGGTGATGATGGAGGTGACATTGATGATGATGGTGGTAGTAGCTAGCGGGGTCAATCATGGTGGTGATGATAACGGTTGCAAAAATTGTCATTTCAAAAAGTAAGTGTGTGTGTGTGTGTTTTCCTCTAAGGTTTTCAGTATAAAAAAGTATGTTGATCAAAGAACATTAAAGTTTTCATAAAAGAAAGAAAAAACGGACAGAAACACTGCTTATGAGATTAACCAATTTTTATTATGGTATGGAATAATTTTCATGATTCTTCTTCTAATTTTCACATAAAGTTTAATAAATACAATTAATCTAGAATCCATAAATTTAATAAGTCACGTACAAAGTTTGATTGTATCTAAATATTTGGAATAACAAGCGTCTTTGTTTTTTTTTTTTGGCAAAATTGTAAATTTGGTTCCCTAGTGGTCTCCAATTTCAATTTTGGTCCCCCTTTAAAATTATTTACGCATTTAGTTCTCCTTTTATATCCAATCACACAATTGTGGTCCCCCAGCCCAAATTTGAATGTTGACCGTTACAAACGAATGTTGACTGACACGTGTCACCTTCTGATTCTTTCGTTAATGGGTGTGCCATTTTTAACCCAGTGTCCTGACAATTTCAAGTTGAGGTTGTATTGATTTGTCCTTGGCCTCGCACAAGAGATTTAAGGCTTTTAAGATGACCACAACCAGCATGAAGTAATGGATGTGGGAGGCGGTAAGGTGCTTCTTGTAGAGGACGCTGATCCAAAGAGCAACGAGGGCTAAATACACCAACAAGAAGAGCAAATAAACCCTCGGAAGGATGGTTTTGCCAACAAAGAGGTAATCGCGAACGTTGCTCTTCCCTTCTAGGTTGTACATGGCAGATTTAATGTCCGTGGTCACTTTGAGTTGCTACTAGTGGCAGTTGGCAAAGATGAGGTTGAACTAATCGGCATCAGTTTCTTCTTTGTAGAGTATGCTGAAAGAGTCCTTGCCATTGAGAGAATTGAAGGAATAGATGGACTTGATGAGATCGGACTGAAGGGCGCACCAAATCTCACCATCCTCGAGTTGTTGGATGACATGAAGCCAGGAATCAAGGGTGCAGAGAAAGAAGCTGACCTTCGAGAGGTCCAAATTGGAATTGGAGAGTGAGATTTTGGAAACGCCGAGCTCAAGGAGACCCTTGTGAGTGAATCCAAACTGATTGAAGGGAACAATGGGGCGATTGTCGTTTCGGATCTCGAAGAAGGGGATCTCGGAGAGCGATGAGGGGAAGAGCGCCACTAAGAGGATGATGAAGAAGGAGAAACGTGAACACCCCATCTTCGTCATCACTGTCGACGTTTTTCAGCTTCAGCTAGATCAACGTGAACATGATTAACAGACGAATCAGAAGATGACACGTATTAGTCAATGTTCATTTGTAGCAGCCAACGTCCAAATCTGGACTGGGGGATCACAATTGCATGATTAGATATAAAAGGAGGACTAAATGCGTGAATAATTTTAAAAGGAGACCAAAATCAAAATTGGAGACAACTAGCAGGATCAAATTTACAATTTTGCATTTTTTTAATTTTCTAATTAAGAAATGTAAAAGCATTATAAAATAATATTATCAGGAGACCTCTAAAAGAAAAGTAAAAGAATTATGATGTGTTTTTTGATCAGCAAAAGAATTATAACGTAAAAGACTTTGAAAGTAAATCATAAATCAAATTGAAAAACAAAGATAAAATGATTGAACTTAAAGAACAATAAATAAAAAAGTTTAAGTTAAGAAAAGAAATGATGATTGAAAAAAAATAAGAATTTGGAGAAAAAAAATGAAAGAAATATTTGCATAAATGTAAATTGATATAAGAAATAAAAAAATCAAAAAATGTAAGTTGCATTAAAATATGAATCCAAACATACATGAATGTTTTTTTGTTAACTAATAATTATTTTCTTGTATGACGTGTCGGTGCAAAGGTGTGTGATTTTCATAACTCAAAAAAATGACTATCATTTTAGTTATAGTCTAATTCAACTCAATGACCATAAAATTTATAAAATTCATAAGATGTTAGCACTTGCATCTTTGCGTTTTCCGTCGGAAAACCATTCATAAGTGTCTTTGTACACTTGATAAAAAAAAAATTATGCATCTTTGATGACTCTTTCTTTGCCTTTTTCGAGAAATATGTAACTTGGTCTTCATCTTCGTAGCTTTATTATCTAAGCACATTTTCGAACCCTTGTAAATTTATTTTCTTTTCAACCAAACATCGAACTTAACATCAGTATTAGTATTATGCTATTCAAATTAATTTCACTTCAATAAATCTTTTAAGTTCTTATACTTAAAAAAAAATTCTTGCACCCCCAACACATATAATAAATTTATTAATTTTTACATTAATCATTCTAACCGTCATAAAAAATATAATAATAGTTCATAAAAATCAAATTCCTACTTATATTCTATTAGTTGCAGAGAACATGTGATTAAAAAATTATCAATAGTTTCATTTAAAACTGGCGAAGCAAGAAATTATAAAAATAAATCATTTGGATCACGACAGATAACTTTTTTTGGTATGTGTCAAAATTCAAAAATAAATTTAAAGTTGAATTAATTAAGATTACAACAATTTAAAATTTTAGTTGATTAATAAATATGTTTTTAATTTGAAGCAATATATCAAGATTTAAATTTTAAATCAAATTAAAATTACGTAATAGTATTTGAAATAATAAGAGATTATACATTAAAAACAAAATTAAATATATAAGAAGAGGTACCTGACTTAACGACAAAAGTAATATTTTAAATAATTATTTAAGAATAAAAAATTGAATTTATAATTTTTTTATCATGATGTTATTGATAAGAAATATTAATTAATTTTGTTGATAATTTTGGTCAAACAATTTGATTGTTGTTTGAACACTTTTAATAAAATTTTCACTTTTTTATTTATAAGATTTAAATTTAATATCCTATTTAAGGAAATAGAATCTAATATCGCTCGAATCAATTATTTATTAGTATTAAATTTATAATATGAAGACCAATAAAAGAAAGAATTCACTTGGATCATGTTTTTTTTTTCTCAAAGAAGCTAATCTCTATTAACTCATTTGATTAAATAAATTGTAGACTTTTTAGTATCATTTTTAATTAGTACCGATTAAAAAAAACAAGATAATCTCTCCTAAAGGAATATTATGAAAAAAAATTCAATGTGCAACACCATTTATAGTAAGCGAATAAAAATTATTGGAATCATTGAGGTTTCCATTGCCTTACTTAAAACTGAGAATGTTTAGCATTTGATATCTGTATTGTCAGAGGTGATTGTTGTGGGTGTTATGCATGCTTTTTGTTGGTTAAATAAACAACGAATAAAAAAGGTACCACTCTCTGTTTCTTTAGTACAAATATCATCTCTGACAGAAGGACTACAGAGGTTGCAATTCCTTGGATTTGGATCTTCATAATTGACGAAGTTAGGTTGTAATCGAAGAATGAAGTGTGCTCAGCCATCCAGAGATTGATTGAGTTTCAATTAATACAATTTAAGAATAGTTAGTTTATGTAAAGAAATAATTTCGTAACATATATATATTTTTTATTTAAATCATTCATTCTTATACTCGAGTATGAATTTGTATTAAAATAAAATAATTTTGTTATTTTTTTTATTCGACATCAAATACTATGGGTATTTCCTAATTCTGTATTTTATTGTTACTTAAGAAAATTTTACATGAAAAAAATTAAACAATTTTTTTTCTAAATAAATTTTACACCCTTGCTTTAATCATGCGAGTTTAATTTTATTATCTTTTAGATTAATAAGCATTATTATAGACGAATGTATAAAAAAGTTTAAGACTAAACAAATTTTAGTGTATAATTATATCAATAGATTATCAAATTACAAATTTATATAAAGATGATAAAAACCAAATTTATATAAAAAAATAACCAATGTTTTTTGAGAAACTTGAAAGGAAGTAGTAGTTGGGATCTTTGCTCTCTAAATCGGTCCCCAGTGAAAACGAATCATTTTCACGTGTATTCATTATTACTTACCAACTTCTTTTCTGGTCATAAAAATAGAATTACATTCGTGGTTCAGTTTTTTAAATAAATTCATTTTTATATATTTTTTTTTAAATTGGGAACCGTTTGAATTGAGATATACTTTCTATCTTTATTTTCTCTTTTCATTTTAACTGAAAAACGTTACTTTATTTTATTTTTTATTTTCAAAAGTTTGTATAAAAAATTATTTGATCACAAAAAAATTATTTTTTATTGTTTATTATATGATTTTTAAGGAAAAAATGTTATATTTTATAACAAATAAAAAATATTTTTCAAACAAAACAACTCTTTTTTTTTTCTTTTCAAAATTAATCTTAAGCAAACGAGACTACAATAGCTTGCTGCGGGTTTATATTACCTTGTGAAATAGATAGATCAACCTATCTTTCTTATGTTTTTTTATTTGTAAATGTTAATTGATATTTTGTTAGTTTTTATTAGGGGGAGGATTTGAATCCCGTGATCTTTTCTTCTTTTTCTTAATTATCTAATCAACCTTATAATTATAACAACATTATTCATTTAAAAAAAATTGTTATAAAACTCATTATTAATCTATTCATAATTAAGATTATTTAGAACAATGATAAACTAATATTTAATATTATTTTAAATGTCTTTATTAACAATAACATGAATAATTAATAATTCATACAAAATTATTTAAAACAAAACAAAATTAGTTAATATAGATTTTGTAACATAGTACATCACAAATAAAATTTTAATATTTTTAATTTTGATAAACTCTTTTGGAATAAATGAAAATGTTAAAATTCAATCTATAATTTACTATGTCACAAAGTAAATTAAATAATTTTATTTTGCTTTAAATGATTTTGTACAGATTATTAACTATTCATGTTATCATTAATATTAACTATTAGAATATTAATTATTCATTTATTGTTACTTTAAATCATTTTAATTATAAATGAAATATTAATGAATTTTGCAACAAAAAAAAATTTAAGATGAATAATATTTCAATAATTATGCATTTGTGCGTTTGGATACGGTAATTTAACTGAACAAATCAATTATTTTAAGAATTTAAATTACCGTGTATTTGTTAAGTTGTTTGGATAAAACATTTTAAGAGAATTTGAATTCACGTCATTTTGGAAAAGAATCTTGATCACCTAAAAATGTGAGAATTGAAATTACACCTAAATCAAGAGAATTTGAAATTCTTCTCTCACTTCTCTAGCGACTCTTCTCTCTTAAGGACCTCACTTCTTCTCTTGCACGTACCTCACTTCTTCCCCAACGACCATTTCTCTCGCGTGACTCTCGTTCTCCCTTCCAGTCTCTTTCTCCCTCACTCGGTTCACTCTTTCTGTGGTGGGTTCTTCTCTCTCGCGATGACTCATTCTCGTTCTCCCCCACACGCTCTGTTCTATTCTCTAGGGTTTTGTTCTCCACACTTTGTCCATCACTCTCTAGTGAGTCTTCTTTTAATCGTATTATGATTTTTCCCTTCGATGTCTAATTTAGGGTTCATCACTCTCTGGTAGTGTAGCTGCTGTAAAGGTAACTAATTGTTCAATAAACATGTCATGGCCCATTGCTTGTCAAAAGAGTTTGTTATTGTGTTGGCTTGTTCCCCATCATATTCCCTTAAATTGATTCTTCATCCTTGTACAAAAGGCTTCAAATAAAATAGATTTGTGTTGATTCTGTTCTCTATATTGTTTTTTGACTCAGTTTTAATCAGATATAGAAAAAAGGCCAACAAAAAACATTTGATGTGATTATTGAGAAGTTCCCTATAATGCTAAAAAAGGGCTTTGTCTCACGTTATACAATTTCGTTAGAGAGCATATCTAGAAGTTAATAATTATGGATTCTGCAAGATGTGTCAAATATTTTATGATTTATGTATTATTGAGGAGCTCTTTTTCACTTGTATTTGTGTTTTTCATTGTTGTACTTTTCCTTTTTAGTTGTTATAATTGCATTGCGTTTAGTGTTTTATGCAGTTTAGCTATTTTTTTTTCTTTTTTCTATTGACTATTGTACCAATATTATATTACAAAGTTTACAAATATAAAAAATACTTCAAGACTTAAGTAGAACTCATACACGCACACCAAAGTTAGATTGCAAATTAAATTGTAGCTTATTAGAATTTTGCTTGCAATTGTTGAAATACGATTACAAATGATAGAAAACACAACTTACAGTAATGTTCTGCAATTGAATGGATGTGCAATTGAATGGATGTGTAAGACAGAACCCTCTCCCTCTATCTGTCAAGTGATTCATGTTAAGTTAGAGTTGCTATTAACTTAGAACTTTGTTTGAACACTCTGTTAATGCTTTTATTTGCAATTGATTTAACTTTAGGTCTACAAGACATGGCATTTGGTTGGTCATGAACCTTGAGATGTTATCCTTTAATTAAGCCCCCTAATGCAATACTTATTTCTTTGTGGTTATCTAGTGCAAAGCTCTGAATCACTATGAATAAATTCAAGAAGTAAATGAGACATCATCATGTTAAAGTGCACATACAAAGTTATCCTCATCTTTTTTCTTAAAAAAATGTTTTTACAATCTCTTTGTCCAACCTGAAACCAATTAATTTTGTCTAAATTTTGTGTTTGCTGATTTCTTCATAATGCATTTTTGGTGGTATTTGGGGTTTGACACTTGCACTTCATGGGACCTAATATCAGTCTAGTTTTGTGTTTCTGGTTGGCTAAGTGCAAGGATTTAGCCTACTTAACCAATTGGGTTAGACCTCTTAACAAACAATAAACATTATTTGATAATGTAGAAAAAACTTTCCTATTTTGCTTTTATTTTCATTAACTTGCATGATCATTTATAAAAGCAAATGATACGTTTCCATAGTTAATAATACAAACAATAAGCAATACAAACAATATAGTACATTTTTAATAATGGGCCTTTAATCTCTTGGTCACTAATATAATACCCATGTCAACAATATATGTCAGCTTCAGCTTAATTAGCCTGAAATGATTTTCCCTCCATTTCTTAAACATAAACAATTGACCGGTGAATTTGTTGTGTATAACAAAAGCTATTATTTCAATCATATTATATCTACCTTGGCTACAACATAGTGCTTTATTTTGTTGAGTATAACAAAAACTATTATTTCTATTAGCACTTCAACAACACCCCAAACTACAAGCCACCACCCTTAAAATCACCATATTTCTCCTGGCATAGAGTTGTAGCCTACTTACCAACATCAAACCACAACTACAACTCAGAATTGCTCCTTCCTTTGGCCACCAATCTCTTCAAAATTTGCAACCATGTGGATGCAAACAACATTTATAATTCCCTTGAGAGTAGCAATACTCTTATTTTTCTTTGTAAGAACTTGGCAAAGATTCTAACTTCTTCCCGCTAACATGCATTCAAATGAATACAATGATCATTAGCTTTAGTGTCCTACTTTCATGACATGTCTGCCATATTTATAACCATTTACATAGATTTACTTTTCTGTATATGAAATTTTCTTCTCTCTAGTATTTATGAAATTTTCCTTTTTATTAATTCATGTTTTGGTATGTGTATTTTGTAAGAATATATTTGTTTTAAATCTCATAACAATATATGCACAAATTATATTACATCATTATCATGCAGTGTGATAGCCCTCCACCCTTGACCCTACTTAGTATATTAAAATGCATGAATGTTCTTATAAATGATGCATGTAGAAAGCAATGTACTATAGAGATCTTCATCCTATTCTTATTTGTTGAATTATTAAAGTCTAACTTGTTTTGAAGTGATTAGTTGCATTCTACCTTGTTTGTAGTAGTTATCCTTATTTGTTATGAAGTTTCTTTTGTAATTGTGTCTCGTCTCCAAAAGTGTGTGACATACTTATTCACATGCAATGTTATTATTGGTATGTGTATTTTATAAGAAGATATTTGTTTTAAATCTCAAAACAATATATGCACAAATTATCTTATATCATTATCATGCAATTTGGATTGAGAAGAAATGGATCGTAGCATAGTTGACACTGCAATTACTTCAAGGAAATGTAAAAGAGAAAAGTATAAGAAGATAATCTTATTAATTGCTTCTTATGTTGTTCATATGGTCATTTGTGTAGTGACATGATATCATAATAATTATTTTGTTAAGAAACTAGTCCATAATTGGGAATTAGGACGTCGTAGCTTCCTTAACCGTCTTTATAGAGGGACAGAGAAAGATTGCATTGAACAACTGAGGCTTAGTAAAAGTGCATTTTTTTACCATTGTAGAATTTTACAAGAGAATGGTGGATTAGTAAGAACAAGAAATATTCCAACAACTAAAGCAGTAATAATTTTTTACATATTCTTGCTCACAACCTAAAGTACAAGGTAGTATAATTTAGTTATTGTAGATCTAAAGAAACCATAAGTAGGCAATTCAACGATGTCTTGAGAACGGTAATGAAAGTGAGCAAAGACTATTTGAATTTTCAACCTTATACTTTAGAAGGTGCAAAAGCAAACAAGTGGAGATGATTTAAGGTAAGTTTATCAATTATTAGGAGAGATTAGTTAATTATAAAATTTTCTTAGAATCTAAAAAATTGTCTTGTTTGTAGAGATGTATTAGAGCACTTGATGGGACACATATTCCAATTACAGTTTCTCCTGATGAGAGACCTAGATATCGTAATAGAAAGGGTGATGTCTCTACAAATGTGTTAACTGCTTGTGATCCAAATTTAAGGTTTATTTGTGTTACCTAGGTGGGAAAGGTCTGTAGGAGATTCTCGAGTATTACGATATGCATTACGTCATCAAAACAAACTTGAAATTCTAACTGGTAATATTTCTTGGAAATAATTTTTTCTTTTTTTTTTGTCTAGTTTAAGCCTATGATTTTTATTTTAAACGTTGTAGGTAAGTACTTTCTTGTGGATGCGGGATATACTAATGGTTTGGGATTTTTAGCATCATATTGAGGGACTAGATATCATCTCAATGAGTGGATTGGAAACACCGCTCAAAGTTACAAGGAGTTATTTAATCTTGGTCATGCAAGTGCCCGAAATGCAATAGAAAGGTCATTTGGGATCTTGAAAAAGAGATGAAGTGTATTAAGAACTCCTTCATTTTTTGATATAAAGACACAAATAAGAATTATCAATGCTTGTTTTGTGTTACACAATTTCACAAGAGATGAACAACAAACTGATAAACTTTTAGAAGTTCAAAACTTAAAATTATTATCTGTTGTTGATGAAGAGTTAGTCCATCAATCAAGGGATGAAGTTCAAAATAATGTCATAGATGATATCACAACTATTCAAGCTACTAAGGAATGAACAAGATTTCGAGATACATTAGCTATGAATATGTTTGCTAACTATCAAATTAGAAGAAACTTTGCTTAGGGATAGTTCTTTTTTATATGTAATTTGTTATTGTAGACAAACTTTGTGTGCTTTGGTACTATTGTACTTTGCTATTGCATAAAAAAACTTTGCTTGAAATATTTTCTACAATTGTGTAGTGGATTAATCAAATGAATAAAGTAGGTTGTATCTAATATTTATTATGTGTAGGCTATATAAGTGACATTAACTTCAATGGAGTCATCTAATGAAAAAATGACGGGCAAAAGAAAAGTTTCAGGAAAAAATAATGAGGAAACAAGAAGTTATTTTACATGGGAATGCTTAGAATGAATATTGCACTGTAAATATTCTTTAATATATTGTTTTTTGTTATTCAAAGAAGATTGGATTTGAATTTTTTTCTTTTTTTCCCGTCATATAAATTGGCTAAACTATTTCGATACTTCAAAACTGGGATGATACAGTGGAGACACTGGAGCTAAAACTGCCATGGATGTTGATGAAGCAATGAGTAAAGAAATAAATGAAGTGAAATTCATGGGTTTAGGTGCTATTGCTACTATAGACATAGAAGAATCAAATTCTAATACAAAAGGAAAAAGACAAGGTTCAACTTCTTTTGGCACACATTCTCACAAGAGAAAGATTGGAGAAAAAAAAAAGGAATACCAATTCTTTGGATAAAATGGTCAACTCTTGATCGAATGGTAGAAAAAATGGGTGATAAAGTCAATAATGAAGATATTCAAGAAGTGTTATGTGAGATACCTTTGATACCAGATCTTAATCGACAATAATGGGCTAAAACTATTAGATGGTTAGGTGACGATCCAAAGCAGTTAACTATATTGTGAAAGCCTTTCTAATTTACGAAAAGACAAGTCATGTTTTAACACATCTTGCAAAATAAAACTTGATGAATAACATTTTCTCTACATTTTCAATTTCAACTTTCAAATTAGAAAATTGTGTCTTTTTAGGTTTGATTTAAACTTTTCTCTTCATTGCATTTAAAAGAGTTAAATGCACTATAAATCAATGCAAAAAGTTGTTCTAATCTAACAAATAATCTCAAGTCTGAACCTTAAAAATATAAGTACGTAAAAGCTTGATAAGAATGGATCGAACTCCTCTCCCCAAAATAACAGAATTAATGGTAATAAGGAGTGATATTTGAAAGAAAGCCACAACATTTATTTTTCTTACTTATTTAAAAGTTAATTTACAAAGTAAAAAACTTGGAACAATTCGTTTAATATTAATTAGATCTTGACTTTAATATCTTCAAATTAATTCTTTTAAAAAAAATATCTTCACATTAATGTGCATGAAACAAAACAAAAATAATTCAATTAAAGAAACATCTACCTTATAATTTTAGAGATAATTGGCGATTCCCGATATAAAATACAAAGACAGTCGACTTTTCAATTTTTTGGTAGATGGCAAATATTGGATTTGGTCTTTCATAGAATTTCAATGAACTCAAAGTATTCCTGGTAAGGTAAGTATTTTTGTACATTGAACATTTTTTTATACATATAAGTTCAAAAGTATTTAAAAGAAGATTAATTTAATTGATATAATGTTAAAAAAAATGAATTGACATAAGATTATTTTACTGACAGTAAAAACTAATATAGTTTACAAGTAAAATACAAACAGTTAAAATTTATAATTTTAAAAAATTGAAAAGTATATTGACTAATAAAAAATGTTTATTATATGTGATATTGATCAAAGAAGTTTAAATATTAATTAAGAATAAAGAAAACAAAAATTCCTTTAAATCCAATAATTATTTTTAAAAATATTAGTTTCATATTATATAAAAATTTAGAAGATATGGTCTGTATTACAAAATAAAATGACATGTAAATTATATTAAAAAAAAAGGAGATTATGAGAATATAAAGGTCAAATTTATTATACAAGACATTTTTTTGGGGTGGAATTTATTATACATGACATGATGAACAATAAATTCGTACAACATATGGATATGCTGTCCCATCCAAAAGCAATGCATGACAACACAATAGTCTTACTGGCAAGAGTTGGACATAAATATCTTTCTATTCTATGCCAACCCTCTTCTCACTTTTTCCCTTAAACTGAAGATTCAAATATATGATCCAATAAAGATTTGTTCCCTCTAATTATAAGATGTAATACAAAATTACAATTGAGCATCGAAACTGGGGTTGTAATTTTGTGCATGATCAAGATGGTCCACTATTAAAGCAGACACGTGTCTATGAGGATCACAATAATACAATAAGGGAACCATCTATTTCCTTCTTTTCTATAACGATTAAAGAGGTACAGTACTCATAGAAGAAGGACTGAGCCAAAGAATCCTTCAACCAATGCTTGAAAGTTGAAAGTGAAAACAAAATAACACAACATAAAGTAGAAGAAAAGCACCAAAATCCCATTTTTGTAAATATTAGAACCCCAGCGGGCATTTTGCATTGCTAATTTGCATTAAGCAACAACAACAACCCATTCAGAAAAAAACACCTAATCTTTCATCCTAGTTTCCTGGGCCCCAATTGTTTTCTTTAATAATCTCTGCTTAGGATGGGCAGTTTTCTTAAATAAATATGATTACGCTGATTAATAAGTCATTATAGGGTCCAAACAACTAGCCTAGAAAAGATTGAATATTAGTCAAGTTTGTTGCGCCCGTTGCTGTTGGAGTAATACATGCAGACATGTTGGCAAATTTATTCCATTTACATTACATTTTACTAGCCCTTATTTTATGATTAAGTACGTAGATCAATTAATATAGAATTATTATAGTTTGGATCTATAAATTACGTTAAATATTTAAAAAGATAATTTTATTGTTTGGAGTAATCCTATCTAATTTAAATCTCTAATGAAAAATACCTATAATCAAGAAAAAAATTATTATTTTTGTCATCTAAATTCCAGATATTTATTATTGGAGGTAATTAAAATATTATTCGAGTAAGATAAATTATTATAAATCATTTTTTATTTGATGATGTGTTAAAAGTGAATCACTTTTATTTTCATTATCAGTGCAAAGTAATATTGGATTGCTCTAATTTTTTCAGGATCTTACTACTATTTTGGTTGTCTAGCACAGTTATACCGTCAAACCAAACATGTAATGGATAACAAATTTCTCTAATTTTGAGTATTTAATATAGTTATATGAGTTTAATCCAAATCTGTATTAAGCTAAACTAATTGTCTCAATTAATTTATAATTTATATGCTTGGTAAAATAGTACTGTGTTTATTTTTACTACAACTAAGACAATAATGATAATAACAAAGAACCAATAATAAATTTACTACTTTTATATAATTGTATTAGCTAATATCAATATCAATTATCATTAAATAAAAGTTATGCGATGGGCATTTCCGTTACATTTTAATAATCTTGATTTGATATATCTGTACCAAAAAGCAAGAAGGGTGGAGAGAATCTAGAAATGGGCATTTGTTTTATATATATATACCCAGAAAGACCGAAATAAATAAAGCAACGTTTATTTTATTTTTATTTTTGTTTTATAAAAATGGAAAAGAAAGAGAGAGAAGTAAAGAAAAAGCAGAGAATATAAAGAGACCGGATGTTGACAAATTTAATGTCACTGTTCTTAGAAGGTCGTTTGTTTGTGCTGTGAAGATTTCTTATCTGGGATCTCTCTCTTCCCAAATTCTTCTCCTTTTTCTTCTTTTCATTTTCCTCTTTCTCTCTCTAAACAAAAATAAAGAAAGAAAAAAAGAAATTAAAGTTTCTATTGATGTTCTTCCATTTATGCGAGAGAGAGAGAGGAAGAACAAGAGTGACCCCAGTAGATCGAAATCGACGATCTAAGCTTCTTCAATGTTGTTGCAGAAATACCCACTTCGCTGTTTCGGCTACAATTGTTGGTTTTAGCAACCTTTTTTTTTTTGCTTAGTGAGAGAGTGAAACACTGATTTTTTTTTTCTTTCTTTCTTCATTTCTGATGTTGGAATGGTGGAAAATCCATGGTGGATTCTTAAGAGCACGTGATGAGAGGATGTGGGTCTAAGGTAATTTTCGCAATACTTTTTCTAAATTGTGCTTATTTATCGTAATTTTGATGGTTTGACAAATTTCTTTGATTTTGTTTTTTATTATTTTAGAACTAGTTGATTGAGTACGATGAAAAATGAAATTGAAATTGAAAACGAAATTCTGGTTTCCTATTGTTTCGGGGTTAATTTAACTTTGAGTTAATTTTTATTTATTTGTTTTGCTTTGTATGTGTAGCTGTAATATTCTTATGCTTCGTTTTAGTGTATTAATAAAATTCTTCTAGAAGATATTGTCTGTTGGCTTGATAATTGTTGTACAGGATCTGCTTAATTCAATTTTGTCATTCATTTAGGTTCTCTCCCTCTTGAATTTTAGAGTGTGTTTTTAATCTCTCTGTCTATGAAATGAAGACCGAAAATTGTTGTATTCCTCTAATTGAATTGAGAGGATTATGGATAGAATTAAGGTTTTTCTGTTGCTTTTTTTTTTTATCAGTTACTTTCTTTTATGGATAGAATTGGGATTTTCTATTACTTTTATTTGTCCTTCTTTCTTTTGACTCAAAATTGGAGTGAAGGACATAAGTTCCCTTGTGTCAAGGATGAATTTGGGCTGCTTAGTTTAGAGCTACTTCACTTCTCCGTAGATTCTTTTTATTACAGTGATGAACTTATGTGTAGCTATCAAAGTTGAAAGCTAATAATTAGTTCACTAGAATTTTTGGAATTCCTCAGTCCCTGAACTATTGGTGGAAAATGAGTGGGTTTTAATACATTCGTAGATAAGTCTTGTATTATTTATGAAATCATAGACAAGCATACAAATCGCTCATATGGTTGTGATACTTTAATGAGTGTCTTTTGGGCATTGTTTATTTCTCTATGATAGCTAAATTATGAATTTGTGTTCTTTGTTCATTACTATTTCGAATGTGGTTACTATTGCTGTGGTGTGACAAGTCGGATTCAAACCTTTTGCCTTCCATCAAAATACTTAGAACCATGCAAAAGAAAAAAAAATAATCCTCCCATTGTTGGTAATTTTAGCTTAGTTGTTGGTATTTTATTGGGAAATTGGAAAATGGGACAAAAGGTTTGATTCTTGATAAGTCATGGGCATACAAGTGCTGCTTGTTCAACTGTCAGAAGTGATCACTGATATTCTTGGTTGAAGTTATCAACAAAAAAAATATTGACATATTTGAAGGGTATTTCTACCCTTATCATATTTCAATATTTTAGGGATGTCTTTGCTTGCTATGGTAGTCTAACGTAGCATGTATTTGTCTAGGTCAAGGTATTGCCACATTTGTTATGCAGTATTTACTGATACTCCTGAACGCAGGAGTTGTTATTTTAATTGGCAACTAATGTAGTTATGGCTTTTGAAAGTTAATCTATATGATTGGTATGAGCTACATTATGCATGGATATTTTAAGCCACTACAGATGTTTTCTACCTGCCATAAGGAGTCCTTTGGTTTTAAGGTTTCACGAGCTTGATGTTGTAGCAAGTAAATATTTTGATCTTTTTTTTCCTTCTGGTTAAGTAAGTGTTTTCACCATGGTCAATCTATTGAAGTTAAATGCTTGTTATGATGTGATGAACTTAGCTTAATCTAGCAGCAGGTACCATTTGCGTCTTGTTTGCAAATCTAACATGGAAATTCTTGTTTCTAATTAAATCCTTTCTTAACTACATGTTGCTTTCCTGCACTTTTTATGGCAACCCACATTTTCTTTCTAGATAAAAGCTGATTTATAGAGTTGAAAGGAGTAGTAACTAGATTCTTGTTGTACACCACATAACTTGGGGGCAAGGTCTTTATTGCCTTGCATTTAAAGGCTTTAAAGTGGTAATGCACTTGTGAATTGGGAGTTATAATATAACGCTGTGTGGTCAGCTGAAACTACAACTTCACACATCTCGAATTAAAAAGTAAAACATTTATACTTGCTTCTTTACATATGCATGGATGAGGAGCAATAGGAACAAGCACAAGGGCTGGAGTGAAGAGGGGGAAAATTTATTACCAAAAGATTTTTTATATAAAATCAGTTGGGGGGAGAAAACTAGCAAGAGTTCAAGAGCCAAGGAGAAATATGTGACTGCTAGGAGATGATGGCAACATTGGTTCTTTAGTGAGCATTTTTGTTTTTCAATTGAATATAATAGTTACTACTTAAGATTAGGATGCCAAAGTCTCTTTGAAAGTGTATAAGATTTATCTACTAAGGTTTACAATGGCATTGAAATGATAGACTTTTCAAAATTCAAATGCCTTTTTTTTCATTATATGAAGTGGGCTAACAAAAGTAGCATGGCTTTGGAGGTGCTCTCCTCTTGGTCTTTCATTAATTACTAATCTATTTAACTTGTTTTCTGCTCCAAATAAAATGGATTGCTAAAATTTGTGCAGATTCTAAATTAAAATTGAAGATTTAATTCATTCATTGTACACATAGATCAATGTACTTTAAAGGGAGTGAATCTTATTAATCAATACTATTTCTTTTTCTACTGAGAAGTTCCCTTAATCATTCAAGTCAATTTAATGGATAAAATAAGGAAAAAAAACTGAAAAATTCTTGACATGCAAGTATCTTTGGTAGCACAGATATGTCATGTCACTAAATCTGGATTTGAGTCATCCAATTATTTGGATGCTTGTATGGATTGTGTTTGACTATTTGTGGTATTTGACATCATACAATATATGGAATGTTAACCAAAGTGCATACCTTCTTAATAAGTCCGAAATAAATTAAGATATTGTATGGATTGTGATAATCTTGAGTTGAACTAGAAGCTATGTACCAGATAATTCATGATAGTAAAACACGATTAAATATAACTGTTCAATTTTCAGGGATGGGAACCAAAGTTCAGAGTCTGCCAGGATATTACTCAATGAGAGATCTTAATGAGGAATCCAGTAGTTGCGGTTGGCCCCTATATTATGGAGATAAAACACTGGCAAATGGGCAGTACTATCATAATTATCTGTCGAGTGGTGCTGCAGATGCATGTTCAACACATGATAAGGATAATGTGAAGCAGACGATGCTTGAGCATGAGGCCATATTTAAGAATCAGGTATGAAAGTTTTAGCTCCTTTTACCCCTTGGCCTCTAGCTCAAATAATATCAATGAGGAAGTTTTGGGGTGTCAAAGGATTAGGTAGTATTGGTCCATTAAAAAATAAAAGGGTGAGGCTTTTTGGATTGTGAATTTTGATTTCTGTGCTTCTCCAGAGTTTTTTTCTCTTAAAATGTCTCTTTTTTCAATTGTTGCAGTGGCTAGTATTTCACTTATGTTATCAACACTAGTTTGTTGCAAAATTGACTTTTAATCAATTTTACATGTAGGTTTTTCTTGAGTGGTGGTATTTTTCAGCTTAATTTATTTATGAAACCTATGATTAGTGAACCTTTTGATATATTTATATTATGTATTTAATCAGGTCTTTGAACTTCACCGCTTATACAGAATACAAAGGGATTTGATGGATGAAGTTAAAATGAAAGATTTATACAGAAACCATATATCTGTTGAGAAATCATTTTCCACAGGTCCCTTGGCATCTCAGTTAACATCTGAAGATGGTAAAAAATGGCATGTTCCTGGATTTCCAATAGTTGGAAGTTCTACTTGTGCTAGACCATCTATTTCAGGCGTTGAGGGCATTCATTCTCCTTTGAGTTCTAATAAAGGAATCAGTAAGCAAGCTGGTCTGTTCCCATCGCCAAATGGGAGTAGTAGCTCGAAAGATGTTGAGATACTGGGTTTCAGACCCTCAAAGGTGAGGAGAAAAATGTTTGACCTTCACCTCCCTGCTGATGAGTACATTGATACTGAAGAAAATGAAAAGCCTGGTGACGAAAAGATTAGTGGCACCACAAATTTTCTTTCTGATAGGAGCTATAAACACGAAAAGGGAGGTGATATGGACCTTTTTAGTGGCAATGGTGGCAAGACTGGTGGCCAGGAAGACATTTCAAGACCTAAGCAATCTTTAAGAAGCAGAAATAGTTTGGCAGACTTAAATGAACCTGTTCATGTGGAAGAAACACATGATGTTGCTTACGTTCCTCCTCAGAACCATAATTCCTATCAAGGGGCAACTGAATGTTCTGATCTATCTGCCAAACAGAAGTTGAGATTCTTTGGTCTGTCCAAGGAAGATTTACTGAACTCACATCATGGAACTGACAGTTGGGCTCGTAATAATGGATATTTGGATAATGACAGGAATGGAAAAATGTGGATTTCTTCAATAGAGTCAGGTTAGATTTCTTATTGAGCTTCTTGCTTCAAATTTACATTTTGAACCTGCGTCTCCTATCTGATACATTTCAAAGACAAATGTTAGCTAAATTGGCATGTGTTTGTGATGATTTTGTTAAAATAAGCTGATAAACCATATTTTTTTAACATAGGTGAATTGGATAGTTTTGCTCCAAGTAGAACTTTGCTAATTATATAGAAGGTCATTGTATTCGTATATGTATTTCTTTTATACCAAATGTTCCTTTTCGATTACGTGGCAGTAAACAAGTACTAATATTGTTGTGATATATGATAAATTGTGCCATAAAATTAAGTTTATATTGATTGCAGGGCAAGCTAAAAGCAATCCAAAAACCATTCCTCAACTCCTCAAACAAGACCAATCACTTTTATCTTCCCAAACAATGCAAGATGAACTCAGTAAATCTCATGAGCCTACATCTGATTATCTAACTAATGGAAGCAAGACTGATTTGTTGAGGGAAAAGACAGCTAGTGGTTTAGATATCAGTGAAAGAAATCATGAATCCTCTGCTAATAAGCTTTCAGAGTCTGTTGCATCATCACATAGGCATGGTCTCTTTGCAATTGCTCCTTCCTCAGATTTAGCTAGATCTTGGTCTCACTCATCTTGGGACATGGCAAGTAGTACCCTAAACCAGAAGTTTATATCTGTACAGACACCTCCATCTCCATGTCTAAATGCATCTGGTTCCTTGAGTAGGAGTTCCCAGTCACATCAGAGTAATGGGATGTTGGGAGATAGTTGGCCTCTAAATATCAATTCAAAGCTTAATCCCGGTTTTCGATGTGAGGCATCTGGGAAAAATGGATTTTACCCTGGGACTTTATCTGGGTCCAAGGAGCTGTCAGTGAACATCTCTTCAATTAGCTATCTTAACCATGATAGTGATTGCAAGAAATTTCCTGAACACTTCAATAATGGTCCAGCAAACTGCTACAAGAGTTCAAATTTGAATTCAAATTGCTATGACATGAAGTCTGCAAAAAATATTAACTTGAATGAGATACTTTCAAATGCTTCATCCAACAACTTAGTTTCCCAGTCAGGTCTGGGAATCATGGATGGAGAACAGAAGCATGAGGAGCAGCTTGCAGTGTTGCCTTGGCTTAGAGCCAAGACAACATGTAAGAATGTGGCACAAAATGCTGGAGGTTTAAATGTTTTCCAAGTTTCTTCTTCATCTAACAAAGAAGAAACTGGAAAGGGGTCTAATGGAAAATTTATTCACAATGTAACTACAGGTTTGTTTTCAAATGATATTGAGCTAAAGAGGAGAGAAGTAAGCGAGAGTTCTAGTAAAAGGAAAATTCTTGGTGTTCCCATATTTGACATACCTCATATTTCTGCTAAGGAGTTATCTTCATTCATGTCTCCATCTGTGTCGGTTCCTAATCCATCTGACGTAGAATTAGTGGGAAATTATCGGAAAGAACAGATACTTGATATTAACTTGCCTTGTGATGCTGCTGTTCCTGAGTTGGACGTACAAGCTGTAGCTACAGTTATTGTTTGTGAGACAGGATTATCCACAACAAAAGCCAACTCTAGAAATCAGATTGATCTGAACTTGAGTATGAATGAGGATGAAGCATTTGTGACAAATATTCCAGCAACCAACTTAGAAACAAAGGCAGAAATAGATCTTGAAGCCCCTGCTGTTTCTGAGACAGAGGAGGATGCCATTCCCGAAGAAAAGAAGCTTGAAACTCCTCTAGTTTCGCTACTTGGCCCACAAGACACAGTTGAAAAGCCACAGGATGAACTTATGAGGTATGCAGCAGAGGCAATTGTTGTCTTGTCATCTTCTTGCTGCCAGCAAGTTGATGATGTGATCAGCAGTCCATCAGAAGGCCCGGTGGTGGACCCTCTAAGTTGGTTTGTGGATATAGTTTCCTCGTGTGTGGATGATCTACAGAAGAAGACTGATAATTCAAGGGAAAAAAATATCGAGGATAATGAAGAATCTTCCTCAGATGGAATGGATTACTTTGAATCAATGACATTGAAACTGACAGAGACCAAGGAAGAAGACTACATGCCCCAGCCCCTTGTTCCAGAAAACTTCAAAGTGGAAGAAATTGGAACAACCTCGTTACCTACTCGGACACGAAGGGGGCCGGCTAGGCGAGGGAGGCAGCGAAGGGACTTCCAAAGGGATATCCTTCCAGGCCTTGCATCTTTATCGAGGCATGAAGTAACAGAAGATCTCCAAACATTTGGAGGACTCATGAAAGCAACAGGTCATGCATGGAATTCAGGATTAAACAGGAGAAGCTCTTCTAGGAATGGGTGTGGTAGGGGTAGGCGGCGATCACAGGCACAGGTTACCCCAACTCCTCCCCCTCCTCCTGTGGCAACTGTTGAAACAAGCACCCCACTTATTCAGCAGCTTAGTAACATTGAAGTGGTGGGATTGGAGGATAGAAGCCTAGCAGGTTGGGGCAAGACAACCAGAAGGCCCCGTAGGCAAAGGTTCCCGGCAGGTAATCCTCCGTCAATCCGGTTAATCTGATCACTGTAAGAGGCTTAAATTTGTAGATGAGAATTTATAGAGGGTAAGCACAAAGTGGGTCCATTTCAATATTGATGGAACACATGATGTTGATCTCAAGCATGGCGATTTCTCTTGTAAATTTTTTCAAACCCGAATTTGGGTATATGTTTGATTTTCAGTCAGTCTTTGGTCGATACCAACTTAAATAATGTCGCATGATTTCTTCTTGGTTGACTCTTTTAAGAACTGTTGAGAGGAGATATATACCAGTTTGTGCACTCTCACTGTCTTGGATTCTTACTAGTGATTTTTTCGTTAAACTGCATATTAGGCTGCATGCTTAAATGAATTGGACCTCCATCAAATAGGACTTCTAGCTTATGACATGGTCGTAGATTTGTTACTTTTTGTTGTGAATATTTATGGTGAGATTGCTCTCTTCATTCACAGTTCTTCAGTAGTGTAATCAAAGATTTTCCAGTTTTGTAGTTATAAAGGAAGCATAGATGTTCGGTATATATAATTTTTCTTTTGTTTTTCACCAGAAAAAAATAAATCCATAGATGTAACTTTGGATGTTAGCTGAGGGGAAAATCAAATTGTTTGCAGAAGTAATTCTTATTTAGATGCACCTTTACTATCTGTATTTAAATTAATAGTTAATATCATACACCATGCTTTTAGGAACAATTGCATTTCTAACCTACCTTTACTATCTTGATTCTCTCTCTAGGTGTGTTAGATAACGTATTGGGTGTTGATCAAATATTTTTCTTTGATTTTCTCAACAACAAAAAAACGCACGTTAGTTGTTTTGCTTTGAAAATCACACACTCAGCAATGGGAATTCATTTTATGGTAAAAAAATTCATTTTAAAAATTATGGAAATGGGTAGAATTGATTTTGAAAAGTGTTTTTTTTTTAAATTTTATTGAATAAACTGAATTTAGGCGTGGGATTTACAAATTATAATATAATATTATTTTAAAACACATTTTTTTAATAATTAAAAAATTGTTTTTAACTTTTTTAAAATATCACATCCAAAATATTTTAAAAAATAAATTCTACTAAAATTGAAAATTAAAAACAAATACATTCTTGTCATAAAAGGTGATTGTTTCTCTTATAAGACGAACTATTGTGTAATAATACTACAAAATTTCCTAATATACATGTGTGCTAAATTAAAATAAAAATGTAAATTAATAGTGTGTAATAATTCCTTAATGATTATGATAGGAATTAGTTATTTTATTTAATCAATTTTAAAAATAAAATTAATGTAAGAATATAATTTTGAAATTTTAGTGTTTATAATTTTATTTATATTAATTTTGAAACAAATACATACATTAGATTCATTTTTAAGTGCATTAATTGTAGAAACTAGTATCGTGCCATATAGAAGTTAAGAGAGAGAGAAGAGTTATAGTAAAACTCACGTAAATGACCAAAAACACTTCATACCTTTATTACTGCATTTATGGTACATTTATATTCTTGCAGAAGAGAGAGGAAAGCTTTGGGAGTTTGATTAGTTATATCAGAAACTAACTTTTAACAGCTTTGTTCATTTCTTAACTAACTAAGAAACTTATAACTAAATTTCTAACTAATGAATCTTCTGCTAAGAGCCCTCCGCAAGTTGGGAATGGATGTTCATCATTCCCAACTTGGTATAGAGACCTTGAAAAGAAGCAGGAGGAAGAGGCTTTGTGAAGATGTCGGCGAGTTGCATTGAGGATGAGATAGGAAGTAGCTTCAACAGGCCTTTGTGAACTTTGTCTCTTACAATATGGCAGTCGATCTCGATGTGTTTAGTATGCTCGTGAAAGACTGGGTTTGAAGCTATTTGAATGGCGGATTGGTTGTCACAATAGAGCGTTGCAGGTTGAGATAAAGTAACCCAAAAATCATGCAAAAGAAAGCTGAGCCACTGAAGTTCACAAGTGGTGGAGGCCAATGCTCTATATTCCGCTTTAGACGAACTTTGAGAAACCGTGGACTGCTTCTTTGATCTCTAAGAAATGAGAGAATCGCCCAGGTAGATGGAGAACCCAATAACGGAACGGCGTGTATCGCGACATCCCACCCAGTCGGAGTCGCTAAAAGCCTTGAGAGTGAAACTTCCTTGAGCTGCAAAGAAAATACCAGAACCGGGAGAGCCTTTGATGTAACGTAGAACCTGAAAAGCAGCTTGTGAATGTGTGGACGTTGGATTGGCCATATATTGGCTGAGTTGTTGAACGACATAAGCAATGTCGGGGCGAGTGTTTGTAAGGTATATAAGGCGGTCGACGAGACGTCTGTAGGAAGAGGCACAAGTCTCTGATAATGGGGTGCCCATTGTAGCACTTAAATGCGTGGAATACTCTATGGGGGTAGATATAGGACGAGAGCCGAGCATACCAGAGTCTGATAGGATGTCCAGTGCGTATTTGCGTTGACACAAGTGTATACCATGTTTCGAACGAGCAACTTCGAGACCAAGGAAGTATTTTAGAATGTCAAGGTCTTTGATGCTAAAAGTCTGATCAAGAAGCTTGGTAATGTGAATGATAGTATCAAGATTGTTGCCTGTCAAGATAATGTCGTCAACATATACGAGAATAACTGTGAGATCATGAGAATTGTTAGTGTATAAGAAAAGTGAGTGATCAGCAGAGGATTGATGAAAGCCTTGAGAAAGAAGGAATGACGAGAGTCGTGTGAACCATTTGCGACTCGCCTGTTTAAGGCCATATAACGAACACTGAAGACGGCAGACTAGATTGGGATTGTCCACAATTAAACCTGGAGGAAGCTTCATATATACCTCTTCGTGGAAGTCCCCATGAAGAAAGGCGTTATTGACATCGAGTTGTCGAAGATGCCAGTTACGGAGAGCAGCGAGAGCAAGGAGTAACCTGACCGTGGTGAGCTTAGCCACAGGGGAGAAGGTATCGAGAAAATCTAGACCTTCCATCTGAGTGTATCCTTTCGTAACGAGACGCGCTTTGTATCTCTCAATGATGCCATCTGTATTGTGTTTGATTTTGTATACCCAGCGACAACCAATAGCCTTTTTGTGTGGTGGGAGTTGAGTCAGAATCCAAGTCTGGTTCTGTTGGAGAGCCTGTAACTCAGAGTGTATGGCTTTAACCCAACAATCATGTTTAGGGGCCTCAACATATGAGTTAGGTTCAGTGGTGGTGCTTATAGACAAGATGAAGTGTTTGTGAGTGGGAGATAAGCGAGAATAGGAGAGAACAAAATGAAGAGGATACTTAACCTTGGTCGAGGTGGTATCAGCAGATGAAGTGAGTGCGTGATGGAAGTCGCGTAAGTAAGTGGGTGCATGTCTTGTCCTCGTGGAACGTCTTAATGTTGGGTTCTGAGAATATGAGGAAGGAGTAGTGAGACTAGGTATCGGGAGGGGAATGGGAGTGTCAAGGTTTTCGGTGGTGCTAGAGAAGGGAGATGGTGAAACGCGGATATCTGTGTTGGTGTGGTCTTGGCTTTGAGTTGGTGATGGGAAGTGGTCTTCATAAAAAACAACGTTGCGAGATGCCTTATGGTATGAGAGTGAAGATTATACACTAGATACCTTTTTGTATGGGGTTTAAAACCAAGAAAAATGCATGGGTGAGCGCGGGGATCAAGTTTTTGTCTATGATTCTGAAGGGTACTTACATAACATAAGCACCCAAAGACGCGAAGGTTAGAAATGTCACAAGGTTTCGCGTATAGCTTTTCATAAGGAGATTGATCTTTTAAAAAAGGAGTGGGGATGCAATTTATGAGATATGCAGCATGAACTAAAGCAAAACACCAAAAACTAGGTGGAAGCTGTGTTTGGAATAAGAGTGCTCGTGTGACATTTAAGAGATGTTGATGCTTTCTTTCTGCGATGCCGTTTTGCTCAGGTGTTTCTATGCAAGTGGTTTGATGAATTATGCCTTTTCGAGTATAGAAGTCATGCATGAGAAATTCTGCTCCATTGTCGCTTCTTATAGTCTTAACGTGACTATCAAATTGAGTTTCAACATATACAATGAAGTTAATAATGATTTGTCGTGTTTCGACTTTTCTGTGCATGAGATGAGTCCATGTATATCGAGAGAAGTCATCTATTATTGTTAGAAAATAGTGGTGCCCATGCATGGATGTTTTTGAGCATGGTCCCCAAATGTCGATATGTAGAAGTTCAAATGTAGTTGATGCATGAGAGATGCTAGAAGAGAAAGGTAATCTTTTATGCTTTGCGTAATGGCATGTAGTACATATGAAATCTTTATTGCTATTCAAAAAAGTATAATAGGACTGCATAGCCCGTAATCTTTCGAGGGAAGGATGTCCCATACGAAAGTGCCATAGGCTTATGGGGGTGACTTTACATTGTGGGTGAATGATAGTGGCACACATAGTATGTGAATTCGTGACTTCGAGTATGAGTTGATAGAGATCGCGACTCACTTCAGCTGTACCAATCCTCACCTTGGTATTGGTGTCCTGTAAAATACAAGTATTTGACGAAAAGATTAACTTGTAATTAGCGGAGGACACTAGCTTAGATATGGATATTAAGTTGAAAGTAAAGGATGGTATGTACAAAACATCTTTTAATGTGATAAGTGCAGAAATGTGGACTGTGCCCGAGTGAGTTGCATAGACAATTTGGCCATTTAGTAATCTAACAGTGATGGGGTTAATTTTGTGATATGAATGAAAGTTTGTTAAAGAATGAGACACATGATCAGTGGCTCCTGAATCTAATATCCAGGAGGTGGTGGAATTTGCTTTTTCGCAAGAAAGAATGATACTTGTTGTGTCGTGATTTGAACAGGACGAAATGGAAGCAACTTGTGGGTTAGTTGATGCTGAGTTCTTATCACATGGTTGTTGTATTAAAGCTAGCAAGGCCTTGTACTGCTCAGGTGAAAAACGAACCGATTCTTGGGATTCTTGGTGCTGTGCTTGGTCATTTGTGGCCTTTCCTTCTACTGCCACTATGTTGTTAGCCATTGTTTTGCTGTTGGTAAACTTGAACCCGGGGGGATATCCGTGCTTCTTATAGCATACGTCTATTGTGTGGCCAGGCTTTCCACAGTATGCACATGTCTTTCCATTTCTCGCACTAAACCCTTTGCCTTTTCCATCATAACTCGAGGGTATGCCATGCTTTTTGTAGCAAATGCTCTCACTATGTCCAATGCGTCCACAAAATTCACAGGTGCTTTTGACAACATTAATAGAAGATCCTTCTTTAGTTTCAATATTGAAGTTTGGAAGAGGATTGTTACCTGCTAGTTGCCTTTCCTGCTGTGCCACGAACGAGAAAATTTTTGGTATCGTAGGTATTGGGTCCATGAGTAATACATGAGACCGTATATTGTTGTATTGTTCATTTAGCCCTCGTAAGAATTGCATGGCTCGATCTTCCCGTTTTCGTTGGGCTATGGTGTTAAGAACTAAGCATGTGCACTTAATAGTGCATGAACACACGGGATCGGGTCTGAAATTTCCAATCTCATTCCATATAACTCATAGCTTTGTGAAATATTCCGTGACCGAAAGAGACCCTTGCTTGATGGAAGCAGCTTCTTGCTAAAGATCAGAAACTCTTAGAAGGTCTCCTTGTGCATATCATGACTTCAAGTCATTCCAAATCTCCTCTGCTTTGTCCATCCACAAAACACTTTGTCTAATGGATGTAGATACTGAGTGAACTAACCATGATACAACCATGTTATTACAGCAATTCCACGCCCCGTACGTTCTATCGGTCTTCAATGGCTCTGGTGCCTTTCCATTCACGAACTCCACTTTGTTCTTGGCACTTAATGCTGTCATCATGGACCTACTCCATGAATGATAGTTGCTTGAATCTAAGGCTGGAGAAACGAGTGCCACGGCTGGGTTTTCACTTGGTGAAGGTAGAGGTAGCTTTCCGAGTTTAACAGTAACTCATTCATGGTTAATATTATTGGAAGGAAGCTAGACGCAAGCGTCAGAATGGTGGCACAACAAAACTCTTCGCAGGAAGAGCTCTGATACCATGTAGAAACTAGTATCGTGCCATATAGAAGCTAAGAGAGAGAGAAGAGTTATAGTAAAACTCACGTAAATGACCAAAAACACTTCATACCTTTATTACTGCATTTATGGTACATTTATATTCTTGCAGAAGAGAGAGGAAAGCTTCGGGAGTTTGGTTAGTTATATCAGAAACTAACTTTTAACAGCTTTGTTCATTTCTTAACTAACCAACAAACTTATAACTAAATTTCTAACTAATGAATCTTCTGCTAAGATTAATATATATATATATATATATATATATATATATATATATATATATATATATATAATATGTTTGCATCTTTTTTTTAATCAAATGGGATTCTGATTTCTCATCTTTTTTTTTGTTGATGACATTATTTTGGTTGTTGAAGCGTCTCTCCAGCAAGTTACTAAAGTTAAAAGAATCTTGGAAAAAATTTGTCTTTCCTCTAAATAGAATGCTAGTAAACAAAAATCCACTATTATTTTTCTAAAGGTTTGGATCAAACTTTGATTAGGTGCACCCAACATTATTGCTTGTGCACCCAGCCTTCTAAAAAAAATGATAAAATTGCCCTTACTTAGTTTTCCTCTTACGGATCAAGTTGATCCGTGAGAAGAAAAATAAAAATTTTGTTAATTATACAAGATATTTAAAGATATTTATTTTATAATATAATTTATATATTTAAAGATATTTATTTCATTAATTATAATATAATTAAATATATTTATTTATTTTATTAATTATAATATATTTATAAATATTGATTTATTATAAATAATTAATGCTAATCAATCATAATGCTAGGTGCAAATTTCAGAATCAAAAACTACATTTTTAAAATTGCTAACTTTGAATTTTGTGTTTTTTATTCTGAAATTTGCATGATTGATTGATAGATATATCCTCTTTTAGGGAATTATGATTGATTAACATGAATTATGATTATGATTGATTAGCATTAATTATTTATAATAGATCAATATTTATAAATATATTATAATTAATAAAATAAATAAATATATTTAATTATATTATAATTAATGAAATAAATATCTTTAAATGTATAAATTATATTATAAAATAAATATCTTTAAATAACTTGTATAATTAACAAAAATTTTATTTTTCCTCTTACGAATCAAGTTGATCCGGAAGAGACTTGCAGATCAACTTGATCCGTAAGAGGAAAACCAAACAAGGGCAATTTTGTCATTTTTTAGAATGCTGGGTGCACCTAGCTACACTCTTGCCTTTAATACACCAACCACGTCTAGCTTAGACTCTTACTTGGGCTTCCTTATTCTTAACCAAAGAAAGTTTGTTGTCCATTTTAGATCTATGGTTGACAAGATTAAGAAAAAAAAAACTCTTAGGTTGGAAATCTCAAAGCTTTTCTTTAGCAGGAAAGATAACCCTGGCGCAATCTCACTCGTGTATTCCTACTTACATTATGCAGACCACTCTTCTACCGTCCTCTATGTGTAAAGACATTGAGAAGCTCTACAAAGATTTCATTTAAGATAGCACACATGATCGTAAAAAAGTTCACCTCATTTCTTGGGATAACATTAATAAACCCAAGGATAAGGCTGGACTTGGCTTTCACAATGTCTATCTGTGGAACAATTGCTATGTTCTTAAGCTAGCTTGGCAACTCATCATAGATAAATAGGCTCTGTGGGTTAGAATTCTTCACACTAAATACTCTATGGGCTTTATGGCCATCCCCAAGGTGAGTAAAAAACAATTTGCATCTCACATTTGGAAGAGTATTGCTCAAATGTGTCCCTCGGTTGAACCCAATGTTAGAGGGGTGGTCAATGATAGTCTCTTTATAAGGTTCTGGACGGGTAGATGGATCCCTGGAACCCATTCCTTCAATCTATGATGTCTGATGACATTCTTCACGTGAAGCGTAATCTGCTGGTGGCAGCCTATGCCATGGAAGAGGATTGGTAGTGGGGGATGCTTAGAACTTTTCTCCTTGATTCTATTTGTCAGCACATTAAGAATATTCCTCCCCAAAACCATCAAATGGAGGATATCCTTATTTGGTGTTGTCGCAACCTACCTCACGACGGGATGACGAAAGCAAAATAGATAAGCCAAAGCGTTCGTCTCCTAGGGAGAAAACGGGTGGAGTCGCCACCAACGTTTATTTAAGGGAAAACGTTAGAAAAACCAAAAAGAGGTTTGCGAATTTTAAAAATAAGGGTTCGGGAGTTGTTTGCGCATAGGGAAGGTATTAGCACCTCACACGTCCATCACAAGGGACGACAACCTTTAATCGAGTGTGCGCAACGTGACTTCAAAATTATTTATTTTCCCTTTGATCGAGGCCGTACCCGAATCAAATAAACATGAAAATGCAGTAACTAGGAAGTGATCCTAGGTCGTTTCCCAACGAGCAGTGACAAACCAAATGTTCATAATATACTTGCAGTAACAGTAACGATTGGGGGGGGGGGGGGTTTGGTTGTTTGGTAATTAAAGAGCAGAACAAGTAAACTGGAATACTACTAATATTAAAAACGGGTTGTTTCCTCTGATTCAGAAGCCATTCTCTTATCCTGGGTTATGGAAAATTCGTCCCTAACAGTCAACCACTTAATCCAACCTTATTTCAATTTACTAAGCGAAAATCAACTTAGGGTTTTCAATACGTGATTAGGCACCACATACACCAGTTAGCCCTTCGTCCATTAAGCATGAACGCAAGTTAGGCTCAGAGGCAATTAATCGAACACGAAGCGTGCACTGATTAATGTTCACGAAATTGGGATAACTGGTGAAGGGAAACTGCCAGGAAACCACATTACAAGCGAAACCTCAAAGAGAGTTGGGTTTCGTCCTCAAAAGGAAACAACACCAGAAAATCTAGCCTTCCATGGATTCAAACAGAAAACGCAAATGAAACATGAAACAGAAACGTAAATGAACAGAAACGTAAATGAAAGTGGAAGAAGAAGCAAGAACGAAACTGTAATTAGAAGCAGAAAACGTAAAATTGCATTACGTGAACAGTAGCATCCAACAGAAAAACGAAAACCCTAAAACAAAAGCTCTGAATAATGAATAGCATAACATAATGCCTTGCACGAATCCCAAGGCTTCTATTTAAAAAGAGTCACTCAAAGTCACTGGGCCCTATTACAATACTCTAGCCCAAAACGAAATAAACACTGAACAACATAAAATAAAATTGCGAAATTTCCTAATTAGAAATTAACTAAGGTAAGCGCTGCTTTATTTGCCCTCTTCAAGTCCATAACCAAAATCCGGATTAAGCCCAATGTTTCATTAATTCCTGAAATTAGATTAAAAACATCAAATTAGCTAAATGAGCCCAAATAATAAAACTGCCTGATTAATTGACAATTAAGACCACTCAGTAATTAAAATGGTGCAAAAAGGATTTAGAAAATAGAAGAAAGTGATGGCACATCACCCTTTTTATATTTTTTTTATTTTTTTGGGTCAACAAGGGGATGCCCTTGCTTCTACGTATCCTCAAGTGTGATGAGGAATTCATTTTAAATGACAAAACTAAAAAGGTCGTTAAGGCGTTGGACCTTAGAACGATCTCGAGTGACTTTTGATGGAGAGAAATTCAGTTATGAGTTGGTTTGCTTATTAACTTTCAATCTCTCTTAAGATAACTTTATGACACTAGTAATCGGTTAGGATTAAACTTTATGAGAAAAAAGAGATTACCGATGATAGATGGAGAAGATGAATGCACCCATAACAACAAGGGGGGACCCCTAAGGGTACATAGATCACATTTAGTCCTTAAAAAAACAAAACTAACCAGCTATCACACAAAAAACATCGAACAAGAAGTGACGTAGAGAATGATTACAGTCGCGATTTGATAGCGCCTCGGCTTCGTTTCCTCTTCTTTCTTCTTATTCTCTCTCAATTCTCTCAAAATCCTCAACTACTGAATGCTGGAACCCTCTAAAAACCCCCTAGGATGCCTATTTATAGGCAAAAGGCCACTTTGAGGCGGTTGCAGCTTGCCCAGGCGAGCTGGTTTCTTGACCATGAAGTTATTTGATGCCTCAAGCGAGCCAGATACTGGCCTGGGCGAGCTGGGGCCTAGGAAAAGTAAGGAAAAGACCCTTTCACCCTCCTTCCTTGGTATCTTTTATTTTCCTGATCGAAACACTGAGTGGTTTCTTGCTTTACACTGTAATTGGCGTCCAACGTCGTAAGTCGACTAGCAAGAATTAAAAAATCAATGAATGATAATCCCCGAACAAAATTAGGGTCTGACATGTGCCATTCCAAAGATGAGGCTTTTTCTATCAAGGAGACTTACTCCTACTTGTCAAATAAGGATTCCTTTGATAATCCTATGGTGCACAATTTTAAGACTATCAGGAACTAGAAAGGGCCACAATGTATAAGAACTTTTCTCTATAAATTAGCTCATCATAGACTCCTAACTAATGAAGAGCGAAAGAAAATAAATAGGACTAAGGATAATAGTTTTCCTATATGTTCCACATCTCCTGAATCTATTATCCATGTCTTGCAAGATTGTGACACTAGTAAGCAATTCTAGAGTGATATTATTGATCAGGATTCATGGTCCAAATTCATGAGCCTTATATATGATGATTGGCTGAGTTTCAATCTGAAAAACAATAAGGAACTTTCAACTGACATTAGTTGGAATACTATGTTTAGGGTTGTTGTTTATCATTTATGGGGGAACGAAATCATGTCATCTTCTCTAACTCTAGCTCTATTACTTCTAAGCTACTGCACAAGGTCATGGCCCAATCAGTTTCTATTATGCAAGATACTTGTGGCTTATCTTTGTCTTCAATCCAACATAGGAAGATATAAATTCATATTTAGTGGATCACCCCATCAGAATGTCTATAAGGTGAAATGTTGATGGCTCTTTTTGCAAAACCAACCATTATGTGGCTTGTGGGGGTCGAATTAGGGATTCGAGGGGTAGATTTATGAATGGTTTTTCCTGTAAATCTAGGCTCCTATAATGCTTTATGGGCTGAAGTGTGGGCTCTTTATAAAGGCATGAAGCTAGCTAGAGACCTACACCTCAATATTGTCCATTTTGAGATGGACTCCTTGCTAACCATCCAGCTGGTGACTTCTAGGACTTTGAAGTCCAAGCAATTGCAGCCCCTTATTGATGATATAAACCAACTTCTACATAGAAGTGACAAGACAGCAAAGCTTACCCGTGTGTTTAAGGAAGCTAACAAATGCACTGATTTTTTAGCCAACCATGGGCATGATCTTAATTCTCTTCTGGTTGTTTTTTATGTTCCTCCTACAAATTTGGGCCATTTGATTGTAGATGATTGTAAAGGCTTAGCCCTCCCGTGCCTTGTAGCGTTGTAGTTTTTTGTTCCCCCCCCCCCCCCCATTATATATAAAAAAAAGATATAAAGAGAGATGAATAAAACTAATGGGAAAATATGAGAAAAAATAATGCATATTTACATTTATTTAGTAATTAAAAAGAAAAAAACAAGATTTAAAAAAATATAAATGTATTTATCATAAATTATTTTCACACGAATTTGAACAAACTAAATGTTAACTAATGGAAATATAATAACATTAAGAGTAAATTACACCAATCTTTTATATTTGTTCTTATTACATTACATTTGATACTCTCGTTTTTGTATATTGAGTGAAACAAGAACAAATCTCAAAGAGATTCATGTAATGATAATTGTCTTATTTACCTAATTGTTTAATGGTTAGTTAGACAATTGTCTTACTTTTCTCTACATTTGGAGTAATGTTTGACTCATTTGGTTGTAAATTTCTAAGTATCTAGTTTTTAGTTTAGTTAAATTGCTTTGTTGGTTATATCTTATTATTTTGTCTACAACCTATGTAGAAATGGAGATTAGATATTGAAAGAACGATTTAGAGCTCTAATTTGAAGCATTGTCTTGAACAACAAATTTAGCTTAAGCTGCCTCAACTAGCTTAAGTGAAATTACCTTTTTGTAAAAAGTAAAATTTGGTTGTTTGGCTTAAGCAGGGACAAGTGGCTTAAGCAGGGACAAGTGGCTTAAGCAATAACTGAGCGAAAGTATCAATGAAAAAAATTTGGCTTTTGCAACTTCAAGTGGCTCAAGCAAAATCTAGTTTCAAACTTCCCATATTCGTAGTTTCGCTTAAGCGAACATATATGACTTAAGTGAACTGGAACTTAAAATAGAAATATTGTTGATGTATAAATAGAGCTAGTTGTCACTTAAGGAATGAAGGGGTACTTGGGGGCTTGATTGCATGAAAAAGGCACTATTTGGTGAAGGAAAAACTTTCCCGTTTCTCCTTTCTTCCATTTCTTCCTTCAATATACAAAAATGGGTAGCTAGATCTTTCTGTCGTTTGGGGTTAGATGTAACTAAACCTTACTCTTTTGTATATTTTTTTTATGGAATATATATTATTCTCCTTTTTTTCAATGTTAGTGTTTTTACTTTTGGGTCTCATGCTTGTTATGGTTTGATCACCCGTAACTTATTTTTGGACAAGATTGTGATTGGAAAACACCCTTTTTATTTTGAACTATGGTAAAACACCCAATAAACCTCAAAGCTAGGAATATGATGTGACTTAAACCAAAATTCTTTATTAAGTGTGTAAGGGATTGACATCTAGTGGAAGAACTTAGGCTCTTTTCACCTAAGAGATTAGGGATTAGAATATCATTTTTGAACAATGATCGGTATTAACATTGAATCTCAAGTTGGATATCATGCTTTAGGGTAATGGGAGTTTGGTTCGATGAAATCTAACCCTAACATCCTTTATCATTTAATTTTTGTTTCGTTTTATTGTGCTTCCATTTAAACATGCAAAAATATTTCAACTTGTAACTTTATGTCTATTTCACCCTTATTATTGAATGCTATGTTTATGTTTTTATTGTTTCATTTGTTAGTTTAGATAGTAAAAAATTATGAATTTGTCAAGTATCACACAAGTTCTCAAGGGAACATACTCTTACTTATTAAATATTACTTAATGACGTGATAAAAATTAATTGATGATCAGATATCTAATAAAAATATAAAATATTAACTTTAAAATTAAAATATAAAATATAAAATAAGATATAATACTGCCAAACATGATATTGATGACATGTTGAGGTTATTAGCAAAGATCCTCCTAAAAGATTAGTACGCATGCCCCAATTGCAAACAATTTCATCCCATTGTACCACCACTACCACCAGTACACCACCACCGCCACCGCCGCCACTCCCCGGCACATTCTACCTCTCCAGGCTCTGCATAAACCTCCCCTCCCTCAAAAAACTCCACGCCTCCTTCCTCATCCACGACCTCACCAACGGCACCCCCTCCGTCGTCGTTTCGCTCCACCACTTCATGCACCTCTCCCTCCACCCCACTCCCCACGACGACGTTCTCTTCTCCGTCGTTTTCAAATCCTGTGCCGAATCGTACGATTTGCATAACCTCACAATCACTCACTGCCACGTCATCAAGTCCCTCCCCTCCGACTGCTTCGTCCTCTCGTGCGCAAAATGCGCGGCGTCGACGAGACCCGACGCGCCTTCGATGAGATCCACGAAAACAGCGACTTCGTTTCGTGGACCTCCATGATCGGCGCGTACGTGCAGAGCGCGCGTGAGGGGCTAACGCTATTCAACAGAATGCGTGTAGCGTTTATCGACAGAAACGAGTTCACTGTCGGTAGCATGGTATGCGTGTAACATTCTAATGGAGATATCAGTAAATATTTTCACCTTTTTCTCTGGTTAATTGAAGTGTTTTTGACTTAACCAATATCTATGAAGTAAGTTAAATATTATATAGAAACTAGAAAGGCTATTATCATCACCGTTAACCCCACGAGATACACTCAAACAGGCACATGATGAACTTATGTGAAATGCAGCACATGATGTACATGGTGGGTGGTAGATTTGTTCCTGAATCACAGTTCTTCACTAACGTTGCTGTTGATGCCAAAATTATTTGCACTATTGCTGTCAAAATTATTTCTTTGAAGTGTTATATATATTTCAGTTTGGACTAGAGTATGATCAAAATTAATATTGGAAGATGAGAAGAATAAAGACCATAGAAGTCATGGAAAATGAAGATAAAAAATTATCTACCAGTGGTGACGGCAGGAAGTTAGCTAGAGTAATTATTAGAAGGTCGTTTTTTTTGTTGATATATTTAGAAGTTCCTAATAGTTAGGATTTTTGTTCATAAATATTAGTTTGTACAATGTAATAAACTTTGTTATTGAAAAGAAAACCTTACATATTTGCCATTCATCAAAGGATTAGACAGGCCTTAAGTTTTGGATCACTTTTTCTTTCAACCACTATTTCAGATTTTATTCTTTAACTCATCTTTTCAATTCTTTCCTTTCTAATTGTGTAACATTTCAGTTTTTTAAAATAAATTAAAAATAATTTTTTAAAAATAAATAGAGTTTTAGGAAAATAATAAAATTTTTGTAATTAAATAAATAAGGAGAAATAATTTTATTAATTAAAATAATAGTTTCAAGGTAAACAAAATAAATATATGTTCTTAGAAAATAAAAAATGATATTTTATTTATTCATTTGACAGTGAATAAAATATAGTTTTTTTATAAAATAAAAAAATAAAAAATAGAATAAATAATAAATTGAAAGTACCCTAGTTATAAATAGAGAAATATTATACCAGTTTTTACATTTACAATAGGTGTCTACCTCTCTCTTCCTTTCAAATTTGTTTTCCCTTCTCTGTCTCAAAATTATATCTTTTTCCTGCGTACACTCAAACCTATCTCAGTCAAATTACGATCCCAAACCCGTTAACTGTTAGATTTTTGGGAAATTTAAACATTAGATTTAGAGCTCAATTTTGCACATGCCCACTGTTGGGATTTTGAAATAATATATGTGGTGAGAGACATGTTACTCGCAAGGAATTCTCTTTTTCTCGCATACAGTTAAATCTGTCCTAGTAAAACTATGATCCCGGACTCTTTAACCGTTGGATTATCGTGAAATTTGAACGTACCAGATTCAGAACTCCTCGCACGGAGACAGTGAAATATTCCTCGCACTGAGATAGTGATATGAAGGCTCCAATTCCTTCTCCTTCTCTCTAACATTTGGAAACCCTAGCAGAACAACCAGAGGAAAAACTTAAGGAATCTTAGGGAACTTCCAGAGACGCCGCTATCACTGTTAGACTACACACGTGAGCTCGCTTAGAGGTAAGGGATGAGTTTATCGCAATTAGGGTTAGAATGAACATGTGTAGGGATCCTTAAAGGATTAAATTGGAGTTTATTTTGGAATGTTTATTGAATTATAATTCTTCCTTTACGGTTATAATTACGCTATTGTTGTGTTTGACGGACCAATTGATGTCCTGATGCGAATTGGTTGATAAAATTGAGTGTTCTTAGTGTTTTTGTGTTTATGACCTATGATTTTGATGTGATTATGTGAAACTGTTTGAGGGATTTGACTCCCCATGTTGTGAGAAACATTTTTGTATAAATAATTTGTATTTTGGACAAGATTTACTACATTAGCATGATAAATTATTATATTAGAATCATGAAATTGTGATTGAAATTGTGTGTAAAGGATAAATTGAGCATGTGTTAATCTGTGGGATACACATGAATATGTGATGGTGGATTGTGACATTGTGAGATGTTAAATTGTGGACATGAGATATGGTTGTAAATAAGTGTGTGGTTAACACTTGATGTGATAATTACTTGTGTTGTGAGTTGTGAATTATACAATAACCTGACCGGTGTTTACCTTGAGAAAAGTGTTTATGCGCGAGGTGTTAAAAGGAAAGTGTAGGGTTCCAAGTTAGAAACTTGAGGTGTTAAATTGTAGCGCAATGTGCGAGGTATTTAAAGGAAAGTGTAGGATTCCAAGTCAGGAACCTGAGGTGTTAAATTATAGCTTAATGTGTTAAACATGTTTGAAAATAAGTGTGAGGTCGTGGGTATTGTATAATTCATGAGCAGTGTTTGCGTGCAAAAATTGTTTTAAGTGTTGGATTTAAATCAGGAAGGTGAAACCCTAATGGATTCTTCGGAATCTAGGCTTTGGGGGTAAATACACTCGATTTGAGTGCTCCTTTAACCCTATGTTGATCCCATTTGTTTGAAGCATTGTCACAAGACAAAGTGACCCTGACTGGTCACCTTATGAGTTTACTTAGTGAGAGTGACCTAACATATCCATTGTGTGGCGTGTCTTGCTATGTACTACTAAGTGTTCTGGTGTTGTTTTTCACTGACATGGTACAACATTGCATATAA